>NC_080165.1:32437596-32805865 GCF_950295315.1 Erinaceus europaeus
TGGCCTGTAGTGCAGCGGGTTAAGCGCACAAAGTGCAAAGCGCAAGGGCCAGCGTTTAAGGATCCTGGTTCGAGCCCAGAGATCCCCACCTGCCGAGGGTCGCTTAGCAAGCGGTGAAGCAGGTCTGCAGGAAGCAGGTCTATAGGAAACAGGTCTTCAGGTGTCTGTTTTCTCCTCCTCTCTGTCTTCTCCTCCTCTCTCGATTTCTCTCTGTCCTACCCAACAACAATATCTGTAGCAACAATGACAATAATAACTACAACTAGCACAACAACAAGGGCAACAAAATGGGGAAAACGGCCTCCAGTAGCAGTGGATTCGTAGTGCAGGTACCAAGCCCCAGTGATAACCCTGGAGGGAAAAAAGAAAAGAAAAGAAAAGAAAAGAAAAGAAAAGAAAAGAAAAGAAAAGAAAAGAAAAGAAAAGAAAAGAAAAGAAACAGGCTGGAGATATAGATCAATCTGCCAACGCCTAGTGGAGAAGCAATTACAGAAGCCAGACCTTCCACCTTCTGCATCCCATTATGATCCTGTGTCTATACTCCAAGAAGGATAAAGTACAGGAAAGCTTCTAATGGAGGGAATGGGATACGAAACTCTGGTGGTGGGAATTGTGTGGAATTGTACTCCTTTTAGTCTATGGTCTTGTTGATCATTATTAAATAAAAAAAAAAAAGAATTAAAGTTTAGGGGACTGGGTGATGACACGCCCAATTTAGCACACATATTAATATATGCAAGGGCCCAGGTCCAAGCCCTTGCTCCCACCTGTTGGGGAGAAACCTCTTAAGTGGTGAAGCAGTGCTGCAGGTAGGTGTCTCTCTTTCTCTTTCTCTCTCTTTTGATCTTCCCTTCTCAGTTTCTCTCTGTTCTATCAAAAAAAAAAAAAGATTTAAATAAGTTAAGTTTATATATAGGAAAGAAAATACATGGACAGGGAATCGGGCGCAGTGGGTTAAGCGCACGTGGTGCAAAGCGCAAGGACTGACGTAAGGATCCCGGTTCGAGCCCCCAGCTCCCCACCTGCAGGGGAGTAGCTTCACAGGTGGTGAAGCAGATCTGCAGGTGTCTATCTTTCTCTTCCCCCTCTGTCTTCTCCTCCTCTCTCCATTTCTCTCTGTCCTATCCCACAACAATGTCATCAATAACAACAACAATAACTACAACAATAACTACAACAATAAAACAACAAGGGAAGCAAAAGGAAATAATAAAAAAAATGTTAAAAAAAATTAATTAAATACATGGACATGTCCGAAAATTCTGCATATACAACATGGCAAGTAGCAAACACTCTCTATTTCTCATTTTCCTCTCAGCCACTCAGGTTCTTTGCAACGACAATATTATGACCAGGAACTTATTAATGTAAAACTTATTAATGTATTTCTAGATCGTTTAGATTAAACAAAAAAATCCGTGGGTCATTTTCTATATCTTTCTCATTTAAAATAAAATTAAAAATACCTCTACAAAACTATTTCTGGGAGGAGTCAGGCAGTTAAGCAGTGGGCAAAGTGCAGGTGGCCCAAAGCTCAAGGACCGGCATAAGGATCCTGGTTCGAGCCCCCATCTCCCCACCTGCAGGGGAGTCGCTTCACAAATGGGGAAGCAGGTTTGCAGGTGTCTATCTTTCTCTCCCCCGCTCTATCTTCCCCTCCTCTCTCCATTTCTCTCTGTCCTATCTAACAACGATGACATCAGTAACGACAATAATAATAACTACAACAACAATAAAAAAAAAAAAGGGCAACAAAAGGGAAAAAAAGAAAATTAAAAAAAAAGATAGAGAATAAGAGAGAGACCACTGCACCAATGCTTCCTCCAATGTGGGAGTGTGGTGGGATAAGGTAGGTAGACTCGAATTAGGTACGAAGCAGGTACACTATGCAGGTGAGCTATTTTGCTGACCCTAGTCTCATCCTGAACGTTTTCATTCACATGAATCTATTGTCATTACTTATATAAAGAGTACCTTATTGATAGCACATAGCACTTTACTCAGTGAGAAGCGATGTATGCTATCCAACCAGCACTACACATTTGCAATAACACCTGTCAGATAAATTCCTATAAGTGGAATGATGAGGTTCAAGGGCTTGCACACGTCTGACTGACAAATTTCACATTCAGGTCACACCATCTGACATTCTCCCTAGAGAAATCAGAGACTGGGGGCTAGGGGTGGAGGGGGGGCAGTGGTGCACTTCGTTAAGCACACGTAGTATCATGTGTAAGGACCCTGGTTTGAGTTCCTACTCCCCACCTGCAGATGGGGAATGCTTCAGGAGTGGTGAATCAGGTCTGTAGATGTCAATCTCTCTCCTCTATCCTCCCAGCCTTTTGCAATTTCTCTCTGTCCTATCTAGTAAAAACTAGAAAAGAGAGGGGGAGGGAGAGGGAAGTCAAAAGACTGTGAATTAATGATCATGGACAGTGGCATTAGGATCCACAGTGCACTGTATGTTGTACTGATCACAGGAGGCCAGTGTCTTCTCTGGAAGTCTCTCTACCATCATCCCCTTAGTGGAAGTCCATAGGTGAACACCTGTGAGTTTACTCTTCAACACCAGGCACTGGAACTCAGCCCTCACTATTTATGGAGTAAATGGATTAGAACATCTAAGATTCTGTGATTGAGAGCTAAATGCAAAGTTAAAACTAATGAGATTTTCCGTTTTCTCTGGAAGCAGCTATTCCGTCCATCTTTCCATCTACAACTTATCTTGTCAAATTCAGCAGCTTAGAAGAAGCCAAAGGTCAGATTTATCATGTTTGATCCTTTGTGTATTTCTTAGAATACTTACAATGAGCGAGTCAGGCGGTAGCACAACAGGTTAAGCGCACGTGGCGCAAAGCGCAAGGACCGGCATAAGAATCACGGTTCGAGTCCCCGGCTCGCCACCTGCAGGGGAGTCTCTTCACAAGCGGTGAAGCACGTCTGCAGGTGTCTATCTTTCTCTCCCCCTCTCTGTCTTCCCCTCCTCTCTCCATTTCTCTCTGTCCTATCCAACAACTACGACATCAAGAACAACAACTACTACTACAACAGTAAAACAACAAGGGCAAAAAAAGGGAATAAATAAATAAATCTTTAAAAATAATACTTACAGTGAGATTAAATTGAGAGCAAAACATCCAACTTGCTACATGTGGCAGAGGAAAAAAATTCACGTATAAAATACTGACAAAGGGAGAGTAAATCCAAGTGAGCTTGGAACAACATTCCAGTAGATGGCAGTATTAGCTAACTTTTTTCTTTAAAAAAGGTTAAACTTTGTTGAGCAAGTGAACTACAAATGCATTTTTTCCTAAAAAGAATTGAATGTGAGTTTTAAAATACAATTCTCAAAGCTGTAAAAAGATTAAAAAAAATTCTCCAAGTGGAATTCACGTTTGCCGTAACTGTTTATTCTCTCTTCTGAACATTTGATTTCTAGAGTCCATGCTCAGTGGCTTTTCTCCACTCTTCATAGACTTTACTCAGGGGTGCTCTCCAGCTGAATTTCCTTGACTGAAAACTGGGGAACTTCAGGCTGTCTGGGGTCTCATCTCATTTCTCTGCTGGCACCCCTGGGTGCTGTCAAAGTGTCTGGTTATTGCTACAATCTCCAAACCGGTTCTGCTGCCTCCACTTATTCCCTCCAGTGACAGAGCAGCCAAAGCATCCCTGTTAAAACATGAGTCACGTCACATCATTCTTTGGCTCAGACCCTTCCGTGACTGCTTCCTCCTCCTAGGAGAAGCCCTTAATATTCATGGGACTCTTAAGGGGCTCACACCTAAGCAGCTCTAAACACACCCATTTCTCAACTCCTTTCTAGCCTGATCAGTCCTTACTCTCACTGTGTGCCTCTTCCAATCACATCTTTTGCCTGCAGCTTTTGTACTTGCTGACTCTTCTTCCTGGAATAGTCCCCAGTGGTGGATAGGTCATTTTCTCCCCACCCCACCTTCTCAGACCTTCCTATCTAAGTAGAGGTGGTATACTCTTCCAGCACCTCTGAACTACTTCTCCTCATTTTTTTAAAATTTTATTTTATTTGTCCCCTTTTGTCGCCCTTGTTGTTTATCGTTGTTGTTGTTATTGCTGTCGTCATTGTTGGATAGGACAGAGAGAAATCGAGAGAAGAGGGGAAGACAGAGAGGAGGAGAGAGACAGACAGACACCTGGAGACCTGCTTCACCACCTGTGAAGCGAACCCCCTGCAGGTGGGGAGCTGGGTGCTCAAACCAGGATCCTTAAGCCCTTAGGCCATCTCTTGGCTTTGCATCACTTGCTCTTAACCCCCTGTGCCACCTGACCTGGCTCCCTCTCTTCTCATTTTTGTTTCCTTTTAGCTCCACTATTCTCCAACACAGCTTATTGATGCATCTTGTTGATTGCCTGACTTCCTATTCTAGATCAAAAACTCCACCAGGCAGGGATCCTTGTCCTTTATTGCCGTCATTCTAGCTCCAAGTCTGTAACAGTGCAAGGCCCATGGAAGATTTTCTATGAGTATGAGTTGAATAATTCAAAGACCTAGACCAGGCCACCTCCTCTAGAGATAATTGCTTAGAATGAGAAAATACTGTGCAAAGAATGCCTGTCAGTTTTCCCCATCTCATACAGACAAAATAAGCACTGAGTATAAACCAGTGCATGAAATTTAGATGGAATGTACAGTGTGCAGACACTGAAGACTCTTCAGTGCTGTTTCAGTTACAAAGAAAACAATCAAATATCTGGAAAATTGGAGAGTTTATAAATTTCCTGGTGCTATTTCCCATTGCAGTGTGTAAAGGCAAAAGGGAGAGTTGGCTGGATTCTTTCTTCTTCTTTTTTTTGGCCTCCAGGGTTATTGCTAGGCATCGGTATCTGCACTACAAATCCACTGTCCCTGGAGGACATTTTTTTTTCCATTTTGTTACTGTCAACAAAAATGTTGTTGTTATTGTTGTTATTGCTGTTGTTGTTGGATAGGATGGAGAGAGGAGGGAAAGACAGAGAGGGGGAGAGAAAGACAGATGCCTGCAGATCAGCTTCACCCCTTGTGAAGTGGCCCCCCTGCAGGTAGGGAGCCAGTGGCCTCAAACCGGGATCCTTGTGTGGGTCCCTGTGCTTGGTGCCATATACGCTTAACCCAGTACTCTACCTCCCACCCCCCTGCTGAATTCTTTTGATCTTCATGGCCTACATAGTCTATGGCTAAAATAAATATATTCCTTATCTGACTTTTATGCATTTAAATTTTCGAAGTCAATATTTTTTTTTTACATGCTGAGAAGGTTTTATAGACAATAAATAGCACTGTAAGACTCATTTCGCACTTTACAAAATACAACAGGGAGTTGGGCGGTAGCATAGCTGGTTAAGCGCATGTGGCACAAAGCACAAGGACTGGTGTAAGAATCCCGGTTTGAGTCCCCGGCTCGCCACCTGCAGGGGAGTCGCTTCACAGACGGTGAAGCAGGTCTGCAGGTGTCTATCTTTCTCTCCCCCTCTCTGTCTTCCCCTCCATTTCTCTCTGTCCTATCCAACAACAACGACGTCAAGAACAACAATAACTACAACAATAAAACAAAGGCCACAAAAGGGAATAAATAAATGTTAAAAAATTAATTAATTAATTAATTAATAAAACCAAAATACAACAAGAAACTTTCTCATAAAGATTTATTCCATATAATCCACTTATAGGTTGGAGTGAATCAATTTCCTTAAGGAAATGTCATAATTTTTAAGACATCTTTGAATGTTACTAGCATGTGTTTACATAGCCCTTGTCAGTAAAGCTAACCATGTGATTAAGTGGCATGCTCTTTTTTAAAAAATATTTTTACTTATTGATTTGATATAGAGAAATTGAGAGGGCAAGGGAGGGAGAGATAGAGACACCTACAGCCCTGATTCACTACTCATGAAGCTTTACCTGCAGCTGGGGACCAGGGGCTTGAACTCGTGACCTTGCGCACTGTAATGTGTGCACTTAACCAGGTGTGTGACCACCAGGCCCCGCATGCTCTCTTTATATCAGGTCAAAATTGTCTGGATTTTGTAAGTTGGGGTACAGTTGACCCAGACAGGTGGATGTAAATTGCTGAAAAAAAATGAATCTAAAAAGGGATGGGCTGGGGGCTAGAGGGTGGGGTGGGGGAAGAATTATTTACTTAACTTCCATGTAATGTGACAAAGTCTTCTAAAATGTGACTTCTGGTCTCCCGATTGGATGTTTTATTTTTAGAGTCAATGCTTCCAGGTTGTGTTGTGTGGGGATTCAGCCGAAAGATACATGAATCTGACTCATGGAGCTGGAAGAGCTTCAGAGACCATATTCTTGTTTCTCAAGTCAGGAAATGGGACCTAGGAAACATGGAGCAACTTGCCCAAGGACACTCAGGTGGTGTGTGGCTGACACTGGAATCCAGTTCTTCCAATTCCAGTCTGTTCTCTCTCCTTTATCCATGCTATGCAGAAGCCCATGCACATTCCAAAGTACTGAGGTTTAGTTTAGCCTTGCTGGTGCCAGTAGCAGAATTTACAAGGCTCTGTATTGCATTTGAACAGACTGTATGGCCCTGAGAAAAGAATAGTCCCAGCATGGGCTTGGGACTAGTGTTTGAGAAATCATAATTATCCATTTACAGGTTATCTCTGCCCAGTCCTTGCAAAAAGTCCATGGCACTACTCCTCCACTGAACAGGAAGGAGTTCTAAACCCATCACTTCTGCTTCCCCCTTCCCACCCTGTGACCTTGCCCCAAAGACACATATCACACCTGTGCTCTCACCGGCTGCCTCTGACTACAGTAAGCAATGATCTCTATATTTTATTGGATGTTGGGTACAGAGGAGGAGGTTGAATAATAGGATCATTGTTTAGATAAGGACACTTGAATGTTTTCTGCACCATAAATCTGTTTTCTATTCAGTTATATAATAGGCCATATGGTAATGGATAAAATGTTTGAAAATCCACCTAGGTTAACCTAAAATGTTGTATTTCCTGCCTTTGGGGGTTGAATATTTAAAAGTCTCATGTTGCAATAGATGGTGATCAGACTAAAAGTAGTGTTTCCATATACATACACACACACACACACACACACACACACACACGTTTAAACCAGGATACACATGCATGCCATTCACCAAGTAGGACATGTTTCACTCACAACAGTGTGCTTAGGAAACATATGACTGTTAGCTCTTCCAAGCTACTAAGGACACAGTCATTTTATTTTGACAAATTATTTTGTCAAGCAAATATGCCAACATATGAATATTCGAACACTGACATATGTCTATGGAAAGTAGAAATAATAAATCTGAGTATCACTTGGAAGCCTGTATATTAGATGCAGAAATAGTATGCTAATGTTTCTCACGTGCAACTAATAAAATACAAAAAAGTAAAAAGGTTTCAGAGTATATCACATGGAGCTGAGTGCATTAATGATGAAAGGTGAAAATAAAAATCTTGAGAATTTTGGTCCATATTCTCAGAGGGATAAAGAATAGGGAAGTTTCAAATGAAGGGAATGGGACACAGAACTCTAGTGGTAGGAACTGTATAGAATTAAACCCCTGTTATCTTACAGTCTTATGAATCATTATTAAATCACTAATAAAAATTTTTAAAAAGAAAGGTCTTGAAAGCATCTCTCTTTTATTATTTTATTTTATTTATTTTTTTAAATATTTATTTATTTAATTTATTTATTCCCTTTTGTTGCCCTTGTTGTTTTATTGTTGTAGTTATTATTGTTGTTGTCATCGTTGTTGGATAGGACAGAGAGAAATGGAGAGAGGAGGGGAAGACAGAGAGGAGGAGAGAAAGATAGATACCTGCAGACCTGCTTCACTCCCTGTGAAGGGACTCCCCTGCAGGTGGGGAGCCGGGGCTCGAACTGGGATCTTTATGCCGGTCCTTGTGCTTTGTGCCACGTGTGCTTAACCCGCTGTGCTACAGCCCGACTCCCTTTATTTTATTTTTTTAATAAGAGAGAGAAATTGAGAGGGTTGGGGCAGATAGAGAGGAGAGGAAAGAATCCAACAGTAAGCAATGATCTGTTTAATTTATTTTTTATTTAAGAAAGGAGACATTAACAAATCCATAGGGTAGGAGGGGTACAACTCCACACAATTCCCACCACCCAATCTCCATATCCCACCCCCTCCCCTGATAGCGCCCATTCTCTATCCCTCTGGGAGCATGGACCCAGGGTCGTTGTGGGTTGCAGAAGGTGGAAGGTCTGGCTTCTGTAATTGCTTCCCCACTGAACATGGACATTGACTGGTTGGTACATACTCCCAGTCTGCCTCTCTCTTTCCCTAGTAGGGTGGGTCTCTGGGGAAGCTGAGCTCCAGGACACATTGGTGGGGTCTTCAGTCCAGGGAAGCCTGGCTGGCATCCTGATGGCATCTAGAACCTGGTGACTGAAAAGAGAGTTAACATACAAAGCCAAACAAATTGTTGAGCAATCCTGGACCCAAAGCTTGGAATAGTGGAGAGGAAGTGTTAAGGGGGTACTCGCTGCAAACTCTAGTGTACCTCTGCTTTCAGGTATATATTTTGCAGTAGTTTATGGATACGTGTGAAGATATGCTGTCTCTCACAGAAACTGGTGTATATCTAGGTTTTGGGACTTGGTTAGAAAGTGAACCACCTGGGATGTAATTAGAGAAAACTATGTAAAGAAAGGTCTCACCCGAGTAATGAAGCTGAAGGGTTGTCATTCCACACGTGAAATCTCTGGACACAGTCTGAGCTGAAGCATGTTGAGGTGGCAATCATTGTGTTGGTTAGGTTGTGATCGGCAGATGCAATATTATTTGATATGGATTGGGAGAGACATACGGGAAAGTGGGCCCTATCCAAAGGTTCAAGGACTGGGGGAAGTAGAGGCTCTATAGTGGAGATGTGAGATTCCTGCTGTCTTAGGGTTCAAAAAGACAATGGAAAGTTAATGTTATCATCACATTATTTGGTAATTGGGTTAACTCTGAAAAGTCCTTCTGTTAGGGTTTGCTGTATAGTACCCAGTGTCTTGTATGTAGCTGTGCCATTGGTTGCTTCTGATCTACTTGGTCTAGGCTTTTGAGAGAGTCCACATATCAAATACACAGCCTATATATTAAAAAGAGTCTGTGTTTTAAAAACTTCGAGACATACAATTAATTTCCCCCCTCTCATATTAATTAACTAGTGATTTATATGACTACACTTTACTAGGAGTGTACATAAACACTATTCCCACCACCAAAAGACTGTGTCCCATCCCACCCACCCACCCCCCCACCGGCCCAGGAAGCTGCATGTCTACCCCTCACCACAGGGCTTTTACTTTGGTGCCCTACTTTCAATTTAGTCAGATCCTGCTTTTAGTTTCCCTTTCTGATCTTCTTACTCAACTTCTGTTGCTGAGTGGGATCATCCCATACTCACCTTTATCTTTCTGACTTAGCTCACTTAACATAATTCCTTCTAGCTCTGTCCAAGATGGGTCAGAGAAGGTGGGTTTATTGTTCTTGATAGCTGCATAGTATTCCATTGTGTATATATACCACAGCTTTCTCAGCCACTCATCTGTTGAACCAGAATCCTTACGCCAGCCCTTGCACTTTGCGCCAGGTGCATTTAACCCACTGTGCTACCGCCCGACTCCCATCTTTTTTTGGTTTTTTGTCTTTTTTATTAGTGTCTTAATATTGCTTTAGAAAATTATAAGGTAAGCGGCTGCAATTCTGCACCGTTCCCACCACCAGAGTTCTGTGTCCTCATTCTCTCCATTGGAAGCTACAGTAGTTTTCCCAGAGTTGCAGATATGTGTTGAGTATTATTTCTATAACTATCGTCTATTTGTATTTATTTGCCCTCCCCCCCCTTTTTTTTTTGGTTCTGCCCTCTCTTCCTTTTTCAGTCACGCCTACACCTACTACTATTTCCAAATATCCTTCCTTTCCCCCCTTTCTCTCTCTGAATGCTGATGGAGTTGGAGTTCAGAGGCCCCTGGTCAGCTTCCCATATCATTTCTCCCTCACTGGGAGTGTGGACCAAAAGTTGTGAAAGTCTTTTTGTATAACCATTATACTATCTCTTTGACCCTATACTTGGATGGATAATAAGAAAAATCTACTTCCTTTTATTCATTCATTCATTCATTCACTCATTCTTTCTTTCTTTCTCTCTTTTTAATTTTTTTATTTATAAAAAGGAGACATTGACTAAACCATAGGATAAGAGGGGTACAACTCCACACAGTTCCCACCACCAGAATTCTGTATTCCATCCCCTTCCCTGATAGCTTTCCTATTTTTTAACCCTCTGGGAGTATGGACCCAAGGTCCTTGTGGGATGCAGAAGGTGGAAGGTCTGGCTTCTGTAATTGCTTCTCCGCTGAACATGAGCGTTTACAGGTCAATCCATACTCCCAGCCTGTCTCTCTCTTTCCCTAGTGGGGCAGGGTTTGGGGAAGCAGAACTCCAGGACACGTTGGTGGGGTTGTCTGTCCAGGGAAGTCTGGTTGGCATCCTGCTAGCATCTGGAACCTGGTGGTTGATAAGAGAGTTAACATACAAAGCCAAACAAATTGTTGACCAATCATGAACCTAAAGGCTGGAATAGTGCAGATGAAGATTTGGTGGGGGTCTCCATCTTGTTTGTTTGTTTGTTTCTTTCTTTCTCTCTCTCTCTTTTTTTTTTTTTTTTTTACCAGAGCTCTGCTCAGCTCTGGCTTATGGTGGTGCAGAGGATTGAACCTGGGACTTTGGAGCCTTAGGTACGAGACTCTCATTGAATAACCATATGCTATCTACCCCTGCAGAAAAATTTATTTCCTTTTCAGATTTAATTTTATTCTCAAGTCAAAAGGGAAAAATTCCGCTTATATGTTACCTCTCTTCCCAGTCCGTACTTAATTTATTTATTACTTTTGTTTTTACTGCCACCAGGATTATTGCTAGGACTTGGTATCTGCATGAAGAATTCACCACTTCTCCTTCTCCTTCTTCTTCTTCTTTTCTTTTATTTGATAAGACAAAGAGAAGTTTAGAGGGGAGGGGAAGGTAGAGAGGAATAGAGAGAGACCTCCAGAACTACTTTATTGTTTGTAAAGCTTCCCCCCTATAGGAGGAGACTGGGGACTTAAACTAGGGTCCCTACTCATGGTTACATGTGAGTTCAACCGGGTGGGTCAAACCCAGCCCACAAGTCTTTGCTTTATATTTGAAATTGAATAAACTAGTTAAAAAAGAGAGGTAAGAGAAATAAAATTATATTCTTTTTATGTTACTTATTTATTAAATAGAGACAGAGAGAAATTAAGAGGGAGGTAGATAGTGAGGGAAAGAAACAGAGGGACACCTACAGCAATGCTTCGCCACTCATGAAGCCTTCCACTTGCAGGTGGGGGCCAGGGACTTGAACCTGGGTCCTTGCACACTGCAATGTGTATGCTTAACCAGGTGCACCACCACCTGACTCCATAAAATTACATTTCTCCACATTTTACTATGCAAACACATATACTTCCAAAGAAATTCCTACTTATAAAATGTTGCTAAACTAGCCTAAAGAGGGTACCATAAGTTCTCTAACTGATGAAACTTAGACCTAATAAGCTCAGTAATTTAGTAGAAAAGCACAGAGAAGACAGACTCTATAAACCTAATACCAGTTTGAATACAAGAAATGACACTCAAGGGGCTGGGTGGTGGCACACCTGGTTAAGTGCACATATTACAATGTGCAAGAACACAGGTTCGAGCCCCTGGTTTCCACCTGCAGGAGGAAAGCTTCACAAGTGGTAAAGCAGGGCTGCAGATGTCTATTTCTCACCCTCTCTAGCTCCTTCCCTCGCAATTTCTGACTGTCTCTATCCAATAAATAAATAAAGATAAAAAAAAATTAAAAAAAAATGACACTCAACACTTTAGCAACTGGGAGAAAGTTCAAGCTTATCAGATAAACAAAGAACTACAAAAGATGGATACGGGGAGTCAGGCGGTAGCGCAGCAGGTTAAGCACACGTGGCACAAAGCGCAAGGACCAGTGGTTCCAGCCCCCAGCTACCCACCTGTAGGGGAATCGCTTCACAGGCGGTGAAGTAGGTCTGCAGGTGTCTATCTTTTTCTCCCCCGTCTTCCCCTATTCTCTCCATTTCTCTCTGTCCTATGCAACAACGACCACATCAATAACAACAACAACAGTAACTACAACAATAAAACAACAAGGGCAACAAAAGGGGAAATAAATAAATATTTTTTTAAAAAAATGGGTAAGGGCAAAGCAACGATTGCTACCTCAACATGCTTCACCCCAGAATGTATCCAGAGACTTCACGTGTGGAATGACAACCCTTCAGCTTCATTACTCGGGTGAGACCTTTCCTTTAATAGTACACTCTAATTTCATCTCAGGTAGTTCACTTTCCAACAAAGTCCCATAACCTATATATACACCAGTTTCTGTGAGAGAGAGCTTATGTGCACACGTATCCATAAACTACTGCAAAATATATACCTGAAAGCAGGACTACACTAGAGTTTGCAGTGAGTACCTCCCTAACACTTCCTCTCCACTATTCCAAGCTTGGGATCCATGATTGCTCAACAAATTGTTTGGCTTCATATGTTAACTCTCTTTTCAATCACCAGGTTCCAGATGCCACCAGGATGCTGGCTAGGCTTCCCTGGATTGAAGACCCCACCAATGTGTCCTGGAGCTCAGCTTCCCCAGAGTCACACCCTACTAGGGAAAGAGAGAGGCAGACTGGGGGTATGGACCGACCAGTCAACGCCCATGTTCAGCGGGGAAGCAATTACAGAAGCCAGACCTTCTACCTTCTGCATCCCTCAACGACCCTGAGTCCATGCTCCCAGAGGGATAGAGAATGGGAAAGCTATCAGGGGAGGGGGTGGGTTATGGGGATTGGGTGTTGGGAATTGTGTGGAGTTGTACCCCTCCTACCTTATGCTTTTGTTCACTAATCCTTTCTTAAATAAAAAATAAAAAAATAAAAAAAAAAAAAGAAATACACTAGGATTCATAAGATGGAAATACATAGAAAAAAAAAAATGGGTAAGGGCAAAAGACTGGCTCACTTAATGATGGCATTTTTAGTCAGTGCCAGATCACCTCATCATCTGGGGCCCTAGTTATGGAATCATTGGATTCCCACACAGATATAATGGGCCTAGACCTCTAACTGATGACTCTCCCACAATCACTGGTCACCTCCATTGGGAGCATCATCATAAGCCCTCTTGTGGGCCACCCTAGAAACTTGTCCTTATTATAAAGTAGCAGTGGTGAGGACTGCCCCACTCTGTAAAAGTAGGCTGGATCACCCTACCCTGCCACTCTAGGAAGACTAGTCCTGAAGTGAGTGCAACCTAGAATGTTCCCAGCTATGATCATAGACTGCAAGGTCAGACTGACGGACTTAGAGGTCACACAGGCTCCTATGCTAAATTTGAATCTATATTGGCCCTGGGTGAGATTGGTGGGGTAAACAGTTAACTTTATTTATGGATTTTCTTCAAGTTTGGGAGTATTCTCTGCCCTAGTCCAACTTTCTAGCCCTACTCTCAACTCTGACACCATCTTCCCAGATAATATTTTTAGTCCACCTGCATGTTAATTATCAAACTCAAGCAAAAAGTACTAAAGTCATAAGTCCCTAGGAACATACCTATAATAGATTTCCTCACTTCTCTCTACCTCAAGATCCTTATTCTCATCTTTTATATTCCTACTTTTTTGGTTCCTGCTTATTAATCATTTTTCCCTGTCTTGTATCTTACTGCCTTTCAGCCACCAAGTTATAGAAGCTATCATGATACCATCCTGACTTCCCTGGGCAGATGACTTCACCAATGTGTCCTGGAACTTCTCCAGAGCCCTACACCACTAGGGAAAGATAAAAACAGGTTAGGGGAATGGATTGACTTGCCAATGCCCATGTCTAGTGGAGAAGCAATTACAGAAGCCAGATCTCTCAACTTCTGCACCCCCCCCAAAAGATTTTTGATCCATACTACCAGAGATAGAAAAATGTTAGGGAAAAATTACCAGAAGGCTTTGAACTCTACTTCCATCAGGACACACAGAGAGAAAAAGAGTGGCATTTGAAAGTAGCAGTAGGTATAGGTGTGACTTAGAAAGCAATTAAAGGCAGGACTACAGGGAAAAAAATAGACAAATATATACATATACATATATATATATTTATAGAAATAATAGTAAACTCATATCTGTGACCTTGAGAGAACTACTGCAGTTTCCAGTGGAGAGAAGGGGACACAGAACTCTGGTGGTGGGAACAGTTCAAAATTATAACCCCGTTATCTCATAATTTTATAAATCTATATTATGTCACTAATAACATTTTTTATTTTATTTATAAAAAGGAAACACTGACAAAAATCATAGGATAAGAGTGGTATAACTCCACACAATTCCCACCACTAGAACTCTGTATCCCATCCCCTCCCCTGATAGCTTCCCTATTCTTTAACCTTCTGGGAGTATGGACCCAGGGTCATTGTGGGGTGCAGAAGGTGGAAGGTCTGACTTCTGTAATTGTTTCCCCACTGAACATGGGCATTGACAGGTCGATCCATACTTGCACTAACAAAATTTAAAGAATAAAATGTCCGTAAAGATTATGAGCTGGGAGTCAGGTGGTAGTGCTATGGGTTAAGTGTAGGTGGTGCAAAGTGCAAGGACTGCATAAGGATCCCAGTTCAAGCCCCCAGCTCCCCACCTGTGGGGGAGTCACTTCACAAGCAGTGAAGCAGGTCTGCAGGTGTCTATCTTTCTCTTCCCCTCTCTGTCTTCCCCTCCTCTCTCCATTTCTCTCTGTCCCATCCAACAACGATGACATCAAGAACAACAATAGTAACTACAACAATAAAACAGCAAGGGCAACAAAAAGAAATAAATAAATGTTAAAAAATTAAAAGAAAAAAAAAAGAATATGAGCAAACTTCTGTATGGCTCCAGGAGTTTCATGGACATGGTTTACTCCAAAATAAAGTATCTTTCTACTTTTTAAAGTAATAACAGATCTTTTTGGTTACAACTAAATTAAACATCTTTTTGCTTGCATATATACATATTAAACACTGAGGTAAGACAGCTACAGGGTCACATAATTCATCAGCTTAACAAAACCATCAAAGACCTGAAATTCTTTCTTTTCACTCTGGTGTACTTTGCATGGAGTAGATTTGCTCAGTCACACAATGATGCCTAGCTACAAACATCATGTTCCTATCACCATAAGGGAATAAAAACTTAGAAAAGAAAATATGTTCTCTTTGGAGAATGAGTGAAACCCCACTCCTACTCAGACTGTGCTTTATAAGGCCAAAAATTGTGCTTTTTTTTTTTTTGCTCTTTTTTTTAAATGTTTTATTTATTAGATAGAGACAGAGACAAATTGAGAGGGAAGGGGAAAACAGAAAGGGAGAGAGACATAGAGACACCTGCAGCTCTGTTCCACCATTGTGGAGCTTTTTTCCTCCAGGTGGGGACCAGGGGCTTGAACCTATAAGCTTGTGCACTGCAATTTGTGTGCTTAACCAGGGGCACCATCGCCTGGCCCCTTTTTTGCTCATTCTTTTTTTTTATTTTTTAAAAATATTTATTTATTTTCCCTTTTGTTGCCCTTGTTGTTTTTTATTGTTGTTGTAGTTATTATTGTCATCGTTGTTAGGACAGAGAGAAATCGAGAGGGGAGGGGAAGACAGGGGGAGAGAAAGATAGACACCTGCTTATGCCAGCCCTTGCGCTTGACGCCACATGCGCTTAAGCCGCTGTGCTATTGCCCAACTCCACTTTTTGCTCATTCTTAAACTAGTCACTACAGCCACTAAAGAGGGAGTAGAGAGACCATCATCAGGGTAGATAAGTCACTCTCAACCCAGACTGCCCACTAACCTCACTTGGAGAGTTTCAAAACTGTCAGACTCTAGATCAATTGACCACACTCTCTAGACAAGTTCTTAAACATTGGGGTTTTTTTCTTTGTTGGGGGGATAAATTGTTTATAATCAACAGTAAAATACAGTAGTCTGTATGTGTGTAACATTTCTCAGTTTTCCATATCACAATCAACCCTCTATGTCCTTCTCTGCCATCATGTACCAGGACCTGAACCCCTCCCCCACCCCAGAGTATTTTACTTTAGTGAAATACACCCAAAACATCATTATTTATTTATTTATATATATTTTTCCTCCAGAATTATCTCTGGGGGTCAGTGCCTGTCCTACGAATGCACTACTCCTGGTAGCCGTCTTTTTCCATTTGCTTGTTGTCATTATTGGATAGGACATGTCTCTGATATCTGATTACTGTAAAAAATGTGCAGCTTGGCGGTACGAGAATCCGGCATGAAGACCAGCCAGTCTATCTTGGCGTTACTCTCGATCGCACCCTGTCATTTCACGAACATCTCATAAAAACTGCAGCAAAGGTGGGCGCGAGGAATAACATCATTGCAAGACTGGCCAGCTCCTCACGGGGCGTGAGCGCTTCCACACTACGATCATCATCTCTGGCATTATGCTATTCCACTGCAGAATACTGTGCCCCAGTATGGTTCCGTAGCCCCCATGTCCACTTGGTCTATTCCAAATTATATTCCTCCATGAGGATAATTTCTGGAACCATCCATTCCACCCCAGTTCCATGGCTGCCAGTTCTTAGCAACATCGCCCCGCCAGATATTCGTCGGGATGCGGCATCATCTCAGTTCATTTCCCACGTCTACACTCGACCGGACCTGCCAATATACGCGGATATCTTCGCCTACCCTGTTCAACGCTTGACGTCTCGTCATCCAATCTGGTCTCCTATGCCTACACTGAACTTCTCTGTTCCAGTCTCTTGGAAACAGAGTTGGCAGTCAGCTGAGGTAAAGAACAAACACCTCATCACAGACCCCTGCAAGCGTCAACCCGGCTTTGACCTAGCATGTTATGATTGGGCCCTCCTCAATCGCTATCGAACAGGCCATGGCCGGTGCGCCGCTATGTTCCATCGCTGGGGAGTCAGAGACGACCCGAACTTCCCCTGCGGCTACAGACAGACTATGACCCACATAGTCAATGACTGCCACCTCTCCAGATTCAAAGGAGGCCTCGAAACTTTACATCAGGCTCAACCTGATGCTGTTGACTGGCTACGGAAGAAGGGCAAACGCTAGAAGAAGAAGAATTGGATAGGACAGAGAGAAATTGAAAGAGGAGGGGAAAACAGAGGGGGAGAGAAAGACAGACAACTGCAGACTCGCTTCAATACTTGAGAAGTAACCACCCTGCAGGTGGGGAGCAGTGGGCTTGAACTGGGATCCTGGAGTAGGTCCTTGCGCTTCATTCACACTATGAGCACTTAACCCAGTGTACTACCACCTGACCCCCCAAAACATCAGTCTTTTTATTAAGCTCCCTATAATATTCTTTTTTTTTTTATTTTTTTTATTGTTGTTGGATAGGACAGAGAGAAATGGAAAGGAGGGGAAGACAGAGAAGGGGAGAGAAAGATAGATACCTGCAGACCTGCTTCACTGCCTGTGAAGTGACACCCCTGCAGGTGGGGAGCCGGGGGCTCGAACCGGGATCCTTTTGCAGGTCCTTGCAATTGCGCCACCTGCGCTTAACCCACTGCACTACCGCCCAACTCCCTCCCTATAATATTCTGATTGACAGTGAGGGGTAAAAACTAGTGAGGTGTTCAATTTTACATATATATATATATATATATATATATATATATATATATATATAATGCTTTTTAATTATCTTTATGTATTTTTTAGAGACAGCTAGAAATGAAGAGAGAAGGGGGAGATAGATAGAGAGAGAGACAGAGAGACACCTGCAGCACTGCTTCACCACTCATAAAGATTTTTTCCTTTGCAGATGGGAACCAGAGACTTGAACCTGGGTCCTTGTGCATTGTAATATGTGTGCTCAACCAGGTGTGCCACCACCCATTGAGGCATTTAATTCTTAGATGAAATGACGTTTATCCTGTTGTTATATAAGGAGGGATCAACTCACCTTTCTGGAAACATGTGGTTGCCTGAAAGAAAAAAAAAAAAAAACCACTAGGGTTCTGTATAGAAGAATTAAGAGAGAACAATTACCCATGGCTTTGTAGGGAAGGTTTAAGAGAAGGCAGGGGATAGCATAATGGTTATGCAGACAGAATCTCATGCCTAAGGCTCTGAGGTCCCAGATTCAACCCCCCAAACCACCATACACCAGAGTTGAACAGTGTTCTGGTAAAGAAAAAAAAAAAGAGAGAGGTGGGAAGGCAGTGGTGCATCTGGTTAAGTGCACACATTACGGTGAGCAAGACCCAGATTCAAACCCCTGGTCCCCATCTGCAGGGGGAAAGCTTTATGAGTGGTGAAGCCAGACTTCATGTGTCTCTCTGTCTTTCTCCCTATTTTCCCCTCATCTCTCAATTTCTGTCTTTATCCAATAAATAAATAAGTAAACAAATAATTAAATTGCCTTGGTCTCTCCTTATATTTTCCCCAGTCGACAATAAAGCTGGTTTTCTTAAAAAGAAGAAGGGGAGTCGAGTGGTAGCGCAGTGGGTTTAGTGCACGTGGTGCAAGGAGCAAGGACCGGCATTAAGGATCCTGGTTTGAGCCCCTGGCTCCCCACCTGCAGGGGGGTCACTTCACAGGCGGTGAAGCAGGTCTGCAGGTGTCTATTGTTTTCTCTCCCCTCTGTCTTTCCCTCCTCTCTCCATTTATCTCTGTCTTATCCAACAATGACGACACTAATAACTACAACAATAAAACAAGGGCAACAAAAGGGAATAAATAAATATTTTTTTTAAAAAAAGAACTATTCAGAACTGAAGAGGCACTTGTTGCATACTACATACCCTGAAGATAGTTTCCATATCTGAAATCACAGGTATTTTGCAGCATAATTATTGGCCATTAAAGAAAATGAACTTCTTATCTTCTCAAGCTCAGAGTTTGAGAAGCAGGTTTGTCAAGAAGACAGAGGAACAAGGTGATGGATTCCAGTGATGAAACAGGAAGTTCAGTTATAAGTTTGGGACACACCTCCAAACTGGTTACTTAGCCAGAAATGGGATAATCAAAATTTAGAGCTAGCTGGGTGTTTGACTACCATACTCTCCCCACCCAGCCAGTCTACTGCCCTGTTCACATGAAAGAGAAGCAAGCACAGAGTTTACATAATTCCTGGAAATGAAACCAAGAGTCTGGAGCCTGAGTAAGACCTTTTTTGTACCTTTCTTTTGTACCCACTCTTTGGCTCTGTCTTACAATCACCAGTGTTTTCTCTACAGTTGTGCACATAAATCTAATCGGACTGTAGCAAAGCAGGCTAAGCACAGGTGGCATCAAGTGCAAGGACTGGCGTAAGGATCCTGGTTCAAGCCCCCGGCTCCCCACCTGCAGGGGAGTCACTTCTCAAGTGGTGAAGCAGGTCTGCAGGTGTCTGTCTTTCTCTCCCCCTCTCTGTCTTTACCTTCTCTCTCCATTTCTCTCTGTCCTATCCAACAACAATGACATCAATAACTATAACAATAAACAACAAGGGCAACAAAAGGGAATAAATACATAAATAAATAAAAACTAAAAAAAAGATTAAAAAAAAACCTAAACTAGGTATGTCAAGAGATGCTCAGCATTTTACTTCCACACTCAATTTTCCAAGGGGACACATGGGGGCAGCAAATGTTTAAGAAGACTGTCCAGGCTATATTCATATACTTAGAAATCATTTGGAAAAGGGATGGGGAGGTGGTGTTTATTTTATAGTACTGTCTATGATCTCTATATTTTGCACTGATTGTAATAGGGATTTCAGAGAATGTAGAAATCATCATGATCCCATTCTGCTTTCAAATATTGCCCTGATAAGATATACTGAAAAACATTCCTTATCAGTAGAAAGTGTGTCTTCGTGAGGATGCTTGGTAATATTGAGTCACAGATTCCTCATAGATCTTAATGATATTTTGTGTTGTGGACACTTGGATAAATGTATATAAGTATATTGAGGGATTTCCTTTAGCTGTTACATGCCTAATTTTTACTGTTAATGACTAGTGATGAATAAAGTCTTCCTTTTTGGTAAATGATTTTACTATTTTAAATTTTCTCCCTCATTTAATGTTTCTTCTCCTGTTATCAATTTCCATATATATATGAAGAAAGAGGGGGGACAAGGAGAAAGAAGGAAAGAGGGAGAGAGGGAAGAGGAGTGGTGTTTTTGAGAGAGAAGTATGGTAACACTATACAGAGTGTGCTTTCTTCCAGTTATTCTTATTATCATTCACTGAAGAAGAAGAAAACGAAAAAGGAGACAGGGGCTAGGTGGTGGTGCACCTGGTTAAGCGCACATGTTACAGTGTACAAAGATCCAGGTTTAAAGCCCTGGTCCCCACCTGCAGGAGGAAAGCTTCATGAGTGGTAAAGCCAGGCTGCAGGTGTCTGTCTCTCCGTCTCTATCTACCCCTCCATTCTCAATTTCTCTCTGTCTCTATCCAATAAATACATAAAGGTAATAAAATAGTATTAAAATTTAAGAAAAAAGAGAGGCATTCTTGCACTGGAATTTGTGCCGTAAAATATCAGGTATGTGTCCAGACAGTGTTCAAGACACATTAAAGGTACCAGTAACTGTAGCCATATTCAGACAGACAGAAAGAAGTTTACATTTTCTGTAGATTTCAGTGGAGGTGGAGGTGAAAGTAATTCATGGAAAACAGTCACCTATGAAATGGCAACGGTAGGCCTGAGGATCATTTATTTCTCTAACATCATGCAGAAGCAAGGGTTGGAGGTCATTTCAATAAACCCAAGACATTTCCAACCTGCAGCTGACCATGGTCACGGGTCACAGCATGTTGAATCTCTTTAAAGTGGATTGAATGATTAGGCTTATAAACATTCATTCAAGAGTTATTTTAATTAAACCTTTAATTTTAAACACAACCCAGGACACAGTCTTCTGCCTAGCTAAGTCAGGAGCTAGTTGTGGTAGGGGCAGGACACCAGCACGGACACCGAGTCCTGACCAATTGGGCCCCCAGTAAACTGAGTACAGTGGGCTCAAAATATACCCTGTACTTCACTCAGAGGACACAACTGCACTGGGCTTAGCACACCTGCATTGAGGGGGCTTTATAGGACTCTAAAGCTCTAAAAATCAGTGATGCCGACTATTTATTCTTTGGCACAACACTATGGAAAGCATAGTGAATCTTCTCCTTTTGGGAGGTTTGAACCAGACTACTGTATATGCCCATGAATGAGTTTTTCTTTTCTTTTTTTCTTCCTTCTTTCTTTCTTTCCTTCCTTCCTTTCCTTCTTTTCTTTCTTTCTCTTTCTCACTCTTTTTTCTCTCTTCCTTTCTTTCTTCTTCTTCATCTTTTTTTTTTTCCTTTTTCTTTTTCTTTCTATCTAGTATTGGCACTAGAACACATCTAACTGCCAGGCCAAGGAAATCCTATTGTTTGGAGAAGACTTTCTTTCCTGGTTCTTTTTCTAGTGACAAAAGGAAAAGGATAAGTTTTAAATCTTTTTGATATGGGGTAGGGGTTGCTATGTAAGTATTTAAATCCAGTAAGAATATGTAAACTGGATCTATTTCTTTGTTTGTTTTACTTAAGGTAAACTTTATATCATGGTTGCTTGAGTGCTCCCACAATGAAAGGAGAAAATATGTAGCTAAACAATTTTTAGGTTTTTATGATTTGTTTGGTGTAGTTGAGAGGTTCACTGGAGCCATAGTTTGAAATTTAACAAAGACTTTAAGATAACTGGAAATTAAAAGCAGTCAGATGCTGTTGTATGTGTCTTTGTTCATCCAAGTGTCTTAGATCACTTGGCCTTTAATGGTTCCTGAAGAAAATGAAAACCAGTTTTTCACAATTAGGAATAAAATATTTTAACTGAAACCCTCCCTCAATTAGCTTAATGTCCTGTAACTTTGCTGTTTTAAATAGTAATTCTTAAAAAGGAGAGTCAAGTCAGAAAGGAAACAGTGTGTATAAATTGTCAGTTCTGGTGTTTGTTTTCAAACACTTTCAAGAAAGAAAAAAAAAAAATCTCATTCTTTGCACCACCCTTCAAAGGAAGAGTGTATAATTCTTATATCCACAACATTAGGACTGGGATCATCTAATTAGAAAGGTTGTACAATGTACACTTCAAGGTTCAGAAAGAATACACTTGGAGTTTGGAAACAGATGATGTGGTATGTGCCACCTACTTGATTAAGCCTTGTTCCACTGTTAACTTAGCATGTTGAAATAACAAGGAAAATCACGGTGCCACTTGAGCACGGCTCCCTAGACTTTCAGAGTATTTTTAAGTTAATAACCCCCCGCCCCAAAGTCTAGTACCTAAAAGCAAGAGCCACACACCCTTGCTTTTTCGGGTAAGTAATTAGAAACCAGCGGTGGCTGGCCTGCGGTGCTTGGGGAATGTTGGGTGAGTACTCTAAACACAGGCTCGAATCCGTACCAGATCTCAGCGTCACCTGCAAAAGCAGGAAGGCTCCCTTATCGAAAAAACTACAGGAGATTCAAGCACAAATACATGGCAGATTAATGGCAACCGGGGTTGCTTAAAAAAAAAAAAAAAAAAACTATGATGGCTTGTAACCCCAGTGAAATCTTAACTTTGAGGTTCACCACCACGAGGCAAAGAGGTAAAGTGACACATTTCCAACTTTCAAGAGGATGCCCTTCCTCTCTCCCCACACCATCCCCCCCCATGGTGACAAATCCTTGGAGAAAACCTTAGAGACTCCTTGAGGAACCCTCGAGGATCCTCGGGAAACCTCAGAGAAAATAAAAAGCTGAAAGTCCATTGGAGTGACCCCGCCCGCACCAAGGGAGGGGGCCTGGCCGGACGCGGACGAGGGCAGGTTTCGCACTGCAGGAAGTATTGGGCTCCTTTCCTAGACTTGCCGGAGACCTGCACGAATGCGGGAGACGTCTCCACCAGCCTCCGAAATCTGAATGGGAATGAGCCCGCGGCTCCCGCCCTCTGCCCCCCCAGCTAGGCGCCAGCGAACACCCCTCCCGGTGAGGCCGGCGCAGCGGGGACTGTCGCACCGGCGGGGGCCGGACGCCCAGCGCAGCCACCGCTCCAGTCCCGCGGCGGAAATCGCAGAGCAGCACTGCGACTTGGGGGAGCTCGGAGCACCATCTACCTGTTGGCCAGGATCACTCCATTTCCCAGAAAGACGCCTTTGGGCCCGCCAAGACTGGGACCACCGGGCACACCCTCCTCCAGGGGACACCTCCGGGGAAGGAGCTTCTAGTGGAGCGGAGACAGAAGCTTGGGCGCTCCTGAGACTGGAAGGAGGTGTCCCATTGCCCCCCACACACACCACCACACACACGTACCACCACCACCTCTTCTAATGCATCTCTGTCCACAGCCTGTCCCCACCCCCGCCTTCCTAACACCTTGCTTTTCCAACTCAGCACGCCTGCTCCTGGGATGCTTAGAAGGGACCCACCTGCTCAGTTAACTACACGGGGTGGGGGTGGAGGGAGTGATGAAGGCAAGGACGGACATCTTACCTCCACAGGAGCAAGTCAGGTGGATTTGCTGATCTGTGACTCTAGATGCAGAGAACAATTACAAAGCATATGGGCTAAGACCTAGATGCAAAGTTAGACTGGGAAGAGGGAGAGTGGACTGAAAGTTACATCTGACCCCCAGGGAAACACAGACACTGCATTTCTTGCAGTTAAGATCCCCTATTGTAGTCTGCCAGACACTACCCCACTAAACTTTGAGACAGAGAGTCAATACTTAACAATTTGTGGGCTCTGGTTCTGCAGTGGTATTGAAGTCACTCTTGAATTGGTTGATTCTCATGCAGGGAGTTTGTTCCTGAGATGTATACATTCTATAATTCTATACTGAGACTGAGAGTTGCCCTAGCTTCTTTTCAAAGGTAAAGCCTGGGCTTTACCTGGTGGAAAGAAAATACCTGTTGTATAGAGATAGTCCCCAAACTGCCACAGAGAGAAGCAAACAAATCAGTGATTCTCAAAGTTGAACAACTTGCATTTCCAGAGCCCACCAGGCCAGCTCAGGGTTTTCAGTAGCACTGATTTGGCTGGAGAATTTGCATTTCCCCCTAAATTCCAAGAGGATGGTGATCTTGCACTTTGAGGGGCACTGTTGAAAGTTTACTTAAAGGGAGTCGGGTGTAAGGATCCTGGTTCAAGCCCCTGGCTCCCCACCTGCAGGGGAGTCACTTCACAGGTGGTGAAGCAGGTCTGCAGGTGTCTTTCTCTCCCTTTCTGTCTTCGCCTCCTCTCTCCATTTCTCTCTGTCCTATCTATGACGATGACATCAACAAGGGCAACAAAAGGGAATAAATATTTTTTAAAAAAAAGTTTATCTAATAAGAGAAAGAAGAGCACCACTCTGTCACACAGTGTTGGCAAGCACACAACCCCTCTGGCCCCATTAAACTCTTTGGGTGATCATAACATGGCAAAGTTTAGATGCACTACCCTACTTTACCCATGTACCCAGACAGCTCTCACTGGGGCAAGGATGGCACCTTATTACACCCTACCCTTGGTTACTCTACAGTTTTGGCATCTGTACAAGGAGAATCTCTCAGTGCATTGATGTTGCAGGTGTCTTACACGTGGTCTTGACCTTATGCTTTCAAAAAGTATTCAGAAATTAGAAAGAATGAGGCAAGGCCCTACCACAGTTCAAAATGCAACTAGTAATTTATAACCCTAATCCTTTATAACTGGGGTAGATAGGCAGCCTCTTCCACCAGCTATAGTAGCACATCCCATAGAAGCCTATTTTCTGTGACCACCCTTTTCTCAGGCTGGAGGTATGGAGACCAACCTACCCCAATCTAGGTGGGTCGCAGACACTCAGTAAAGTTTGGCCTCTGTGTTGGTGTTGGCAGCAGAAGAAATGTCTCACTTGGTGACTCCCAGAGTTGTCACAGTGATAGAGCATGAGGGTCCTGAGTTTGATCCCCAGCACAGTAAATGCCAGAGTGATGCTTTGTTAAATCTTTCTCCATCTCTCCTGCTTCTTAATTTTATGAAACAAAATAAAGCTTTAAAAAATGAAATATCTTGGGGCCAGGCAGTGGTGTATCTGTTACAATGAGCAAGAACCTGGGTTCAAGCCCCCAGTCCCCACTTGCAGGTGGAAAGCTTCACAAGTGGTGAAGCAGGGCTGCATGTGTCTCTCTGTCTCTTTCCTTCTATCTCCCCCTTCCTTTTCTATTTCTGGCTGTCTCTATCCAATAAATAAAGATAATACATTTTTTTTAAAAAATGAAATATCTTACTTGAAAAGGAGAATGGGTGTGACTATGGGAGTTTAGTGGATGTCTGGGATTGCTGGGGCACAAATCCAAACTTCAGTTACATCAGTGGGATGTTGGTGATATGGAAACTAGAAAGATCTTCACCACACACATCTGAAGCAAACTGGTTCAGATGGTGGTGTGGAGAGGTATTTTCTCTTAACTCTTTCCAAGATCAACCTGAGAAGCAGTGGCACCCACATTCCAGAGGAACCCCAAAGGTACCCTATTACTCATGACTTAGCTACTGTGTGTGTGTGTGTGTGTGTGTGTGTGTGTATAAGACAAATCAGGCTAGGCTAAGGGTGGATAAAGCTCATCAATAGGGACTGGGTTCAGCTGGTATTTCTGGTAACTTCCCAGAATGCCTTTCCCCCACCTTCATTTCCTAGGCATTTAATACTCAGCATCTGCTAACCTCTGACCCCCCCCCCAACACAAAAATACACACAAATGCATGGGGGGGGGTTACAAGTGAAATTAGAGGGAGCAAAATCCTCACTGGTTAAGGGTTTCTTAAAAACATTTGTAGGCCTGAAATGTCCCGTGCAAAGAATGAATTCTAAGGTGACCAGGATTCCATTTTCCCTTTTTCAACCCATCATCATCTATTGGTATGTGTGTGTGTGTGTGTGTGGGGGGGGTTGAAATGACTCTAGAAATGTAGATAAGAAATGACTGGAGAAAGAGCTCAGCTGGTAGAGCTCAGACTGCATGTGCTGGAGTGCTGCTTTGACTTGATTCTCTCCTCTCTACCACATGTGAAAGTCCCTCTCATATGCAATTAAAAAAAAATGCATCTTTAAAAAATAAATAAAAGTAGTGAGAGTATGGAGAAAGGCAGATGGACATTTTCAAAAATCTAAGACTTGGTGGTGAGGGTGAGGCTGGGGTGTGGGGTGTGGGGTGTTGTTTTGGTTGTAGCCAGGTTCAGCACTCAAAACTGACTTTTTCAGGGAGAGAGGGGAGGGGTGGTGGAGAGAGAGATAGTAGCACTGAAGCTTCCCCCAATGCCTGGAGGCAGGGGTTCCAACATGCATTTTGTGAAGTTTTATGTGCACCCTGCATGCCCTGCACTCAGGCTGCTCCCTCCTTCTTTCCAAACCTGCAGGACTCCAAATGTCCAAGCAATGGACTCTAGGGAAAGTTGGGAGAGTTCACCTTTCCTTTCTCACTGGTCCCCTGCACACCACTCCTCTGCCCCTCCTCCCACCACACATGGGATTCTTCACTAGGGTTTCCCTTTAGGGCAGATTATTTTATGACAGGGTGTGATAAGTGGTGATTTTGTTCCTCTTTTGATGGTAGGATTGCTTTGTAAACAGAAGCGCAAACTCATTCCGATAGTGGTTCCGCACCACTGCTCAGCGGCTGCCTGTGCAGAAGGTTGGTGGAGGCTGTGGAGCACCTGTCGCCTGGGGCTGGGAGGAACTCAGGCACATGGAGGGGGTTCACTCACAGGGTCCCAGTCCTCTGGGCCTCGGGATTTCTCTAGGTCTTCTGCCTGTGGGCTTCCGGTTTGCTACACCTCTGAGGCCTTGCACCTCTGTCCTAAGAACTCTCAATGAAAAGTGTGGCCTGGAAGGCAGCCTTTGGCTACATTTCAGGGCTTTTCATTTCTCCTGGGAAACTTTGGTGGGAAGTTTGACTTCTGTCTGTGGAAATTGGGAAGACTTACTTTACCTGATGCTATTTGGAGACTGAGTGGGCTTCTGTTGTGCTAAAGCAAGTACTCCTGGTGAAGGCCTCAGGTCCTCACCAGGGCAAGACAACCTCAGCTCTCCTCATTTTCCCCCACCCTCACCTCCACACATACAGTCATCCAACCTCCTCTTACTTCAGCTTGGAGTTTGGGGGTGCACTTTAATACTCCCTGGGGCCCAAGAAAGAACCAAAAGTTGAGTTAGGATCTTGCAGACTAAAAGGTCTCAGGAGAGAGAACCTCTGTGGACAAGAGGCAGAAGCTAGAGTGGTGTCTCAACCACTGTATGGCGGGAAGTGAAACTCAGGCTGCCACACGAATCAGCCTCTATCTGTGTTGACCCATTGCCCAGATTCAGGTCTGGATTTCCAAGTGCCTCCAGGAGCCTGGAACCAGAGTGCTGGCTAGGGGTATGAGGTTAATGGTAAAGAAGGGGGGGGGGAAGCCCTGGGAATTCTGGGTAAATGAATCTTAGCAGTGTTTGCCCTAAAAGAAAGATGGGTTCAGTTGCAGTTTTGGGACTGATGGGGCTGGGGGAGTTGGTTACAAAATAGGAAGAGAGCCCGCCAGAATACCCTGGGACACCACGGGCCTTGGAGAGCATGGGTTCAGCCTTACCTGAAGCTGGGAGTAGCAGTCTGACACCCTCTCCTTAGGGGGGTGGGATGTGTTCCTGCATTGAGTGGCCTAGAGAAGTTTGCTTTGTGGGGAGTCTCAGGACCTGTTAGGATTTGTGATGGCAGCCCCCAGGAAGGTGGGAGGAATCCCCTATCTCTAATCTCATTGAACATAGCCTTAGTGTGCTCTGATTCAAGAATACTGTTCTGGAGACTTCTTGGTGTGGAGGCAGAGGCCTAAAACAGTTAGTGGCCCTATGGCCAGTGCTTACCCTAGCACCACAGGTCTCCTGGGTGAGCTCCCAGGCTGTACCCACCCCCACCCCAGGCTCTCTGGGGCACCAGTCAAGCTGGTGGAGAGGTTTGAGAAAGTCAGATGGGAAAGGAGAGTGTATGGGGGGAAGGGGCGCACTCTCTTGAGAGATTCAGTGCTGGAGGAGAGGATGCGGGGCAGCTAACTGGTCTGGCATCCTAGGACTGAGAAGGGAGAGTTCGTCCAGGTTGAACCGGTCCAGGAACCGACAGGCGTCCGTCTGGGCAGCTCTGACCAGTCTCGGCAGCCTCTCCAAGCTCAGAGCTGAGCTGGGTACAGTGCAATGCACTCTGAGCCCCTTCTCGTGAAATCTACAAATCGGACGTTTCCCAAAAACTCTTAACTGACGAGTTCCCAGACCAACCTGTTTCCAGTTCACTTGGCACATGACAACTAAAGTTGGTCCCAAGCGGTCTTTAAAGTTGAACTCTAGCTCCTGGCTGCTCCCGGATTCCTGGACTCCCTGCGCGCAGGACCCAACAGACCCCACCGGTCCTCGCGCCCTAAATCGGGGTTTGTTAGCTTCCAAATTGCCCTTCTCGCGTCCATCTCATTGGTGCGGCTTCGAGGAGGCCACTCCAAAAGCAGTGTGTCCAGTACGCCCCCCCCACCCAAAAAAACCCTCTCATATAGGCGTAAACGCGGGGGGGAGGGGCTACTCTCTTGGCGCCCACTGGGCCCTGCCAGCACCACGCTCGCCCCAGCTGGCTAGCCCGACCCAATTCACTGGGTCCGGCCAGGGCACTCGAGGATTCTGGACAGTAGACGGAGTTCATTTTAAGAGCACAGCACCCCCCACTGGAATGTCGAGAAGCTGTGGATGCGTCCTCTGTAAGTCTTGCACTTTTGAGGAATCCAGTTTTCACTACCCCATTTCAACAATCTGGAAGAAGACCGAATAGATGAAGTCTAGACACTTGCGGTTTTTTGAGTTTTGTTTTTTTTTTTTAAAAAAAAAACTTCAAAACATCATAACTTAAGCTACTTAGAATCTCACACACAACACAAAGAAAATGCAAGCTTGTTATGTAGGGTCTAAATCAGCCTCGGCAGCGTTTCCAATCAAAAAAACGGGCGCTGATGAAAAGCCCAGAGACATCTCATACTCTTGAGCTGTAGGGAGCTTCTGGTGAGACACCAGGCCACCTCAGGCTGCTTCCAGGACCACAAGGATGAGGCCAGAGTAAAGGACACAGAGAGAAGCTATGATGTGGGGACGAGTCTCCCTCCACTCCTTGGCAGGGAGTTGACGTTTCACACACATTGGATTGACGTGTAGGAGGCGATTTGAAACCGGTTTTTTGGTTCACCTCAGAGCCCTGCGACGGCAGCCTGGTAGAGTTCGCCAGCCTGTCTCAGGAAGCCAGGCTCAACCTGGACAGTGGGTCTTAATTCTACTGGTGACGCTTGATGGGGTCTGGCTGGAAACTTGCCACCCCCCCATCCCGCCCTCTTCCGGTCAGGTGTGGTTCCAAGGAGGTGAGCGGTGGAGTCCCAAATCCCATGGCTTCTTTTAAAGCTCCCTTGTAATTAGAAGCAGCGGTGAAATCACTGTAGTGATGTTATCTGTCCTGGGAAAGCAAACCCCCACCCAAACTTCAGTTGCCCATCCCAGAACCACCAACATCCTCACTCAGCAGCCTTGAAAAAGTTTTCTTTCCTTTCCTTTCCTTTCCTTTCCTTTCCTTTCCTTTCCTTTCCTTTCCTTTCCTTTCCTTTCCTTTTCTCTTCGTGGAAATGACAAAGGGCTGGGAATCCTAGGGAGTTGTGAGCGTGCAAGAGAGGGTGGACCTTCAGTGGAAGTATAAATGTGTGTGTGTGTGTGTGTGTGTGTGTGTGTGTGTGTGTAGGGTGGGTAAGTGTACAGATTTCGTCGCGGGAAATCAAACCTAGGAGCCCAGAGGAAGTAAAGTCGTGAAGTCTACATCTACCAGACACTACTTTCATCTAATGTGGCCCTGGTGGTGAGGGTGGGGTGGGGTGGGGTTACAGGCGCAGATCAGCGCGGCTCCGGAGCCCCGCACCTCCTGGGAAGGACCCAGAGGTCACTATCCCCTGCGCGGGACCTCTGGGGTCTTGCCGCATCTCCGGGGCCTGCCCTCCTCCCCCCTTTTTCACCTTGGTAGAGACCGTCCCAGACTCAAAGTGCGGTGGGTGGGGGGGTCCCGGGAAAAGCACCGAGGAGCCCCTGAGTGAGAAGACACACCCACTCATACCCTCCTAGCGCCCCGTACACCCAGCCAGGTCGTCTGCCTCGGTGCCTCGACCAGGAACTGACCGGGAAAGCGGGTTGGGGCTGTTGGGAAAAGCTGGAGCTGATGACGAGATTGCCGTGGCTATAAATCCATCACTTCCCAGGTCAGCTCCGCGCCGCGCTGGGACTGGGGCTGGCGGAGCGAATTCCTGGGCGGGCGCGCATGCGTCGGCAGGTAGCAACCCGGCTCTTTATGGCCAGGTGAGATTTTGGTGAGCAGGTTAAAAAAAAAAAAAAAAGGAGGATTTGCCTAAGCGAGTCCGGGGAACCGACTGGCCCAGCCCTACAGCCGATGCGCCAAGGGGACCTGTCGCCTGGAGCGCCGAGCCGCGATGTCCATACTTGCCAAAATGGGGGACTGGCAGGTACCGGGGTTTCCTTGGGTTGGGGGCGAGTTATGCGGGGGTGGAGAAGGGGAGAGCGTGGGTGCGGGGAGGCTAGGAGAGATAGAGGCCCAGAGCAGGGCAGCAGCTGGGGAGGCGCACGACTGCGCCCCGGAGTGATTCTTGGAGAGAAGGGGACCCGGAGGGGCTCGGGTTGTGGTTCCGCAATTGGGGGGGGAACACGCCGCCAGCCGGGCTCCCGGGAGAGTCCTGCGCACACTCCACAGGTGGCCCTGGGGGGGGGGTCCTTTGCCAGTGGTTCCCCCACCACCGCAGCCCACTAGAAACCTGGGTGGATGACTAATTCAGGAGAGAGAAGGGGAGGGGCTGGGGCTGCCGTGCTGGGGGGTGGTGGTGGTGGGGGACGAAGGGGATTCCCTCCTCTGCCTGAGGCCTGGGGAGCTGGACTGCTAGTGAGAGGAAGTTCGGGTGCACCTGTCTCCCTTTCTGTCCCCAGTGTGGGCCACCTAGATGGTGAGGAGAATGAAAAGGGGCCGAGTAGCCGGTCGTAGCGGAGAACTCTTTCTACAGGGAAATACTTAAAAGAGTTTGCGCAAAGTTAAGTTCCTCACTCAGTCTGCTTCCTGAAGCTACTCCTCGGGCGCCCCGGGGTAACTAGATGGGGGCGGGGGCGTTTAGCGGTGAGTGGGGGACGGTGAAGAGACGGAAGGTTGAGAATTTGCCCAAACCAGCGCCTGCCAAACTTGGCGCTGCTGGGCTGCCAGCACCACAAGGCCAACCAGGCTTCTGATCCGTCCTCTCCCAGCGCCGGGACCCGGATGGGCTACCAAGCTTTCCCGGCAGTGCTCTCCTTCCAAGTTCCAGGATTTCTTACTTGATCCAGGAGCGGTTCTGGTCCGCCTGGAAATAGTAGAAACTCTCCCCCCATGTGGCTGGTTTTTATAAGGAACCACTGGGGCCCACTTTTCACTCCAGCCAAGCGAGACCTGGTGAGGACAAAATTCTGTGTGCCTATAAACCTGTGGGCCAGTGGAACCTAATGCGGGACTTCCTCAAGGTAAAGCCAGCCCCACGGCCTCGGAGGAGAGTGATCCGGGGCTTGTTTCAGATTTGGGTCATTCAGTGTAACATTGGGAGACTTCACTCCATTTCCTGGAGTTGGGAAAAGGAAGGCATTTTGCATGTTTGCTATCCTGTTGTTTGTATTATTCAAGACAGTGTTGTCAACTGTGAGCTCTTCTACCTCTCTCCCAGTTAAACGTGGCTGAGTGCAACTGTAGCCCCCAAATTAGACTTGCCAAGGTGGTTTAAGGGTATAAATCCAGCACCAAGCACAGATTCTGAGGATTCATATATTCCTTCCTTGTGGGGCCTAAGGGTTTCTCTTTATTGGGGTAGGGGGGACATCAGGGGGAGGTCTGGGGATTTTCTTCTCCAGAAGAACTAACTATAAAATTCTTAATCAGGGCAAGGCCTCACCTAGGTCTGGGCTCTCAGTCGGCCTGCCTTGATTCAGAAACAGCCTGGGTTTGACTCCTGCGGGCTTTGGGTTTGGCAAGTTGCAGGAAGTCTGCATCTCAGGTGGAGCCAGCAAATTTGGGGCCTGGAGGTGTCAAATCCTCAAAGTTTGGCCTATGGGCTCCTGGGTCTGGCTGGGTGGTGGCAACTACAGAGAATGAAGTCATTCTGATTGTTTGGTCTTTGTTACATTGTCTCTGACTCTCACAAGGCTTTATCCTCCATGTCCCCAAGCTGGACTTGGACTCCCAGCCATTCTCCCCTGACTGGTTCTGGTACGGTGTCCTGGGTGATCTGGCAGCAGCAGAAGCATTAAAATGCATTGAAGTGACTTGACATGGTAATGATACTCACAGATGGAGCTTAGCCCCTTCTGGGGTGACCTAGGCCCTTCTCCTGGCCTTTGCTAAACACTAGGTTGCAGTCCACAGTGCCCAGCTGACTATGGAGAGCCAGCAATCCCAATCTGCTATTCAAAGTGCCCTCCTTGGGCTGCACCACAGTCTAGTAGCCCTGAAGGTGTGGAGTCCTTGAGCTGGCTTTATGGGTCATAAGGAGTGTGAGTGGAGAGAATGAAAGGCCTAGATGCTATCCCAGCCCACACTCAGAAAGAAAGTGAAACTTAGAGCTAGCTCCCTGAAGCACACTGTGATGATGCCTGAGGGTGTGAAATCCCAGGCTCCTAGACCCGGGATCCTGCCTGTAGCTCTAACTCTATACCTGGAGAGGCTGTGAGGTGTGGGGACTCCCAACACCTCAGATCTCTATTTCCTGTGCTGATTTGTATTGCCAGCCAGCCCGGGGCAGCCCTATAGGGTGCCCTGAACCAGACCAAGAAACCAGTGCTTCTCTGGGTGGAATTCTGAGTACTGTACTCAACTCTAGTTCAGGCAAAGGAGTGTGCTGTCTTTTAGCAGGGGCAAGTGTGTGGTGTGTGTGTGGCAGGAGGCGGGCTTCCAGGGTGTACTGAGAGCTGCCTGACTTGAAATCTTCTGATAATTGAATCTCCTCCTAACCACCCTCTAAAGATTGCAGGGCTCTGACCCACTGTACCTGGCACAGGGAATTTGCTGTAGTCTTATGGAGGGAAAATGACCCTATTGCAACTTTAGGGAGTGGTCTTCCTCCTGTCTTTCTTCTATCTGCTAGGGAATGCTGGAATCTTCAGCAGTCTCCCCCACTGCCACCCCACTCACTAAACAAATCCGTGAAGCCTGCACACTTGCAAGAAACAGGCCCAGATAGAATCAGAAGGTGTTACTGGGATGGCTCTGAGGTGGATCTGCCCTTGTGAGGGAGAGGAAGGAGTTTGAAACTCAAGAGGGAGAAAGACAGAAACTCTTAAAAGCTAAAAGACAATGTTGAACCCAAGCAAAGGAGTGTTCTGCTTTGGGGAGAGAGCTGATCACACTGCACCTCTCTTTTTTCCCCTCTTACTTCAACAACTGGCTGGATTCCAAAGATAAAGCTACTAGGTCTCAGCAGGTGAAAGGGGTCCCTTTGTGAAGCTTAGAGTCCCTAGATTGGCCACTTTGGAGGAGGGGGGTGGTCCAGGCCTGAATTCCTGGCAGCTGGGCACTTCACCAGAGAGCACTGCTTGCCTCAGAAACACTATCAAATCATGAAGGAACTCTCCTGCTTTAATTAAAAAGGGGGGTCTTGGGAAAACTGGAGCAGATTAGCACAGAGAAGAGTTGGTTCCCTGTGATTTATTTTGATGCACGCATGATATGGTATCCAGACGCGCAGGCACGCACATGTGGCTCTTTCGGCCCAACTCCAGAAGCAACTGTGAGTCTCCCTGGGAGTTCTGTATGGTCCTAGAAAGACTTTAGTCTGAACACCGCATCTAATTATCAGTCGGTAGGGCTTCATACAAACCAGAAGAAAATAATTTAACCCCTGGAGCTGTCAAGTCACCTCTTCCAGGATACAATTTTTATTTTACACGCAGCAATTAAATGATCGCACACCCCAGCCGAGAGTGTCCTGAGCAGTTTGGCAAAATCTCCAACCTGGGGTGGGGGGGAGAGGGGAGAGGAGCTCAAAGCCAATAAAACTCCCAAGGCTCTGAGGCCGAAGTGGAGGTTGTAGTGTGCCTAGGCGATCTCTGGTTTTGGAGGGGGAAGAGGGTGGAATCCTGGAGTGACTTGGCCTGCCTTGTTTTGGTGGTTAGATTTAACTGCAGAAGGGATCATTTCTAATAAAATTGGAAGAGGAGGAAAGGACAGCGCCATTAGTGGCAGACCGGGGTGTTGAAAGCCGAGTCCTGGAGCAACTGCTTGGACCTTTAACCTGGCCGAACTCACTGAAGGCACTTCCCAAGAAGAGCTAACAGACAGGAATGGGAATGGACAGAATTGGGTCAGGGGTTCTGGGACCTGGGCGCGGGACCTGGCTCCAGGGAGGTTTAGTCGGCTGGAAGGCCAACTGGAGCTCTAGGAGAGGGTTCGCAGCTGGTACAGGCCTTTATACCTGGGTTGGAGAGGCCGGTGGCAGATTGCGGTGCTGGCGAGCAATTGGACTATTGTTGATATGCTAATGAGGCGATTAGGCTGCTGGTAAAGAGCTGGAAAAGGGAAAAGTTTCTACCATTAGAGGGAGATCTCCGAGCGCACACGGGAGTTCTTTTTCTCTCCTCCTCCTCCTCACCCTCCTCCTCACCCTCCTCCTTACCCTCCTCCTCGCCCTTCTCCTCCTTGCTCTCCTCCTCCTCTGCCCTCCTCCTCCTCTGCCCTCCTCCTCCTCCTCTGCCCTCCTCCTCTGCCCTCCTCCTCCTCTTCTGGCTCGTCCTCCTCTGCTCACCACGGGCAGCCGGCACTTTGCGCTTACCCAGTGTGTAGCTCCACTTGGTGCTAGGCAGAGAATCCAAGAAGTTGTTCACGACGATCCATGAAAATGCTTTGGAAACTGACGGATAATATTAAGTACGAGGACTGTGAGGTGAGTGAGGCACCAGTGCAGCTATCCCCGGCCCCGGAGGCTCTGAGCTCTCCCTGCTCACTCTTCTGCTGGTAGCAAGCTGCGACACGCCGGTGGGACAAAGTTGCCCCAGTGCAGAGCGCCTGTCTCTCCGATTCGCCCAAAGAACAGGGTGGAAGGGGGTGGGGATCGTGGAGAAGGGAGATGCCCGTGCACCCCCTCTTTTTTTTTCTTTGCCTTCTTCGGGGGCTGCGTTCCAGGTCCCCTTCTTTCCTGACCACTTTGCGCCGGGGCTCTGAGTGATGCGAAGGGGCAGGCGTGAGGTTTGAAGCAGTAGCTGGCCGTGGGGCATGCGCCTGTGAGATTCCCCCTGTGAGGTTCTGGGACGCCCCAAGTCACCAGGACAAACCAAAAATTTTATGTCTTCCAGGTCCTCTCTTATCTTTTAATATTCCTTTTTAAACATTCTTTTTTTTTTTTTTCTCTTGTTTGTCCCTTTCTTCCCCTCTCCCTTAAAGGCTCACTTCTGTTTGGAGAAGAGACCCACACACCTCTCTGAGCTGGTTTGCACCTCCTTGCCGTTCAAGGAGTGCATGTTTCCCAGCTCTCTGGGGAGGGGGGGCTCTCACACACCCACTCTAGGGCTTCTATTATTCAGAAACTTCTAAGCAGTTTTTCCCTCTGAACTACTTGGTCAGTGCTTGGTGGTGTGTGTGTGTGTGTGTGGAGGGTTGCTTTGGCTACCTCCTGGCCTCTAAGCCCCCACAGATTAGTCCCTGCAGCTGGCTGACCCTGCACTCCGTGGGGACCCCAGCAGGGCTGCTGTGGACCTCTCATCTCAGAACCCTGTGGGCTGATAGAGCATGCGGTTTTGGAGTCCATTTGGAAATCCAGGCTCCCGGAGATAGGCTTCCAGGGTCAGCCGAGAAAGCCCAGTAGCACTAACTGATCTGTTCAAGGCCTGGCAACAACCTAGCTCCCAACCCCTCTAGAAAGAGCTCATGGGGGAGGCAGGGGAAGGTGGAGATTACCTAAATGAGTAGGTGGCTGCTTGCTGTGTCTTTTCTCTTCTTTCTTTTTTGGCTCAAGGAGCTGGGAAAGTCAGGCGTTAAGGTTCTGTGTGATTGGAGCTGTGGTGACTTGTCTTTACTTGAAATCGAAACACAGGTGGATGTGAACGCAGTGTCACCGGCCTCCTTTTCTCTCTTAAGTTCTGCAGATTTTTCTATATCTCCTCTCTCTCTCTTTCTTCTTTACCTGGGCTTTCCTATTCGCCTCCCTCCCACCTCGGAGGGAAAGCCACCGGGTGACAGCCCACCCGGACTCCGCTTCCCAGAGGGCTCCCCCTGTGCGGGGCACAGAGAACCGCCTCCACAGACCACTCGCTTTGTTTTCGTGGTGTGTGTGTGTGTTGAGGGTGGGGCGGGTCGTCTTTGCGAGCAGGTCCGGGTGAAACTGTGCTCAGGATCTCAGAGCGAGTCGTTCCAGCCCGGCCTTGGCCAGAGGCTCCGGTTTCCAACTCGCCGAGGCCCAAGTTGGGCTCCAGGCGCCCACCCCTTGGCGGGAGGGGTCCGAACCTCAGCGCGCTCGGGGCGTGGGCAAGAGGTGGAGGCCAGGGACTTGCACCTCCAGAGAGGAGGGACCTCTGGAGGCGCGAGTGCTTGGGTGTGCGGGTTAGGCGAGGAAAGACCGAGAAAAAGAAGAATAAGCAGAGCGAAAGCTGTTTCAACAACTTTGGTGGCGGTGGGCGAGCGCCCTAGCAGGGATTTCGGGTTTCCAAGCCGGCTTGGGGCTGGCTAATTATGCCGGTCTCTGCAGGGACACGCAGAAGGCGAGGTGCCGCTTGTTCTGACAGCCCGCCGGGCAGACTGGCATTGGCGGCAGCCTCGCAGAGCTAAGAGAGAGAGCCGTGTCACCCAGGGGCGGCAGGGTGGAGGAGTGGGAGGGAGGACAGCCGTCGGACTGGGTGGCTCAGCCTGTCCGACAGGTTTGCGCCGGGAGCGGGAGCCGATGCCAGCGGGGCCGCCTCGAGTCTCTGCGCGCCCGCCCGGGGCCGCGTCTCGGCCAGCCTGCCCAGACTCCCAGCTCCCAGAGCCCAGCGCGGGGCGGCGGTGGGTGCGGTGCTCACGGCCCCTGGCGTCCCAGGGCAGCCGGGACGGGCGAGTCCCGGGGCCATGGACGAGCAGCACGGCGGCGGGCCGCCAGATCTCGAGTTCCCGGCTCGGCTGCTGGGCGTAGGATCCCGCAGCGGGAGACGGCTGGGCAGCCCCTCCTCTGCCGAGAGCCTGACGAGAGCCCGGACGCGGTCGCCGGCAGCTCCTGCCAGCGACGCGCGGTCCCCGCAACACCCCGAGGTCTGCCCTAGCCTTTTAGGTCCGATTATGCTCTCTGGCTTCCTCTCCCCTCCCCCTCCCCGCGGCCTCCCCCCCCCCTCCCGGTTTGCTGCGGCTCGGCCCCCTTCCACCCTCCCCCTCCTCCTCCCTCTCTCCCTCCCTTCCTCCTCCGGGGCTCTCCCTCCTTCCTCCCACCCCACTCCGCGCCTCTCTCTCTTTCTCTCTCTCTCTTACACTTTCTTTCTCACACACGCGCGCAGACATTCTCCCACTCTGCGCTCTCTCCCTCTCTCTCTCCCCGGCCTCCCTCTTCCCCCTTCTCTCTCTTTCTCACCCTCTCTCTCTCCCTCTTTCTCTTTCACTTTTGCATGCCCTGCAACCTTTTAAAATGTGGCCCCTTCCCTGTGATTCGCCAGACGCCGCGCCGCGGCCCCCTGCGCGCTCGCCCGCTCGCTCCCTCGCAGGCTTTTTGTCTCCGGCGCCCGTGCTCCCCACCTCCGATTTGCTCCACTGAGGCGCCCGTCAATGGACTGCATTGAGAGCCGGCTCCGGCGCGAGTTGCCTCTCCGCTTCACGCTCGATTTCCAGGCATTCTTCCCTTATTAAGCATTCGTGTAATATTAATAGTCATGAATATCTGCTATTAGGAGGCTCCAGGAACGCTGCCCAGCGCGGTTGTTAGAAGCTCAAGCGAAGCCGCCGCTAAGGAAAGAGGGGAGACACGGATTAAGGAACACGCGCGCACACACAGACACACACATACTTTTTTTAAAAAAATTTTTCCGTTTTTGGTCTTTTTTTTTTTTTCCTTTCAATTTTTTTGTTGTTGTTTGTTAAGGACCTTTGAATCCTTACCGATCGCGGCAGGATAGAGACGGCGGGTTGGACCAGCTGAAGGCGCCGCTCGATCGGTGGTTCAAGTTCGGATGGACCCTAGCCGGGTCCCCGCGAGCGGGGCAGCGGCGGCGCCGTGACCGGAGTCCTGGGTGGCGCGGGGCTGTCGGCGCCTTTTGTGTGGGGCGCGCTTGGGCGGCGGGGCAGCCGGGCTCTCCGGGCTTGCTTGTTTTTATCCACCCTGACTCGTTACCCCAGACTCTTCGCAGATGTTAGTTCACAGTTTTTCAGCTATGGTGAGTCCCATCCCCTCCCCCTGTCTGTAGGAATTCTATTCTGCAAACCCGGTGCTAGGGAGCTCCTGAGACCTGGGGTCCTGCGCCTGGTTTTCTCCCAGGCAACCCCCTTTCCGTGTGCATTTATTTCCCTCTTCTCTCTCGCACCTCTTCGCCCTGCGGTCAAATGCAGCGCCCCGCTCGCTCCCTGCCCAACCTTTACCGGAGCGCAGAACTCACCTCCCCTGCTTCCAAAGGCGGCTTTCTAGCCCCGTTCACCCTGAATTCCCCGCACCTCTACTTTCTCCCCAGATGGGCTCCACATTTGATGTGGAGTCCGCCTGAAGGGTGGGGGCGGCCCGGTATGCCCCTGGCCCTCGAGGTCCGCGGCTGAACCTCCAGGGTCGGCATTCCCTTGGAATCAACTGTGCTTGATTTCTTTCTTTCTTTCTTTCTTTCTTTTTCTTTTCTTTTTTTTTTTTTTTTTTGCAAGAGATTTGCTATAGGGAAGCCTACAGTCAGGCTTCAGTTCTGCTGGCTATAGCTAGGGTCGAGGGGACGTGGTGGTGGTGGGGGACTAGGGGTGCACCTCTCTCTCATTTAAACCCTGTAAGGCTGAATCTTCTCTGTTAAACCTAGACTTCACGTCCTCCTGTGCTCTTCTGTTTCGTAAATCGACTCTGTGGAGAAAAAGGGCTCCTAACTGAAGAAGTGGGGAAAGACAGTACCCCCAACACACACACACACACACACACACACACACACACACACACACTCCCTCAGCTAAAGCCATCCTTAAGCTGGTAAATTAGAGGAGTGCTCGTCTTCTACCCACTCTGTGAAATGTGTCTGTTTAAATAGTCATGAAATGGTAGTAGTTTGATCGCTTATATGTTTCTTTGGACTCCACAGAAATAGGACAGGGAAAACTACAACTCCAGTGGCATCTAATGGATGGGGGGGGGGTCGAGGAGAGGAAGACCACTTCTGCTGCTTAATATTTAGCAGGGATTTTAATTTTGCTTAAGGGAAGTTTCACTCTGTGGCTTAATGGGGCCTTGTTCCAGGAGGTCCTATTCTGCCCACCCCACCCCCACCCCCCCACCGGCCCCCAGGAAAAAAAAACCCGCCTAAGGAGAGCCTTACTTAAGCCTCCACATTTGCAGAATGCACCCCCCCACACACACCCCCTGCCCCAGTGTTTCTGGAAGGGCTTGGCTCACTTCTGGGATGTTTTTTTCTACAAAGACAGACTCCAGTTGGTTTCCTTCTGCGGGTTTGCCACGCAGTCCCGAGGAGAGGATTGAGTGGCCGCAGCTGATCTTTCCCTCCTTATCTTGTTCTCTCTCCCAGGACCGCCACGACGGCACCAGCAACGGGACGGCGCGGCTGCCCCAGCTGGGCACTGTAGGTCAATCTCCCTACACCAGCGCCCCGCCGCTGTCCCACACCCCCAATGCTGACTTCCAGCCCCCCTACTTCCCCCCGCCCTACCAGCCTATCTACCCCCAGTCGCAAGATCCTTACTCCCACGTCAACGACCCCTACAGCCTGAACCCCTTGCACGCCCAGCCGCAGCCGCAGCACCCGGGCTGGCCGGGCCAGAGGCAGAGCCAGGAGTCCGGGCTCCTGCACACGCACCGGGGGCTGCCGCACCAGCTGTCTGGCCTGGACCCTCGCAGGGACTATCGGCGGCACGAAGACCTCCTTCACGGCCCTCACGGCCTCGGCTCGGGACTCGGGGACCTCCCGATCCACTCCTTACCTCACGCCATCGAGGACGTCCCGGTAAGGGGCCGCTGCGCGGGGACCCGCGCCTGGCATCCCTGGAGCACCCGGTTAATCCCGGGTTTAGGGGCTCCTCAATAGTCTTTCTTTTCTCAGAATTTCATTGTATTAATAGTTTCTGGGACGGGTGTGTGGGGGGACTTTTGAGAACCGACAAAGACAACTGAATTTTTTTTAAAAAGTAATTAGTGGATATTTCCTTCCCCAGAACAATGGTTCTGGGTACCCCTTCAAACAATGCCTACATTTTCATTTGCACTATCACGGAAATAAATCAGACAAACGTCACCATTCATATTATTCCCCCCCCCCCCAGGGACCACAGTAAACTGTTTGGATTGGGACAGGTTCTAATTCCTTTTAGTGGGGGAGATTTCCCCCTGTCCAGAAAAAGGAGTTAATTTCACCTAAGGAGTTTATTAAAAGCTCTCGGAATAATAATAATAATGATAATAATAATAATTTAAAAACTCAAAAGTCACAGTAAAGGATTTTTTTTTAACTGGACATTTGAAGTACTAGTGATATCTGAAAGTTATGTGTATACCAACCCTGATTAAAGGACAGTTAGGTAGCAAATCCAAGCAAAGGGATCTTAAAACGAAGCCCTGTTTCCTTCCTAGGGGTGCTAAGTGCTGACCTCATAAATCATTAGCTGGGTTTCTAAGGCCTATCAGAACCGGCTACACCCCATATTAAATTAAGTGTTTTGAGACTAGCGGGTACTGCATTATTTGAATTCTAATGCAGTTATCAATAAGTGCAGTTTAAAATGATTTCTAAGCATGGCATTAGCACACTTGCTATTTACAATGCAAAAGAGGGTATTGACAATTTGAAAATACTTTCTGAAATTAAATTTAAGCCAGCCAGCTCTGCTGCTCCAATTCTACATATTTATGATTTCCTCCCAACCTTCCTGAGATGGAATTAGAACAAGCCAATAATTTTATTAAAGCTGTAAAAGCTCCATTAATACCGCTTTTCTTTAGAGAGGAAATGTATCTGGATGTGATTTTTACTAAAATGCTATTTCAAATTACTGCATCAAATATTGTAGCAATATGTCCGTTGACAGTTTAATGATTACTACATTAGATTGCAAAGAAAATGGTCAGATGAATTTACCTGCTGGCTTGCTGAATTTAAAACATTATTTAAGGTACACAGAAAAATAGAAAATTTATTACATCTCTCTTTTGACCCAGTTAATCACTTAAATTTGTTTGGTTATGTTTAGTACACTTGCATGAAAAGCAGGGGGAATAGACACTAGATCTGTTACAGGACTTATACAAAATTAAGTGTGTGTGTGTGTGTGTGTGTGTGTGTTCCTACAGAAACTGATACAAAAAAATAAAAGTGTATTTCTTCAGGGTAAAATGAGAAGACCAATAGTTTAGAAAAGAACAATTTAAAATTCTAACTAGAAGTTGTGACCATTTTAATTTCCCTTTCCAATCAGACTTGAATCTTTTTCCTTGCCTACTCTTTAGAAATATTTGAATTACCAAATAACATTATACACTTTGGGAACTACTGAGAATTAGTATTGATCTACTTTGCAAAAATTCCAGTGACTGGTGTGAATTTTTAACATCTGTATAGTCACTCTTTGTGGTGAAATTGGTCAGTAGGAGAAATAAATATCAAATAAAAACAAGGAAACCCAGTTGCTGTTCTTCTCCAGCCCTCCCCCACCTTTTAAGAAGAAAAAAAATCCTTTCAAAGGAATTTGGGTCAGGAAAAAAGGTTGTTTTCAATTTTCCCATTGCTGCAACTGTTTGCCTTTAATAAGAATTGCTGTTGAATATTTGAGAAAATCAAATCACTGGTGAAAATTATTTAATCATTAATATCTTGGTGGGGTTTTAAACTTAACAGTCTTTCCTGTATGGACAAGGTCTAGAAATAACACAAATCAAAGTATTATGCCACACTACATTTAGTTTATGGGTTTAGGGTGTGTGCATAAAGGGATCATATTTCCCCATATAGTTAAGACACAAGAACTGCAGCAGTAGTCATTTCTGAACATTTCTCAATTTAATTATACTTAAATCCAGAAGCACTTTAGGCAAGTTACAAATGAGAGCATTGAGTATAATAAAACCTGTAATAAAGCAACTTAGTACCATCCACCCGGAATCATTGCGATCAGGCACAATTAACAGGAGCATAAATCCAAGACAGAATGGAAAAGGTTCGAATCAGTATTATTGTTGGACAAAGACTAGAGAAGGAAGTAATAGTTTTTTTAAATGGTAATGCCTGTGTTTGGTAAAGATTGCGAAATCTTCTATCTCAGCAGCCCTGGTGCTAATTTGTAAACACAGCCAGACATTATATTGCCTGTCAGTTTCTGCATTAAGAAGCATGATTTCATTTTACTTTCTAATCACGTTTTGACTCTAGCACACATGTATAACCATCCATCTGGAAAAAAGAAAAGAATTAAAAGCCCCAACCAATAAAACTACAGGCCAGTCACAAAATAACTTAAAAGGTTTCTCTTAAAAATCATTTCCCTATTTCTGTCTACTGATAACCAGTTTAGACAGTGATCCTTTTTGTAAAGATTATATATATACACACACACACACACACACACACACATTTTTCAGTTTTTCATCAGTGATGGTGTGTGTTTACTCTTTATCACACTACCTAAACATCTTTCCAAATGGTTTCCACACTGCCGTTACTCCCGCCTGTCATTTCTATTGTGTTTCTCTGGCTTTTGCTGCCTGGCTGATAGAATTGCCAAAGTCCAAATGAAGCTGCTGAAACACCAATCTAAAACTAGGTGCATTATTTAGAGGTGGTACCGATTGTGAGAAAAGATGAGAGCTCCAAAACTTGATTTCATTTCCAAAGAAAGTTTTATTCCCCACCCCCACCTCTTTCAAATGTGGATTATTTGCTGGAGGAGGAGAAATCAATTGGCTTTGGGTATGCAGTGAAACCTCTTGAGTTGCAAAGCCCCAATTCCAATAAACCAGATGAGATGTTTATATATAAATGTCACACAGGGAGGGGGACTTCCATGTGCTCCCTTCCCCTCCCCCATCTTTCACAGAATATTCATTTCCTTTTGTTTTGATTATACACTTACATCCATGTGTACCCTTTTGTTGCAGCATGTGGAAGACCCGGGTATTAACATCCCAGATCAAACTGTAATTAAGAAAGGTAAGCCATTTCCTTCTACATTCCAAGCATGTCCTTACAGGCAGAGTGCTCTTTAACAGAACTTGCAGAACTGTATTTATTTTCCTCAAATAGGATTTCCTAAAGGCTCGGAATTAGCAAATAGGCATAGAACTGCAATGCTTAAATGATCAACTTTCAGTATGTTAGTAATGGCAACAGGCTAGCTTTGTTCTGATTAATGATTTGATCATTTCAATGAGCTTAATACTATGTGGACAAACACTTGAACGTGTAATAACTGGGCTGTTTTGGAAGCAGCATGTCAGTTTTGCAGTAGTTTAGCCAGTCCATTGTGTGAGTGACCATGAGTGCTAAGAAACGTGTATTGCTAAAGTAGTGCAAATGATTGAACATAAATGTAAGGGCAAGACTTAAGAGATCCTTAGCAGAAGGGAAAAAAAAAATCTTTCGTGTTCGTCTAAGTTCTTGTTAACTGTTTAATGGTTCTAAAAACTTTTGTGCAATTCCCCAATGAAGAAATTAAAAAAAAAAAAAAAACAAACAAAACGGTGCATTAGGTTAAGAAAAACCTGGCTTTTGCTTAAAACTAGCATCTCAGAGAAATGTCAGTTAATAGCACAACTGTTTAGTTGTTCAGAGCAATTATTATAAAAGTGTCAAGTGACTTGGGTGGGTTTGCAGTTTGCTTTGTGTTAGTGACTAGAAATAGTTTCCTGGACTAAATACTATTCACAACAGCTTTTCTCCCCACCCCCGTTTATGGTGACTACATTACAATTCAGGGTTCTAAGCACCAGGAGAGAACGATGCTATATAAGTGTTATCATTTTTTAACCCAAATCAGTATATTGATAGCAAGTGTTTTTTTTTTTTCTTTTCATTTTTGCATCTCTGAAGTCTTTGTCACATCAGATTAGATGTACAAGGGATAAATCTTAAGAGATGCTCTTTCCAAGTCGACATGATAATTGGCTCTTTTATTAGTAATCTCTCAAGAGTTCGTTTAACTCCTATTGTCTCTATTAGCCTCCCCAGAGCTATTAATGTCACAAGTGATCTATCCAAAACCTAGAGCCCCCACCTCCTCCTACGTCTAGAATATCCCCATTAAAGAGGGAGGAGTACAGTGATGAGGACGTAGGCACGTTATTATATATGTCTCCGTGTGAACTTTTTAAAAAAATACAGACTATAATGGTGGTGAATACATCTGAATTATGTTGGTGTGGAAAAATGTAACACAGCATCACAGTTTCTGCTGGCCTTGAACCCCCCCCCCCCAACTATGATGCGTTCTGCGAGGAGGAGCTTGTGATTTTAACTAGAGAGAATCTAACCTCCCCAGCCCCCCCCCCAAGAGGTTTAAGCGGAAAAGGACTATTAGGTACTTGCTCCATAAGAGGAGACATTCCAAGTATTCTAGTCTATTCGGTTATCCTCCTGCCAGTTCAAAGATGAATTTGGAGTACTTTTCCAAAATCGCTAGTCTTAAAAAAAAAAAAAGAAGAAGAAGCAAAGAAAGGCCTTCTTTATCTTAAAAGGACTGGCTTAGCGGCTTCTCAGCCGGGCGCCTTTAACTCAAGTGCTCCTTGCCGGCTGCTCTGTCCGTCTAAATTCTCTCGGGCCATTTTAATACTGGTCTGTCCTCTCCGACACAGGACGCCGGATTAAAAAAACTAGTAACAGAGCATGCACGGCTTGCTCTCAGATTGCAAAGCGGGTCCTCTCCCTCACATCTCACATCCCACTTTAGGCACCTCGGCCGGCCACCTCCGGGCCGCCGAGACTCACTTGCATCTCTATACAGAGTCCCGCCCCAAAGCCCTGGCCCCGCAGAGCCGGGGCGGGGGGCCCAGCGCAGCACCCCCTCCCGGGACGGGAACCCGGAAGAGAGCGGGGAGCCGGAGCACACGATTCCCAGGGCTGGGAAAACCGGGGGCTTGCGGTGCAGCCTGAGCCAGGCAAGGGCGAGGGCAGGATTGAGGAATCCCAGTTGCCCACACAGGGGTGAGGCTGGGCCCCCGAAAATTTGCAGGTCTTCTCTAGGGTCAAGATCACGGGATCCCCTGGAATCCGCCAGGTTAAGGGGCGGCTGGGGGGTACAGATCTGGGCGATCGGGAGGATTTGAGGAAATCCTGGGGGTCAGCAAGATTCGTGGCCCTTCTAGGTCAGCAGGTGGGAGGAGCCCGACGTCCACGCGCCCCGTCTGTCTCCGCAGGCCCGGTGTCTCTCTCCAAGTCCGGCAGCAACTCTGTGTCCGCCATCCCCATCAACAAGGACAACCTCTTCGGTGGCGTGGTGAACCCCAACGAAGTCTTCTGTTCAGTTCCGGGTCGCCTGTCGCTGCTCAGCTCCACCTCGAAGTACAAGGTCACGGTGGCGGAAGTGCAGCGGCGCCTGTCCCCGCCCGAGTGCCTCAACGCGTCGCTACTGGGCGGTGTGCTGCGGAGGTGAGGCCACGCCCCCGACACGCCCACCCGTCTGGAGGGCCCGCCTGGGCTGCGCGCGGCTGCGCCTTCTCCGCCGGCTGGTCTTTCGCTCAGAGAACGGGGCGGAGCTTGTACTATGGGCGGGGCCGGGGCGGGGTGAAGCAAGGCGCCTGCGCCCTTCCCTCCCGCTGCCCTCCTCCCCACGTTGGCTCTTCGGTGCCCGCCTGCCCTGCGCGCACGCGCAGCTCTCCCCAGCGCAGGCTCCATTGGGTCCTCTCTGAGCACCTGCAGAATTGGACAGCGGTCCCCAACCTCGGAATAGGGTTGAAGTAGAAATTGCTTCATCTGCTTCCAGTGGTCCTTGACACCCCTTCCCCAGCACCCCAGGATGGGACAGCACCTCTGTCTAGAAGCCATCTTCTTCCATGGTGAAAATTCTGCCTGGGGAGAACCCTTTCTCTCTCAGAAATGCGTCCCGTCTGTCCAAGAAGACACCCCATTCCTGGGATCATTGCCCTCCGCGGGGCGCACCTCCCCTTAAGGCTCCACTTGTGCTTAGGAGAGTCTGAGATGTTCTTCCTTGGGAAGAGGATGTGATTCTCAGAACTGGCAGTGTGCGTGGTCTTTGGGTGCACACCTGTCCCAGAATAGTGCCCACTTTTTTCCTTAGGCGACAGCGCCCGTGTCCACCTAAGTCCTGTACACTGGACTTTGTTGAGATTCCCCCCCCCTTTTTTTTTCTTTTTTGCTAATTAAGAAAGTCGACCAAGAGCTTCATTCTTTCAACAATTTATTTATTTATTTACTTATTGGCTCATAGGTTTACTCTGGTGGATATCTCCTATTCAAAACCTGTCAAACCATTTTGGAAGTTTTGTTGTTGTTGTTTGTTTTTCTTCCTCTATCTGTTCTTCATCCTTCAGTCATTTTGCTGTACCTTTACCATCTGAGTCAACCCTCTAATCCCCCCCACACACACATGCTTTCCCGTCCCCAATATTGAAGAATGTTTACCTAGGGGAATATAATCTAATCCATACAATTAAAGAACACTTGAATAGGGAATCAAATCTGAATTTAATTGATTTGCTGTTGTATCTAAACAATTTATCTCAACCGCTTTCTGATTTGGGGAGTCTATTTAGACATCTATTTAGAACCACCCCCACTGTCTGTGAAGTTGGGGAATGTTTTGAAGGCTGATATCAGTTTTTGACATTTCCAGTTAGGCTGGTGACATGACATGTAAACAGCTGGTGAAGGGAATTTCCCATTGGGACTAAAGCCAGAACAGGCAACAGTGAGAGTGATGATAACTCTGCTTACTCTCAACAACCCAATAGTAGATCTTGCAAAGACAATTTAAACACCCCATTGGGATTTGTGTGATTGTAACAACAGGGAAAGTGTACAGTAATCAGTTGAACTCAAAATACCTCAAATGCTGGAGATGGCAACTGTGTTTGGTTCTTCTTTAGAGATCGGGGAAATCAAAAACCTTCCAGCCTGCCACAATAGTTGCAGTAATCTATGAACACAAGTGGCACTTTATCGTTAACAAGCATTTATCTCCTGTGATCATTCTGTTCCATCTCTTCCTAAGCTTCCCTCAAATACCTAAGGGCCACCCTTCCTCATTTCTAAAACCATATTTTGGGAAACTGTCGAGATGGCTATAGTGTAATGCAGATGCGGGGGGGGGGAGGGGAGACAATGTTTTCTAAATACTTTTCTTGATTGAATTTGTGAAACAGGGCAAAGTCTAAAAATGGAGGCAGATCTTTAAGAGAAAAACTGGATAAGATAGGATTAAATCTGCCGGCTGGAAGACGCAAAGCTGCCAATGTCACCCTGCTGACATCTCTAGTGGAGGGTAAGCAAGTCCATTTACTAACAAGATGGAACTGTCTTCTGGGAAAATGGTGACTGCTTAGTGGCCAGATGTTTCAGTGTACTTTGTGTCTATTGGGCAGTTTCATTTTTCTCAAATATAGCTGGTTGTGAACAGCATTCTTGCACACCAAAAAGGAAAAGAAAAGCCTATTTGCATTATGCTGTACTCCTATCTTTTCTTTTTCCCCTTCTACCACAACATTACCTCTCTTAGTCCAGTGTTGGCCTAGACAACCTAAATGTTTAAGAACTGCATATTCTCCAAGTTCCTGTTTTCCTTAAAGAGCTCAGCAGTAAATCACTTAAGCTATTCTGACATCTGCGTTTGAGAAATGCGTGACCATTACTTCCTGAATTAATTTGGGAATCTTTGACCTGCATCCTGATTTAAGACCATCCTGAAAGCTCAGGGTTATATGCCCTTTTAGGTTTTTGTTTTCCAAACATATGCTCCCTTATCTCTCATTTAATTTCGTTTTTCTACTGGAGGAGTAGAAAAGTGAGCAGTTTCAGACTTTGGCTTGTTTAGGTAAGAAAAGAAAAAAGAAGTGTAAGCATTGCAAAAAGTTTTGCATGGTAGGTTTTCTCTCTTAAACACACACACACACACACACACACACACACACACACACACACACCCCAAAACAAAAGCCAACTCTGTCTTCACTCCCTACTCCAGAAACTTTATCACCAGAATTCACTCCTTTGGTTCCTAATAAAAATTACTGATACTAAACTACCTTAAGCTTGAGAATGAGGGACATGAATCTTCTTTTGTGTTCAATTGGAAATGTTTTATGCTAATAGGATAAAAACGTACTTTCATGATCAGGCAGATTGCAGAACTACCATTTCTGCTGAAAGAAGGCATTTTATCTTGTTTACATCTTGAGTTTGAGAATATATATTACAATGATATTCAAGTTCTAACTTTGTGGATTGGCAAAATGTTCAGTCTCATAACTTTGGGGGAAAATTCCATGATTTGTTAATGGTGTTCAAGCTGATAACATGACAGCTGAATAATAAGTAATTGTTCAGTGCCAGCCAACCAGCCACAGGGGGATTATGTTAAAAATAAAAATAAACACCAGTGCCACACTTGTCTTGGGAGGATGTGGAACTATACTCCTGTGACCATGTCCATGTAAATCAAAATTTTCTCAGTAGAGTGGTTAAATAAAAATAATGCCACTTGCTAGAGAACCGTCTGTGCATATTCTGAATTTGATGATGATGATGATGATGATGACAATGGCAACAGTGTCATAGGGTGTATGTGAGAGAGTACGGGCTTGAGTCCTGCAGCAAGGAGGCAGTTTCTGGAGAACTGTTATTGTTTGTGATCCGCTCCATTTTATGGAAACAAGCTCTGTGGACATGGCTTTGATGCTCTAATTGGCGCATGCGTTCTTCCGGGCTGGAGCTAATGGCAGGAAGCCCTGCAGTAAAAACCAACTGGTTCAGGAAATTAAAACCAAAGATTCGAAAATCAACAACACAGACAGACTCAGTGGAGTGACCCTCAAATCCCTTTGGTTAATCGGTTTGGATGAACAGATAATTATATGCGATCAAGTTAAAATGTAAACTCCTAGTTGCTCCCATGCAGGAAAGCTCAGAGTAATTATGAATATCATTTATGTGTGTGCCTAAAGGTGTGAGGGGCCTTGAAAGACATATATATTTTTTTTAAGTTAAGTTGGAAAAAAATGTCAGTAGGGTAGGTTAAGAACTGAGAAGGAGGGCTGTAGATGGGATTAATATTTTCAGCTCATCTTGGTCTTCAGGGATAAGTGTTTATTTCCCCCCAATAAATATTTCCCTGAACCTTTCAGGAAAGGGAAAAAGTGCCTGGTATTAGGAGGGTAGAGTAGCTTGTGTTTCCTTCTTGTCTGTGGTAAGAAAAGGAGGGAGTTGAGACGATTTTCTTTTTTATTCATTTTGTTTTTAAGGAAAATAGTGTAAAATTTCAGTATCATAGTTCCATACCTTAATAGGTGTTTGTAAGTCTTACCACACCTGCCGAGACTGTTCCAGTGCCATCACAGTATCAAAGTAACTTTATGGGGACATTCTGATCCCAACTCTCCTCATTCTCTCGCTTCCCTCCCCCCCTGCCAGGAGAAGCTGTCCACCTCGCAAGGGACTTTGGGTATGTGTGCGAAACGGAATTTCCTGCCAAAGCAGTAGCTGAATTTCTCAACCGACAACATTCCGATCCCAATGAGCAAGTGACAAGAAAAAACATGCTCCTGGCTACAAAGTAAGGCATTTACCTTGTCGGGGTCTCAGTCTCCCTGTCAAGAGACATTAAAATTGTTTCTGCTCTCACTTTTCCCTCTTCACTCTTTGTGTTGATTGGCCTTGTTGTAACTATAAAATGATAGTACAATCTTAGAACCCATAATCTACTTTAAAGGGGGAAATCCAAACTGGGTTATTAGTGTGTTTCCATCTCTTTTCTCTCTTCTGCCCTACCTTCTCTTTTCATCAATATTACTGTCTATGAGGGTGGGGCTATTAAGATTGAAACTGAGTGCAGACTTGAATTTTAGAAGGCCCAACATTAGTCCTTATAGTTAGGCCACCAGCTTGCTTACTTCTATCAGGTTTGGTCTCCTATCAGTGTTTTTCAAGGGCAACGGGTTAAGCAGAAGTCTGCAAAATGTGTAAACCAGAGCTGTCCTAGTTTTAACCCTAATCCTTTATCCCATTTCTTACTTTCCTTTCTCCTCCTCCCCCTCCCCACCCCAATCATATACACAGTCCACAAGCTTTAACCTACAGGCAAGATGTCAAATAGGTTTCAAAGTGGCCCACATTATTTTCCCATTGGTGCCTTGGCTGTATAGGCTTCTCCAGGTGGTGTGTGAAAAGAAAATGACTGTTTTGATACGTTTTTTCTGGAAATTAAAAGGCTTGTTTGGAAGCCCTTAATTATCAAAGTGGATGTCACAAAGAGGGCAGAGGCTGAGGCACCAGTCAGAATGGTCTCTGACCTAGGGACTTAATTGGCCTTGGAGAAGTGGCTCCTTGCCTCTCCAGGAAGTTGCTGGGGGGGTGGGGGGGTGGAGGGGGGGACAGCTAGCCCCTCTTCCAGATTTAGAGGGCAGGCTTCTGTGTATGCAGGCCACATCTGCCTCTTTTCTCAGTTCAAGACCCTTTCTGAGGCATCAGCATTACCTTTTTTCCTTACAAGCACACCCATACTTACAGTTTCCCCACAAGGGTGTGTGTATGTGTGTGAGAGAAAAAGAAGTGAAACGGGAATTTTGAAATGTCTCTTTTTTTTTCTCCTCCACACCCCCAAACCATTCAGAATTATCCCCTACATCATAAATTTCTCAGGCTTTTTTTGTTTGTTTGTTTGTTAAAGGCAAAATAATCCCACCCTGATTGGAAGGAGCCTAAGGAGAGACTCTCTAAGAGCAGACAGGTTTTGGCAACCATTGGACCAGAACTATGAGATGCTTGCATTTCAGCCTCCCTGTCCCCTTTTCCCTTTGTCTGTCTTCCAAAGTATGAGGATACTTGGTGTGAATGGATTAGGAGGGTAGACGGCTATAGCTACGGGAGGGGAGGCCAGCATGTAGGCAGGAAAGAGAGAGGTTGTTATGGACAGTGAGAAGTGACCACCTTCTGGCTCATCTGAGACTGTGGGTCAGGTCAGGGGTGCCTGGACTTGGACAGAAAACTCTGTGGGGAGGATTCTCTCCATCTGGGTACATAGCCAGGGGAGTCTCATCTCTCTCTTTTTCTTTCTGCCTCACTTGTGCTGCAGACAGATTTGCAAGGAGTTCACAGACCTGCTGGCTCAGGACCGGTCTCCCCTGGGGAACTCCAGACCCAATCCCATCCTGGAGCCTGGCATCCAGAGCTGTTTGACCCACTTCAACCTCATCTCCCATGGCTTCGGAAGTCCGGCCGTGTGTGCCGCGGTCACAGCCCTGCAGAACTATCTCACTGAGGCCCTCAAGGCCATGGACAAAATGTACCTCAGCAACAACCCCAACAGCCACACGGACAACAGCGCCAAAAGCAGTGACAAAGAGGAGAAGCACAGAAAGTGAGGCTCCCTCCTACTGCTGCCTCTCTCCCTCCACCAATCCAGATACACCAACACCAGTTCCCCACCTACCACCTGGCAGGTGACAGCTCGGACCAGCACCCTCTCCCACTGCTGCTACTGCTGCTGCTGCTGCTGCCGCCACCGCCACCGCTGCCACAGCCTCAGCCTCTGTCAGTGGGCAGCCCCTGACAGCCCTGCCTCAACTTCCCCAACAGCACCAACTCCCTTGTGCCCTCACATGGAGCCTAAGAGAACAGAGCAGGCCATGAAGCCAGCAAAGAAAACTTCTGAGTTTGTGAATCTTTTTTTTAAAATAAGTAAATAAAGTAAAAAAAAAAAAAAAAAGAACATCTGCAATGGCAACACTCCCCCCCAAAATAAAAACTTTTTTTCTAAAAAAAAGGAGCATAAAAGTTAAAAAAAAAAAATTATATGAGCTTCATGGGACTGAATCACCACCTTCCCTTACATACTTCAGTTCAGATTGTAGCCATACTAAAAAAAAAAAAAAAAAAAAAAAAAAAAGGCAAAAGGATAATAATGACATTTTTATCAGTATTGTGAATAAACTTGAACACAAATACAGGAAGTTCCGTGTCATGTCTTCAGTTGTACAAGTTTTTCCTCTTCAAGGTAAAGCGACCAACTTGAACTTTCTCTGGCAACAGGATTCACAGTTCTATAAGGGAATCCATGTTCACATCTCTGTATATATTTATTTATGTGTAATTTAATGGGAATTGTAAATATGGTGAGTCTGTTTTAAACCTTTTTTATTTATCTGGTGATCTTGTTTACCTCTTGTTTAGTGGGTTTGAATCTTCCTCTTAGTTCTTCATGTGGTTCATGGTACTTATTTAGAAATCCAGGGTTTGGGGATATTTTTTTCCTCTGGGATTTATGAATTTAGCCCTATCATAGCATGTTAAAGATGACAATGAAACAGCTGAGCAAATGAAAAAAAAAGGAGAATAAATTTATATATATATATATATAATTAGTATTACATTTAGCTTCTCATTGAACTGAAGGAAAAAAAATGATATTGAATCCTGGAAAGATTTTTAAACTTGAGCGGTTTGATAACCCTTCTATGTACTGTGGGAAGAAGAAAACAGTTTATTTTATTCCACTGCCCACCCATAAGAGCATTATTCGAGCAATAAATGAGTACTGTCTTTAAACCAAGGGTTAGGCATGCCCCCCATTTTTTTTGTTTAAAGAAGTTCAAACATTTGGGACCACCTGGTATTCTGTATTTTCACTGGCCACTTTGGGAGCAGCTCTCCTTGTGTTGTATTGAGTTGTGCTGGCGATAGTCTCCATGCCTGTCAATGTATCATAGTCCTTTGTTGCCCAGATAAATAAATATTTGATACGCTTTATGTCGATTTTTTTTTTTTATTCAGTGGCTGTCTTTACCCAGGCGTATTTTTGTTCTTGGCAGTATTTTTTATTCAGTATGGTTACAGTAATTGAGTTTAACTCTCCCTTGGCAATTGCTCCTTGCAATAAGCAGCTGAACCCACTGTTTCCCTCAAGTATAATAAAAACTTACTTTCAACTTGGAGTTCAGAGCAGGGTATCATTTAGATATTCCACTGAGTCTGTATTCAGACAAATGACACAATAAAACTCAATGTATTCTTTTGGATAAAAGATTGTTTGTACTGCTAAAAGAATGACATACTATCTTTCCTGGCTAGAAACATTAATTTTATTATTAAAAATAAAGTTTTATTTTATTTATGTTGATCCTTTAGGTTTTCACTTGTGTTTTGGAAACCCAAAATGTAAAATCTTCAGGGCCAAACATTAATGCTGAGGAGGAAGATTGAGACTAAAACAGAACCACTTTGGACTCTGTCTCAGAGGATAACTGAGACTTGAATTGAACTGAGACCTGAATTGTTGGTTCAGGACCACAAAGGAAATGCCCACCTCCACCTTCCTTGGCTGCTCTGGCTTCTAGGTGACTAAGCCACATAAAGGAACTGAAAGTACCTGCAGTTTTGGAGACAGAGAAAAGGAATCATGGCACAAACATCTGTGGAATAGAGAAAAAGAGCAGCTTGTGCCCTGTTTATTTTCCTTAAGTTTTTTTTTTTTTAAGAGATGAATATATGACCATATAGATTCTTAACAAAGGGGAGTAGAAATTCTGTTGAATTTGAAGCATCCTTTTCTGCTGACCCAGGAATGTAACTTACCCTGCTGTATCACCCTGGGGCTCCTAAGACCTTTTTAGAAACAAAATATCCCTTGGGGTAAGGCAAGGTAGGGGGCAAACCCCCCACAGACCTTCTTTCCTACTTCTTTCAGCTACTACAGGGCTCTTGTACTCAGCTTGCCTAGAAAGAAGAACTTCCTGTATGGTGATTTTGGGTTTCTCTCTCTCTCTCTCTCTCTCTCTCTCTCTCTTCCAAAAGTCTTTGCTCTGGAAGTGAGGAGGAGTTGAATAGGTTTGAAGAAGAAAACAGAGGTAGTTTGCTCGGAGGCTTAGAGGAGAGGTCACAGGAGCTGTGTCTGGGTGGATGTGCTGGAAAGGGTTAGTTAGCATTTGCTCCTTGGGCTTGACATTCCACAGGATTGTGGGCAAAACCTCAGACAGTGGCCGTTTGCAGCCATTTGCTTTCTAATCTTATGGAAGGCAGTGTAAAATCAATCTCGACAGATGAATGGGAGTTGGTGGAATCTAAATTCTATTTTCCAATGCCCGAGAATTCATAACAATGGTGCTTTTTTTTTCTTTTTCCAAATCAAATGGAAAATGTATCCTCAGAACACAGCACAGCAATTGTTTTTTAAAGCGGTTATTTATTATTTCCTAGAGAGACTGGTTAGCTGTAACGTAGATGTAACAAAATAATGAGGCGAATGAACCCTAACTGTACATACTCTTGACAGAAATGAAATGCACACAGCATCAGAGCAGGTGAAGTGAAGCATTATCTCTCAGAGCTGTTTTTCTTGGCTGCATCTCAGATTGTGTGGGGGATCCTAACCTCAGGCACAATAGCATTCATAAACAGCCATACATTGCTGCTCTTTCCCCAACGACACATAAATACTCATTTTGAAATGAAAACAATCTTATTAAATACCATTCATTCATATCTGGATTTACAGATGCTTGTTATGTTGGAAAACCCGAGACCAATATAATCCTTGCATCCTGAGAAAGATAGAAAGGAAATAATGGGTTAGAACATTACAAGGTCATAATAAACAATGGCTTCCAAATGCACAGAATTAGCTATTTTTATTCTGTAGTTGGACATTTTGAGGATCATGCTGTCGTCACTTAAAACAAAAAACGAGAAGTTTTCATACATATATTGAGAGGTGAGAGAATTTGGGTGTAATTACTAGAAATGATTTTATGATTGTCTTTCTCTGCTGTTACCAATGTGTATTTTTCAAAAGCACAGAGAGATTACTTGACAGGTCAGGTGTTTATACTGTAACAATATTTTTCTTTGGATTAACTCAAATTAGGACATGCAGCTGAACTACACAAGGATGCTTTCTAGTCCTTGTTAATCACCATCTCTCATTTTTTGTTGAAGTACAATGATGGGCATCTTCACTTCACCCCTTCTGTTCTCTAACACCCTTGAACAACCACAACCCAGCCCATCTCTCCCCCAAATCGAATATTAATATAATTTGAGTTCTTGATGGAACTACCATCAGGACTGCGATGCCCCGCAGCTGAAATAATATTTAAAATAGAAGGGATTTGACATTTGAGAAGTCAGTGGCTTGAAATACCCAGTTGTACTTAGCTAATTCAGTCCTTAACCTCTGGTTTCAAATAAATCAATTACAGTCGATTCCACTTCAGTTCAGAAGTGCACAGGGTTTTAGTTAATTGAATACATTTTGTTCACTTGCTAAGAATATTCATTTATCGAAATTCTGAATTTAATTTTTTTTTAGCCATTCAAGTTGTTGTTAGACTGCACAATCAAATCCCATGTGCCTTGGTCCCCCCCCCCCAATCCTGCTTAAAATCGAAATTAACCCCACTCATTTTGAAACAATGTTTTCCTCCTTCTTTTCTCAATCAAATGTAAATTCATAGGAATTCCATGTCAAAGGGGAGAGCTTCTTTTTACCAGGAACCAAAAGATCATATGTGGTCATCAGTCTGTGTGAACTCGAAATAGGTTAAGAACAGAACTGGATTAATTAAGTTTTTCAAAAAGTATTGACCTGAAATTTGAAAAAAGAAGTGTGCATGGTTTCCATTAGAACCTAACCCTGTTGCAGCTCACAGGTATGGAAGCCCCAGGGCCCCTTTCTTAACCCTCTCTCTTCCTCTGCCCAACCCTTCTTCATCTCTGATTTTCAGAGAAGTGCTCCAATAAATACTGACCTGTAACTGAAAGCAGCAAGGTCAAATATGCCCAGATAAAGTTCTACTTTAAGCAGATATTGATGTATGCAGTGCTTTATATTTATTGTTGTAGCACCCTACTGGCTGCAGCTTTCTGTTTGGAAAGGAAAAGGGTTAATTAGTGTCATTATCAATCACTAATGCTTGCCTAACACATCCAAGGAATAATCAAGTTAAAGGGTGGCATGTAGCCAACAGCTGCTTCATCCTAGTTACAGATCTGCTCTTCTGCCATGATCCCATAAAGTGGAGTTGGGGGGATGTGGGGAAAGATGCCTTATTTCTTGGGTAAGAGGGCTATAAAAACTGGGTCAATCCACTGGAAGTTCAAGAGCCCACATAAATAATCAGTTCTAGGTTCTAGATGTTCTAGGTGTCGTAGTGACGTCAGTCCAGGGCCCTGAGCCCAAGGAGAGCATGGGAGAAGCAAACCCCACACATTTCAGACAAACCCAAGTTAATGGCCGACATCAACTCTTCTCAGTAGTAGAAAGACCACAGAACCATCTTGGTGACTAAGATTCTCACTGTCTCTGCCCCTGCATGACCTCTAGAGATGCTTGGGTTTGTTTTTTTTTTCCCCCTTGGGAAATTCAATGAACAATTTTGTTTTATATTAAACTTGCAGTCTACATAGGTATGCTATCTCAGCTTCCTATTGTTATTGCTGCTTTTAGTGATACCTTCCTCCTGTGATACCCCGTGGGCAAGAAACTGGAAAAGTTTGATCCTGTTCTCCTAGGAGATGTTTATCTTTAAAAAACGTCTGTACCAAGCTAATCATGAAAACTAAAGACCCACATTAATGATTGGATTTTACTTGGTGGTTCTTCTGAACATAGGCAGGAATTAAATCAGAGATGGAGTATTTACAAACAAAATACTGCTATGTGATTGCAAAAGACATTGATTTCTTTCCATACAAAGCAGTAGCTCAAATCACCATTCCTGTGAAGGCACAGGTAAGAAACATTTTCAATCAAACCACAAACACGAGTTAAATACACCATCCACCTCCCCTCACTCCCAGAAGTCACTGATGCTTCCTCAGATAGCCACAGAATGGAAAGAAGGATGTTAAGATGGGAAAATAGATTCATTCATATATACAGGATGTTCTTGTGTTTTTAAAAAATAGCAATTTAGGGCCTTAGTGCAGTGGGTTAAGCTCAGGTGGTGCAAAGCACAATAACCGGATCCTGGTTTGAGCCCTTAGCTGCCCACCTGCAAGGGAGTCGCTTCACTGATGGTGAAGCAGGTCTGCAGGTGTCTATCTTTTTCTCCACCTCTCTGCCTTCCCCTCCTCTCTCTGTCCTATCCAACAACGACGACAATAGTAACTACAACAATAAAAAAAGACAACAAGGGCAACAAAAGGGAATAAATAAATGAATAAATAAATAGCAACTTTGCTTCTTAGGATCAAATTTGAAATAAAAAGGAAAGAAAGAAGATAAAAAGGATTTTAGACTGACAATGGTGGGTCTTATACGTAAATTTTTAAGTATTATGTGCACATAAAGCTGTATGTACCTCTTTTTCATCTTTGATGACTGCAAAGGATAGCTTATAACCAGCTTTGCTACTACAGATAAATTTCTTTCCTTCTTTCTTTTTAATTTCTTCCTTCATTTCTTTCTCTCTCCTTTCTTCCTTTCTTTTCCAGAGTACTGCTCAGATCTGGTTTATGATGGTGTATAGGATTGAACCTGGGACTTTGTAGCTTAATACTAGAAAGTCTCTTTGCATAATCATTATGCTCTCTCCCCTGGCCCAATAAAATTTATTTCTTTAACAAGAGATCAACATTTCTAGGAAAATTTAACTTAGAGGACCTCACTTTTCACCCTGGATACTTATGGAGAGTTTTAACTTAAAAATATTTATGGATATGATACACTATACACACAATCTTCCCTCCCCTCTTCCTCCTCCCATCCTTCTTTCCTCTGTCTCTTCTCTTTTGATTAACTCTTTAACTCAGAAATGAGTCCCACAATGTTTAGCTGAACTTAGAATCATGAATAGATTGACTTTCTAAAGTTCATTTAGAAGTGCAGTTTTTTTTCAATAGCAGGGACAGGATTTTGTTTTATTTCTCCCTTTCACCTTCCTTCCTTTCTTCCTTCCTTTCTTTCTTCCTTCCTTCCTTCCTATTTCCTTTTTAAAGTGCACCAGTTCCGTGCTATGCTTCTGCTACACATGATTATTCAATGGAAATACAAACTATATCAGCTGAGTTCCAATAAGGATTTCAAATACAAGTTCCCTAAGGGAAAGTAAAGCCTTGTGGTCCAGCCTCTGGATGGCGGCCCCGCAGGCTGCCCAACACCCTTCAACCAGCACGTGTCCAAATCCAGGCCGGCTTCGGTCTGGGCAGAACCCACCCCCAGGCTCTTTGGAGCTCTTCTCTGTCCTTGCTCTTTTAAAGTCCAGCTTAGTTGGAAACATTTCCGCATATATGCAAATGTGTTTGTTTACATTTACATATTTGAAGTGTCTGGTCAAACTAAATTTAGCTAATATAGCTTAAAATAATTTCTTCCCGCGCCACTGACTAAACACTGGATCACATTTTCGTTTGTTTTGTCAACATCCCAATCCTATTTTAGGACAACACCCCCCATGCCACATCTTTTCTGCCCACCGGCCCCCAGTGGGTTGCTCCTTTGTCCAGTGTATGGAGTCGGTCTTAGGGCTGGACCTCGCACCTCTTAGAGGCCCCCACTCACGGGGCGCAGTCCCATCCATGTAAATCCCCTAAACAAACCCGCGTACCCCTTGGATTAGCAGCACTTGAAACTAGGGCAGCGGAGGCGTGTGTGTGTGTGTGTGTGTGGGGGGGGGGGGTTGGGGGTGGTGGTGGTGGGGGATGGGGGGTGGCCAGTGGGAACGTGCGCACAGAATGTGCATGGGGGTGCATGGGGCTCAAAGGATACACTCCTTGCTTAAATCACAAGGGCCTTTCATAGGCCTCAGAGAACCCTTGGAGGTTCGATTCAGGAGCTGTCTGCTCCTGCGTGTGCGGGGTATGGGGTGTGCAAAATAGGTGTGTGTAGGGTAGTGGTGGTGCAAACAGTAGATGTGGGATACAGCGTGCTTCAGCGAGCCCGTGGCGAGCATGGAGTGCACTGTGTGTGGGTGTGTGTGTGGGGGGATGTGTTGTTTTGAGTGCTACTGCAAATCCCTGGTTGTGGTGCAGGTGACTGGTTTCCAGGGCAGACCTGAGTCCCTTGGGCGGGAATGGATTAGAGCCCTTGAACACCTCCTGGCTCCTGCTGGCCACCGCCCAGAAGAGTGTCCGCGTCCCTGGGAATCTTAGAAGCTGTAGCCCAGGAGTTGTGGGTTGGGTGGGAAGTGGGGGGTGCGGAGGGTGAAGAGGAGGTGTTGTGGGGAGGAGCGTCTAGAGGCCCTAGAGCCTTTGCTGTCCCACCAGGCCCGGGGAGTTTTGGCCCTCAGTTTGTTCCACACTCTGGAGACTTCACCCCCTGAACCCCAGTAGCCCAATATTTCATACCCTGCTGGACAAGGTCTACTCACCATTTGATCTTTAAAAGATAAAAACACAAACAGAAACCTCATTAAGACCAGGCCAGGAAGACTTCACTTGGATAATGCCTTGCTTTATCATGCACATGACCCAGGTTCGAGCCTGGCCCCCACTATATTGAAGGAAGCTTCCATGATACCAAAAGTCAGTGAAGCCCCACTGTCTGCCTTTCTCTCTCTCTCTCTCTCTCTCTCTCTCTCGTTTTATTGCTATAGGTCAACTGACCCTTTGACTAGCCTATCCCAAGATGAACCACCTTAAACAGGTGGAAGATGTGGAAGAGAACAGCTGACTGGACCAGACAGACGGCTTCAGGCTTTTCACACAGAGCCTTGGGACTCCACCCCACTGAACACCCTGCTCACCTCACCCCAAGTCCAGCCCCTGTTGTTGCACTTCAGCGCTCCCTTTCCCTAGTCTCCCTTCTCCTCTTCCCTTCCCCCATTCCCTCCAGCTTTCTCTCTTTCCTTTCCGGGTCCTCTCTCCTCTGTCACTCCTCTCATCATTGTAGTCCTCTCTACTTCTCCACCTTTCCTTCTTCTTCCCTCCTCCCCTCGCCTTCCTTTCCCACGCCTCCCCCTTCTTCTCTTCATTACCTTCCTTCCACTCCTTATCCCTTTTCTTTCCCTCCCCTGGCTTCCTGGTTGTCTTTCTCCTCTCTTTCCTTCCTTCTCTCCCCTCCCCCTTCCTCTCTCCGCTCCGACTTGGGGGTGGGGTGGGGGGGCGATTCTAGCTGGGCTGGGCGGGGCGGGGAGGAGGCCGGCAGATCGTTGATATTCCGGGTCCAGCCGCTCTCCGCGCTCCCATTCTCTGCGCTCAGCCGGGGGGAAGTGTCGCCCCGGGCCAAACATATGCTTCTTTCTGCGCTAATCCACCTTCAGCGCCGAGGCATAATTGCTCGAGTGTCCATGGATTCGCGGCGCTTTGTCCCTCGCTGGCTCTCATCAGCGCTGGCACACGCCATTTCAATCAAATCTTTTCAGAAAACTGTCTCCTTTTATCAAGTCCCAGCCCCTGCGAAAGCCCGAGTCTTTAACAAAACTCCCTCCGTGGTGGCCGCCTACCTCGGCAGGAGGAGAGGGACGCAGGGCCTGGCAACAACTTTTCACCCGGTCCAGTCCAGAGAGGGGCTTGGGAGTGGGTGGGAGACAGAGAGACAGACCGAGAGAGGTAAAGAAAGGAGGATGTGATTAAAGAGAGACAGCTAGAAAGAAACACCGGGAGAACAACAAAACAGAAAACCTAGCTTCTCACAGATTTTTTTTTTTTTAAAAAGCACTGTGTCAGGTGTATTTGTAAAGGAAAGATCAAAGGTCACTCTCAAAGAGAAAGCATCTTACTTATTTATTTTTTTATCTTTGAAATTACAGAAATTTTTAGGAAGAGGATGTTTGGCAGTCCACTGAGTTAAAAAAAAAAAAAGAAAGAAAAGACAGGCTAAATTAGCTAGGTGCAGCAAAAAGATTGGGAAGGCCTGTACAATGAAGGGTGCTGTGGGTAGAGTCTTTGTGTGTGTGTGTGTGTGTGTGTGTGTGTGTGTGTGTGTGTATTCTTTCAGAAGGCCCAGTAAGAGCACCCCACATCCTCACACAAATCCACACTGTCATGACTTGTCACAAGTAGACATGAAACTGGGTTCTGAGGATCTCCACCTTGTGATAATCCTTTCCTAGCATACATGAAAGTCTTAAACACCCTCACACAAACCTTTGGACTGGGTTCCTTTGGACTAGCATCTGGAGGAAAAGCTTACATTGACTAGAAAAGAAAGAATGGTGGAGTGACAGCAAAAAAAAAAAAAAAAAAAAAGATCAACTGGGGGTGATCTAGGAAGTTGACTCAAAAATATTTTTTGATGATCAAGAAAAAAAAAAGAATAATGGAGCCAAAAGCAAAAGATAAAGCTTGAGGTTAGATTTTGTGTAGCAATTATTATGCAAATACATGCCAGCAGAAGAGATTGTACTTCTATTATAGGAACACAGCTTTTGCTGCTTGTTTATAAAATGAGACCATCAGAGTCAACAACATCTCTCTCTCTCTTTCTCTTTTTTTTTAATTCCAGCTAGTTCCAAGTTGAGACTGATGGCAGCAACTTAGGGAGTCTTCCTTCTGCACTGATTTTTTTCATGATAGTGAAGGAGAAGGCCCTGTAAATAGGCATGGCCACTTCCTTTTAGTATGAAACTTCTTGGGCATTGTGTTGATTTCTGTATTCCTCCTGTTTCCAGCTATGGAAAACCAGGAATTAATAGGAATCCCCTAGTTCACTGGGACTCTATAGTGCCACCCCACCAGCCTGGATCCTCTTCCAGAGCTGAATGTAATCTTTGATGTTCATTCATTAATGTTTGAGCCATCTGTGGAGATTCAAGTGAAGTTTATTCTAAGTCAGACCACCAGGACCACAGTTCTAGTTGTTGACTGGAAAGGTACTGCTTAGCTGTAGATAAATGAAAATCCTCTATAACACACACAGAGATAGAGATAAACAGATAGAGGGGTCAGGCAGTGGCACACCTGGTTGAGCGGACATATTACAATGTTCAAGGACCCGGGTTCAAGCCCCCTTCCCCAGCTGCAGGAGGAAAGCTTTGGGAGTGGTGAAGCAGGGCTGCAGGTGTCTCTCTGTCTCTCTCCCTCTCTGTATCCCCCTTCCCTCTTGATTTCTGACTAGCTCTTTGTAATAAATAAAGATAATAGAAATGTTTTAAAAAGAGATAAGTAGATAGATAGGTAGATAGATAGCAATGTATTACCTTGAGTCCCTAAAATGTTCATGCTCTGCAGTGGGAACACGTTGGGGGAGAAGAGTTCCTTGTCCTACTCCAGAAACTAGAAAATGAGCCAAGTAGCTTCATATCTTGAGAACAAAATATCACTTTGCTGAGATCATGAAGTATAAATGAATGGGCAAAACTCTTTCAATTTAAGATACTAGGCTCATCAGGAGTAAGGAAAGAACATATTTTAAGTTTGTGTTTGTTTTGTTTCTATTGTGATCTCTTTGCTACTATAGAAAAAAAAAAAAAAAGATAGTGTAACTCCAAGAATTCCAGCCTCTCAATCATATGAAAGTGTGGAGGCTTGAAATAAGCTGAGGGTCTGGGGAGGAGAGAAACATTAAGCATTAAAAACTAGGATGTCAACCCTCCCTTTGGGAATCTATTCAATGAGTATAGTTGTGGCACAAATTTAACCCGTGTCCTACACAATTAGTTGAAGGGAAGGGCCTCAGAGAATGGATCCAAGGAAGATAGCTATTAGCTGGAAATCACAAAGCACAGGAGTGCCTAGCAATTAAGTAGATTTCACCTCATGTCTTCAAACCTAGCAGGTGGCTTAAGCTTCTTGGGTCAACTGCACAGGTGGAGTAGCTGGGAACTACTATGAAGGGAAGGGGAATTAATTCCAATGGAGTGTTTCAGGAGCTGAAACCATAAAAGCTTCAAGATAATAGGGCAAAGTTCTTCTTAAAAATATCTTTATTTATTTATTATTGGATAGAAACAGAGAGAAATTGAGAAAGGAGTGAGAGATAGGCAAAGAGAAGCGTAAAAAAGGAGAGAGAGAGAGAGAGAGAGAGAAAGAGAAAGACACCTGCAGCCCTACTTCACCACTCCTGAAGTTGTGCAGGTGGGGGCCAGGGGTTTGAACCTAGGACTTTGAGCACTGTAATGTGTATGCTTAACCAGGTGTGCCCCATCTGGTCCCTGGGCAAGGTTATGATGAGGTAAATCTAGTATGGAACCAGCTCATTAGTAATAATCCCATGCTTAGAGTTTTTCCTTTCCAAATACTCAAAGCCCACTGCTCTCAAGTTGTTCAAGGTTAGGGAACATCTTGTTGGCAAAGTGTTGGGATGGGTCAGCCTCACAAGTTCTAGGGAAGCACACACACTCTGGTAGCATGGGGAGAGACTATACCTGCTGCTGACCTCAGTGGGAACTTTATGGTGATTAGAGGAAATCTGACTGAACAGGGTTAGCTGACTGAACAGGGAATATCCCACACAATTTGGGGGGCAGGATAGGCACATGTGTGTGTGTGTGTGTATGTGTGTGTGTGTGTGTGTGTGTGTGTGTATGTCTGTGTTGGCATTCAGGTGTGACTCTAAAACCTGAAAGAAGTGCCACATGGGGGCCGGGTGGTGGTACACCTGGTTGAACGCATGTAGCATGTATTATAATGCGCAAGGGTGCAGGTTCGAGCCCCTGGTCCCCACCTGCAGAGGGAAAGCTTTGCGAGTGTTGAAGCAGTGCTGCAGGTGTCTCTCTATCATCCCCTTCCCTCTTGATTTCTGGCTGTCCTTATCCAATAAATAAAGATTTAAAAAAAATAAAAAAGAAGTGCCACATTAATACTATAAAGGCTGAAAACCACCTGGATATGTTCTAGAGAACATTCTTTCAGAGAAAGCCCTTTTAAGGAAGGGTGGGTCTGTAGGATTTCCCTCTGGTCCTGATCTTCTCTCTTCACTGAGAATTTTGGCTGAACTCAGTGTTTCACTGTACTTCCCTTCTTTGCTGAGAAAACCTTAAGAACCTTCTACTAGACTTAGATTTAACCACAACTTTGACTAAATCCAGCTTATGAAAACCAGACTTCTCTAAGAGACAGGTCTTCTGGCAGCAATTAGTCTGACTTTTCTTTAACAAAATTCTTTGTAATGCCATTCAAAAAAAAATGGGTTGGTGGGCGAGTGTTTGTGGTAGGGAGTGTGCTTGTGTGTGGGTGGGGATGGGGTGTTTGGATGGGGGATGGTATTACAGAAGACCAATTTGTATGATTTGGTAGGGCAAAAATCCCAATACTAACCATTGACTTTGGAAACTGTGAAATGTTTAATTAGTGTGCTGGTTGGACTCTTATTAAAACTGGCTCTGTTTTTGCAGACTTCTCTTAAAAGTCCGCTTGTTTCCATACAGTGAGTGCAAAACAGCATTGCCATCTCTCCTTGCCACTCAGTGATTTTAGGTAACCAAAGCAACCTTTATCTAAAGGTTCTGCCAGGGAACCTATATCTAAAGGTTCTCCCAGGGATGTAGCTCAGTGGTAGAGGGTATGCTTTGCACATATGAGATCTGGGGTGCTATCCTCAGCACTCTCTGCACTGAAATAAATGGAAGATCAGTTGGTGGGTGCCTGGGTGTTGCTGAGTCTCTCTCAATAGATATAGTAGGCCTGGAGCCAATGGGAGGAAGGTGCAGGGTCTCTGAGACCAGCAGGGGTGTATCTCTGACTGGAGCAGTAACACTCCCAGAAGTCCCTCCTATAGCCCTCCTCCCTTCCAAGTATTTAAAAACCCAACCCAGCAACACACAACAAACAAGAGCCCTATTCATCGAGTCTGCAAAGCCACCTTCTTCTCCTACTTATGCAAATACTAAATTGAATCAACGGGCTATAGCGTTCAGTCCATAGATGAAATTTGATAGAAAAAAAAAGTGGAGTATTCCCAGAAAATTGATTCCAACAGTTCGTTTTCAGTCGGCTCTGTGTGTGGAGACACAAATACATCTTGTTGAAGTTGTGGCTGATGTTCTGAGAAACAGCCTACAGTTTTAGACCTTCCTGCCCCCTTCCTGGGGAGATATAAATTCGACCCAGCAAGGATGCTGAGCCGAACTTCATCATCAGTCCAACCTTGTATAAGAGGACTCTCATCTCTGAAGTCTCTCTTTATCCTCTCTTCCCAAAGAGAAAGATAGGAAGTCCGAAGGTCCGGTTAACTGAGAGCCCATCACCACCGGGAGCTGATCTGCTCAGCCAGAGGAAGGAAAGTTCACGGTGGCACAGAACCTGAGGGCAGTAGTAGAAATCTCTCTCCCATTTCAGACCTGGGGCGGATCAGAAGCAGTGGGTCTTGTTCCTTAAACCAAGGGGCATCCCCTGGGAGAGAGAGATAGAGATGGAGATGGAGATGGAGATGGAGATGGAGATGGAGGAGGAGGAGGAGGAGGAGGAGGAGGAGGAGGAGGAGGAGGAGGAGGAGGAGGAAAGAGGAAAAAAGAAGAGAGGAGAGAGAGAAAGCCAGGCCCCAGTTCTTTCAAGGTGGCAACCCAGGCGGGAAGGCACTCTGATTCTAGAAGGAAGTGAGACTCTTTCTTCCTTCAGGGAGAGTTTCCCGGGTCCGGAACTCAAGGCAACATTCAGCATCTCAGTCCAGAACAATAAACGCAGGACACAGCACTGTTTCTTTTTCACTGTCTCCAAGTTACACACGTCATTAAAAAAAAAAAAAAAATCCCATCTCTCTGCACACCCAATACATCATTTCACTAAGAATGACTTCACTTTAATAAAGACTTAATACGTTAAATCTGTCTTTGTCGTGATTGATGCTTCTTTGTCTTGAGAACGATTTGGTTTTACTGATGAAGAATTCGGGGAGACAGTGCTGCCATTCAGAGTCGGGGTTGTGATTATGCTTTATGCCAACCTTTCCCTCAGAGGAACAGCTCCACGAGCGCAGCGACACGCGCGCTCGCACTTTCGGGGTCCGCTTGCCTGTCCAGCGTGACTCTCCAGCTTGGAAACTCTGAGAGCACCCCTCCCCCACCCCACCCCCCCAAAAAGCTCGCGGGACTCAGGGCTCAGAAGGGGTGGGGGCGCTGGCTCAGGGCAGGGGAATGGGGTGCGGAGGGAGCGAGCGGCTGTCATTTGCCCAGAATCACAAATTTGCACGGCTTAAAAAGCAAAAGGTAAAGCGACTGTCTGGCTCAATTAATAAACATGGTAATTTCACACCCGGAGAAAGACAGAATTTCCCCCCTGCGCTATCGGCGCCATCACAAAGGGTCAGGGCGCAGCTGCGCGGATCCGGGTCATTACGGAGTCTCCGCGGCCCCCGCGCTCGGCCCTGCGCGCCTCGGGGCGAAGCCTGGCTGCGGGCGAGGCCGGGGCTCCCCTCGATAAAGGACTTACCGCCGTGCGGGCTCCGCGCGCTGCAGACGCCACTAATCAGCTCGCGGACGTGGCGCCCGCCTTGGTGCCCCCCTCCCCGCCACTGACTCCTTAAAAATAAAAGATGAAACAAATAAGCACTCTTTCCCCATCCTCTTTTTCTCCTCCAGTCTTTTTTCCTTATCCCTCCTTGTCTTCTTTCCTTTTTCTCTCTTTCTCTCTTCCTTCCTTCCTCCTTTCTTTCCTTCCTTCCTTTTTTCTTCCTTCTCTTTCTTCCTTCCATCTTTCCTTTTTTCCTTCCTTCCTTCCTTCCTTTCGTTCTTTTTTCTCCCTTCCTTCCTTCTCTCTTCCTTTCTCTCCCTTCCTTCCTTCCTCTCTCTCTCTCTCCCTCCCTCCCTTCCTTCCTTCCTCCCTTCCTTCCTTCTTTCTCTCTCCCTCCTTTTCCCTCTCTCTCTTATTCTTTTCACAGCGGAACCGTGGCCAATCCAATATAGCCACGCACATATTTTATATATTTATTTTGAAGTTCGCTTGGATTTGTTGTCAAGAGGAGCCTCCTGTATCTGTAAATTTCAGGACAGTTGTAGCTGATAAATTTCCGGTGTCAAGATTTAGGGCCAGGAGCTGGGAGACAAGATATTAGCTTCAATCTCATAATCTCTTAATCACATTACACTTTAAGTGAGCATGTGTAATTTCACCCATCAATGATTTATTTAAGCATTTGCAGCACAATTACTTGTCTCATATACAAATACTGACTTTAGCATTGTTTGCTAGAAAGAAACACTAAGATTTAGGGAAAAGAGTGTATCATTTCGTTCCTTTACATGTCCCTCCTCAGAATCAAATTCATCTGTAACAGAGACCCACAGGGCTGGTGTCCTTAAAAAAGTGAGAGCTCCAGGGAGTAAATTTCCTCAACCTCAAGGAGTTCCATCCCTACATTTTCTGGGTTTAGATCTTTAAGGAGAACTTTAAGGCTAAAATAAATGCCCACTAAGTAGCCTCATGCAAATACAGCAGAGCTGGGCAACTAAACACACAAAGCCCATCTCACATAAAACAAAAGCATGATTGATGGCAACCCAGATGCTCGAGCGTGTTTGGAGAAAAAAAAAAACTTGTCCAGTCTTCCAGGTGTCTAAATTATTGAAGAGCAATGTACATATTTCAATGGGAGAAGGTGCCCAACAGTGTGGACAGAAACACCACAATTCATCGGGTGTCTCTGGCTTTGAGAATACCCCACGGAAAGAATTTGAACACATTCTCCTCCAGGGTGGGGGAGGCCAGCACTAACCTGACAGGTTAGAGACAATAGATCACAATAGAATGCTTTGCTCTGCAGTGGTGGTGGGGGTGGGGGACACTTGCCAGCTAAAGTGCCCTATTTCCAGCTGTGTAGACTGCTGTGCACCCTGGGTTCCTGGTGCCAGCAGACTGGGGGTAGTGGTGGCTGGGGACTGTGCACCCTGATGTTGGGCTTTGCCCGTGAGAGAATGACAGGTTGGGGACCGGGCTCCAAAAGGAGACTGTGTAGGTTGGCCTGTGTAGATTCTTTGTTCTAGACAATTTGGTGTGTCCTAGCGAGGTGCTTAGGGGAGGCAAAGGTCACCCAATGGAGTGGGAGCCAGACGGAGGGGCTGGGACTGTAGTGAATTAGGGGAAGTTAAGTCAGGGACCTGAAAATCACTTGTGTGTGTGTGGGGGGGGGGGGCGGTGGTGGTGAGGGGTGGAGGGTGGATTGGGGTGGAGAACTAATTATGTGACAAGTTGGGTGAAGGTTTCTGGTATATGATGTTAAAGGTAGGAAGAACATATTTGAGAATTAGCAGCTCACTGCTTTTCTCCACATTTTCACACCTTTCTCTATTTGTTTCCTTCTTTGTCTAACTTGCTAAATCAATCTCTGTTTCTTCTATCCTGAGTCCTACCTTTGTTTACCACACATTCTCCCCACCCCCCATACGTGTCCCAAGTACCGCCTTTCTCCCTATAAATAAGTCCAATGGAGAAGTCTTAATAACTCCTGCTGGAAGAGTGGACATGCTTCTCAGCAGAGACAAAGTCAGGGTCCTTATCCAGCCAGGAGACCCCACTTGTCCTTTTCTTGCTAGATGGGGGTGGTGGGAGGCAGGGTTCTCTGTGTGAGGGAACTGCTATTTCCTCCTGTGTTGGATCCTAACCCCAAACTGTCTTGCTGCTGGAATCAGGCTCAGCGGATTCATATTAAGGACGATGAATGTAATTACATACCAGAAAACAAAACAATAATTACACCACCACGTCATACGCCAGCCTAAGCGCAGTCACAAGGTTGGGAAGAGGGAGTGGGCACTGTGCTGGCTCAGCAAATGCTGGAGCTGGTTGTGGACAGGGCTGTCCCCGCGGTAGCTGCTAGGGCTCTGGAGTTCCCCTTTGTGAGACCTGCTTTGGGAACTGTCTGCCAGAGGTGACTAAGGATTATTGGCCAGGTGTACACCCATTCTTGGGTATTGCTTTTTCATTTATATTTTGCTTTTTTGAGCAGATAGCACAGGTCTTTTATGAACTCCCTGGTGACTTGGAAGCACATTCAACGAAGTGTCCTGGGGTTCTGCTTTGTCCCCTAGTCTGGCCACGTGTCTTACCCTCCTTCAGGATCTGAGGTCTACAGTGAAGGTGACCCCTGGATTTCAGCCCATCCCTTGAGCTGTCCTGGAACTCTGGGATTGGGGGTGGGGGCAGTTAGGATGGAACCAAGTAGTCAGTTCCCACTGCCCACTTCTCACATCCCCCAGGCTGTTTGAGCTTTAAGATCCGGGTCTAGGGTGGGGGAGATAGCATATGGTTATGCAAACAGACTCTCAAGCTTGAGGCTCCAAAGTCCCAGGTTCAATCCCCTCACCACCATAAGCCAGAGCTGAGCAGTGCTTTGGTGTTTCTGTGTCTCTCTCTGCATCTCTCTCAAAGATTTAAAAAAAAAAAAAAAAAAAAGATCCAGGTCTAGAGGCCAGGTGGCGACACACCTGGTTGAACGCACATGTTAAAGTGCTCAAGGACCCAGGTTCCAGGCCCCAACCGCCACCTGCAGGGAGAAAGCTTCACAAGTAGTGAAGCAGTGCTGCAGGTTTCTCTCTGTCTCCTTCTCTCTCTATCTCCTCCTTCCTCTCAATGTCTGTATTAAATAAATAAAGATTTTAAAATAAAATAAAATAAAACCACTTAAGGATCTTGGTCTGAAGATCACATCACTATAAAACAGGTATGGGTTTGGATGGTTTGTGAAAACACAGCCCTGGCCTCTGGGGGCTTTTCCCAGTGGCCTCAGGCTTGTTGCCTAGGGGCCAGAGACTGCTTGTAAGGCCAAGGACTTTGGGTGGGGGTGCTCATGTACCTGTGAGTGGGAGTGGCAAGGGGGGGCAGGAACAGGGGAGTTCCCCAGCTGGGAGAAGACCCAGAGAAGTGTCTGAGATCTGGAAGAAGACTAAAAAAATCACTTTGGTCAAGATCAGAAGAGAAAACACAAGTAGAACCTGAACTGGAGTTGGTATATTGCACCAAAGTAAAAGACTCTGGGGTGGGTGTGGGGGAGAGTACACGTCCAAAAAGGATGACAGAGGACCTAGTGGGGGTTGTATTGTTATGTGGAAAACTGAGAAATGTTATGCATATACAAACTATTGTATTTACAGTTGAATGTAAAGCATTAATCCCCCAATAAAGAAATTAAAAAAAAAATGTTTTGGGCCCAGGAGGGGACCTGAAGCATGGTCATAGACCCAGAGCTGTTCCTGGGTCCAGTGTGCCCTACTGCTGATTTGGGGACCATGTCACAATTTCCCTTTAGTTGGCAACAAATCCACAGACCTCAGGAATCAGATTTGATCAAGCAACCCAGGGCTCTGGTATTCTTGTCTTTGTAGCCCTGGAAGCTAAGTCTAGTGCCTTCCTCTATAAGGCTTCAGTGTAGAGAGCTCCCCTTTCAATCCCCAGGGTGCAGGGAAGGACAAAGGACCTATAAAAAAAATCTAACAACAACAACAACAAAAAATATATCAGCTTGACCCCCAAAAGAACACTGTTTAATGAGGTGGAAAATTCTTCCACACAAATTGCTTTTTCTACTACTTTATGAGAGTTCATAAATGTTAATGAAATCCAGTTACCAAAAAGTAACATACAACATTGCAGCTGAAGGAGGCAGAGGAAGAAAGGTGGTGGTTAACACACCATCATAATGAAAATAACAGCAGCAACAGAGACAGTGCCCTTATCATCACTGTGGACAAAGCCCAACTGGCATCTGTCCTCCCTGTAGCTCTCACCCTGCAGTTTTACTGGGCAGGAGTGAACAACCAAAACTGTAGAAGTGCAGGCACTCAAGGGTCAGAGTGACAATAAAGTGAAGTGCTCCCAACTCTTTCCTTTTGCAACAGGAAGCTTGATGTAATGAAATCAAAGGCTCTCAGATTTAGCAGAAATGCCCAGGAGGAGAGAAGGGGAGACAAATTCATGCTTCTGCCATCTGTAGCACTTCCTTGCTCTTTCTCATCCTGTGTGTATCATATATTAAGTTTCTAGAGGCCAATACTTAGTAGGTGCTTAATAAGGGCAGGGGAATGGTTGAATGTATCAGTAACAGGAAGGTCAATGACTCTGGACAAAAGACTCCATAACATCTGATATGGATGAGATGCTCAAACAACTAACATTTTCACTATTCATCACATCAATGTTTGATGACTTAATACATATAAAAACTTTTCTGAGCACTGGGAACGTATTTAGCAAACAAATCTACATAAATGCCTCCCCTCATGTAGCTTACACTTGATTTGGGATGTCTTGGTTGATGAGATGTTTAACATGGGTAGGCAGAGGGCTTCCTACTTTCAGTCTTTAGACTCCTCTCTGTTGAATTCTGACTTTAAAAGGAATAAAATCCACAGGTGATGTTCTTACATACACATTATGCCCCCACCCCATTTTATTGTTTTATTGGTGAGTGCTAAAAAAATGAATTATATATTGTATCAAGACATTCTTTTTGTTTCCAGGGATATTTCTGGGACTTGGTGCCAGCACCACGAATCCACTGCTCCTGGGGGGTTATTTCTTTCCCTTTTTTTGCCCTTGTTTTATCGTTGTTGTGGTTATTGATGTCATTGTTGGATAGGACAGAGAGAAATGGAAGACAGAGAGAGGGAAAGACACCTGCAGACCTGCTTCACCGCTTGTGAAGCCACTTCCGCCCCCCTGCAGGTGGGAAGCCGGGGGGGGGGGGGGGGGGGGGGGGGGAGGGGGGGGGGCCTCGAACCAGGATCCTTGTGCCTGTCCTTGCATTTTGCACCATGTGCACTTAACCCGCTGCGCTACTGCCTGATCTCCCCTTTTTTTAATTCAAGGAGAAAGTCATCACCCATATTATTTCTCTTTAAAAAATATTTTTTTTATTAAGTTTATTTATTTATTTATTTTCCTTTTTGTTGCCCTTGTTGTTTAACATTGTTGTGGTTATTAATGTTGTTGTTGTTGGATAGGACAGAGAGAAATGGAGAGAGGAGGGGAAGACAGAGAGGAGGAGAGAAAGACAGACACCTACAGACCTGCTTCACCGCTTGTGAAGCGACTCCCCTGCAGGTGGGGAGCCGGGGGCTCGAACTGGGATCCTTATGCAGGTCCTGGCGATTTGCGCCACGTGTGCTTAGCCTGCTGCGCCACCGCCCGACTCCCTAAAAATCTTTTTATTCTGGGAGTTGGGCAGTAGCGCCGAAGATTAAGCGCAGGTGGCGGAAAGTGCAAGGACCGGCATAAGGATACCTGTTTGAGCCCCAGGCTCCCCACCTGCAGGGGAGTCGCTTCACAGGTGGTGAAGCAGGCTTGCAGGTATCTCTCTTTTTCTCCCCCTCTCTGTCTTCTCCTCCTCTCTCCATTTCTCTCTGTCCTATCCAACAATGACGACAACAATAATAACTACAACAATGAAACAACAAGGGCAACAAAAGGGAATAAATACATAAATAAAATAAAGTAAGTTTAGAAAAAAATTTTAAAAACTTTTTATTCTTTTATTCATGTTTAGATAGAGAAAAAGGGAAACTGAGATGAACAAAGATGACAGAGACACACACACACTCACACATATATATGGAGAGAGAGAGAGAGAGAGAGAGAGGGGACACACTCTAGCACTACTTCATGACTTGTGAAGTGGGGACCTTGCAAGTGGGGACCAGGGACTTGAACCCAGGTCCTTACACATTATAATATATGCTCTCTACTGGATGTGTCACCATCTGGTTCACTGTTTTATTTGTGATTAATAATCATTTACAAGATTATTAGATGACAGGGTATAGCTTCATACTGCACTCACGACCAAAGTTCCGTGCCTCCACCCTCCCAAAGAATTATATGCAATGAAGTGTAAGGCATGATGTTTTGGTATATATACACTCTCAAACTAATAAGTACACCTGTCACCTCACATAGTTATCCTGCTTTCCCCTTTGGTGACAACATTTAAGATTTATGCTTGGAGCATGTGGTAACTCACACACATCATGTGTGGATGTGAAATCACATCTTTAAAGTTTTTTTTGGATTTTGTAAAATACTGTTAAATCACTAATGAGAGGACTTTTTTTAAAATTAAAAAAAGAGGTTTATCTTAGTAAGTAAAATATAGTATTTAACAAATCTTTTATTTTTTAAAATGCAGTAATTCCAGGGGTCAAACCCAGAATCTCACACAGGTGCTAAGACTTAACTGAGATTCTTTCTCAGCCCAAGTTTTTCTTAGTAATTTGAGAGAGAAAGGAGAAGAGAGAGAGAGAGAGAGAGAGAGAAAGGAGAAGAAAGAGAGAGACAGAGAGAGAGAGACAGAGAGAGAGAGACAGAGAGAGAGAGATCTACACCCTACCTGCAGATCTGTTGGTGTCTATCTTTCTCATCTCCCTGTTTTCTCTCAATTTATCTCTCTCTCTTGTCTAATAAAAAGTGGGGAAAAAAAAAAAAAGGAAAAATGGCCAGGAATGGTGGTGGTGGCACTAAGCCCCAGAAACAACACTGGTGGTAATAAAAGAGAGAGAGAGAGAGACCCCCCAAAAACACTCATCATCCTTGGAGTTCCTCTTCCTGCTCTCAAATGGTACCAGCAATGAATTCAGTGCCTTAACATGCAAAGCAGAGACTCTATTAGAGAGCCAGTCCCCCACCACTCCTGAAAGCAGTATTTTATTTATTTATTTATTTAATTTATTTATTTATTGGGGAATTAATGTTTTACATTCAACAGTAAATACAATAAAATCAGTATTATTAATTGCAGCCAGCATGTTGTACATCAGATCCCAAAGACTTATTTATCTTATATCTGAAAGCTTGTACCTTTGCCACTATCTTCCTATTCCTTCCCCATCTTTGACCCATGCCTCCATTCTATTCTCTGCTTCTATAAGTTTAATGCTTACAGATTCCACATGAGTGATCATAGAGAGTTTGTCGTTCTGTGTCTGGCTTATTTTACTGCACAATAATGTCTTCCAGGTTCACCCACATTGTTATGAATGACAGGATTTCCCTCTCTTACTAAAACTGAATGACATGCTGCTATAAAAATATATGTGCTACACATTTAGAGAATATGTTTTGGGGGCCGGCAGACGGTGCACTGGGTTAAACACACACAGTCTGGAGCACAAAGGACCTGTGCAAGGATCCTAGTTTCAGCCCTGGACTCCCCACTTGTAGGGAGGGTCACTTCACAAGTTGTGAAGCAGGTCTGCAGGAGTCTCTTTCTCTCCCCATTTCTATCTTCCCTTCCTCTCTCTACTTCTCTTTGTCCTAGCCAATAAAATGGAAAAAATGGCCGCCAGGAGCCGTGGATTCCTGGTGCAGACACCAAGCTCCAGTGATAACCCTGGAGGCAAAATTAACATAAAATAAAATAAATATTTTTTTAAAAAGAGAATGTTTTATTTATTTATTTATTCATTCCCTTTTGTTGTTGTTGCCCTTGTTTTTTATTGCTGTAATTATTATTGTTGTTGTTACTGATGTTATTGTTACTGTTGGATAGGACAGAGAGAAATGGAGAGAGGAGGGGAAGACAGAGAGGGGGAGAGAAAGATAGACACCCGCAGACCTGCTTCACTGCTTGTGAAGTGACTCCCTGCAGGTGGGGAGCTGAGGACTTGAACTAGGATGCTTGTGTTGGTCCTTGAGCTTTGCACCACCTGCGCTTAATCTGCTGTGCTATTGCCTGACTCCCAAAAAGAGAATGTCTTAATAGAAGATGTGTATTCCTTTAATAATGCCCTGGAAGTCTCATATTAGGGTACTATTTTTGAAGGAAAATATTTATTTATTTAATTTTTTTTCTTTTTTTAATATTCATTTATTCTCTTTTGTTGCCCTTGTTTTGTGTTATAGTTATTATTGTTGTCATCATTGTTGGATAGGACAGAGAGAAATGGAGAGAGGAGGGGAAAACAGAGAGGTGGTGAGAAAGATAGACACCTGCAGACCTGCTTCACCGCCTGTGAAGTGACTCCCCTGCAGGTGGGGAGCTGGGGCCTTGAACCAAGATACTTACGCTGGTCCTTGTGTTTGAGCAGAGAGAAAAAGGGACTTGAGCAGTGAAGCAGGTCTGCAGGTGTCTAACTTTCTCTCCCCCTCTGTCTTCCCCTTTCCTCTCCATTTCTCTCTGTCCTGTCCAACAATGATGACGTCAACAACTACAACGATAAAACAAGGGCAACAAAAGGGAATAAAGAAAGAAAGAAAGTAATAAAGAAGGAAAGAAAAAAGAAAGAAAGAATAGGGAGTAATTGAGAGAGAGGGGAGATGGGAGAGAGAAAGATAGACACCTACCGACCTGCTTCACTGCTCATTAAGTGGATCCCCTGCAGGTGGGAAGCAGGGGCTTGAAACCAGATACTTGTGCTGGTTCTTGTGCTTAATACTATGTGCACTTAACTGGGTGCTCCATCACCTGCCCCCCCCCCCCCCATGATCAGCCTTTTTATTTTTCGTGATCATGATCTCTAAGAAGAAAAAGTAATAGTTTAATTTAAAATCTAATAGGAGAGACTACAAGAGAATAAGTTTTTGTCAACTGAGGTTGAGCTTAGAGAAACAAACCATCATCATGGCTAACAATTTGCTCTCCAAGAACCAGTTCTTGCCACTTTGCAGACAATGTCACCCCATTGAGAATGCAGATTCTCATCTTCTTCCATTCATCAAAATGGTAAATGTGTCCAGCTCCATTCCAGGTGTGCATCCCTGTTAGAACTCACCTTGATAATCTGTGATGACATTTTTTTGTTTCTCTGCCACCCCATCAGCCCATAAGCTTCTCAGTGGAATTTTTGAATTCCAATAAAAAGTGTGGAATTTTTGAATAAATGAATGAGTACATGAATAGATGGACTACAAAGGCCAGTGATTACAACCACCAAGAAGCTGTGATGTTCTCCAGTCCCACTGCTTTATTCCTTTACTGAGTGTCAGGCATTAAAGACAACTCCAGGTGTTGCCAAACACGTGGCCAGTGTGACTGCACTACGGTTTCAGTCCCCCACGAGGCCATGCCCACCCCTTAGAAGATGGCAGGTGTGATGGGTGGGGACAGAAGTGATTGATGTCTTTGTGACCATTTCCTCACCAGACACAAAAGGTGTCTAAAGTAGCAATTATGCTGTCACAAGGCAGCCGCGGCAATTTATTCACAAAAAAGTGAACACTTACCTTTCAGACTACCTGGACTAGTGAGGTCAAAAGCCCAGGAAGGCGGGACAGAGCACCTGCAATTAGGAGAAAGGAAATCCTCCAGGAAGACCGGAGGCACGTAGATGCATCAAACACCCACCTCTCCAGTCATGAGATCCCCCAGGAGGCAAGGACATCACTCGAAGAGTCAAGTCATCTTACCCCCCGCCCTGCAGTTCCCCAAAGCTTTGCACCTCCTGTTCAATGGGTCAACCACCACCCACAGTCTCACACATGTCCCAGGCAAGGCCCAGTCCTTTTCAGAGGTCAAAATATAAGGGTTGAAAAAAAATGATGGTTATTAGTGATACTCTCCATGTTTAGATGTCATGAAATACAAAGCAATGTGTGCAAAACCCAGATGACTGATTCCAACAGCTCTGAAAAGCAACAGAATAACATTTGTAATCCTAAGTATTTACAAATGAATAAATAGCGCACCCTATAGAGTGTATATGTTACCATGCTCAAGGACCCAAGTTCAAGCCCCTAGTCCATACCTAGCAGGGGGAGGGGTAGCAGTTGGAGGGGGGACTTCATGAGTGGTAAAACAGTGCTACAGGTCTCTCTCACTCACTCTCCCTATCCTCTCTTTTCCTTTCAACTTCTGTCATAATAATATGTTTAAAAAATAAATAAGGGGAGCGGGTGTTGGAGCACCTGGTTGAGCGCACGTGTTATAATGCGCAAGGACCCAGGTTTGAGCCCCCGGTCCCCATCTGCAGAGGGAAAGTTCTGTGAATGGTGAAGCAGTGCTGCAGGTGTTTCTCTGTCACCCTCCATTCCTATCACCCCCTTCCCTTTCAATTTCTAGCTGTCTTTATCTAATAAATAAAGGTAATTTTAAAAATTAAAAAATAGGGAGTTGGGCTGTAGTGAAGCAGGTTAAGCGCACGTGGCACAAAGTGCAAGGACTGGCGTAAGCATCCTGGTTCAAGTCCCCGCCTTCTTACCTGCAGGGAAGTAGCTTCATGCCAGGCTAGCTTTGATGGAGAGAGAGACGAGGAACTTGTGGCAGTGTGGTAATACAATTCTTTATTGATGCGAAAATGCTCCAGAGTCGGGTGTGAGCATAGCAGGTTTAGGCCACATGGAGCTAGCAAGATGGCCACCTCCTGCTATGCACGCCAGCCCTTCTCCAGGTCTTCTCCAGGTCAGGATGCGAGAGAAAAAGAGCAAAATCAGGAACAGCAGTGGGCTTTATAGTGTAAAAATGGAAGTGACAAGTCAGGAATGAGATTGACTAGGAAAGGGGGTGGAGAAAACAAGGCACTCTGGGACGGTAGAAAGCTGGTGGGATTAATGTACCCTGCAGGCATGGGTGGGGATCTTTCAGGCAAAACAATGATTATGTAAATAGGCCATAGTATCAAGCAATGCAGGGGAGCTGGTGTAATGCCTAACAGCTTCACAAGCAGTGAAGCAGGTCTGTAGGTATCTCTTTCTCTCCTCCTCTCTGTCTCCCCCTCCCCTCTCCATTTCTCTGTGTCCTATTCAGCAATGATGACAATAATAATAACTACAATAATAAAACAACAAGGGCAACAAAAGGGAATAAATAAATTTTAAAAAAAATGCAATTTATTGGGGCCAAGTGGTGGTACACCTGGTTGAGTGCATGTTACAATGCACAAGGACCCAGGTTCAAGACCCAGATTCCCACCTGCAGGGGGAAAGCCTTGCAAGTAAGTGGTGAGGGAGTGTTGCAGGTGTCTCTCTTTCTCTCTCCCTATCACCCCCTTCCCTCTTGATTTCTGGCTGTCTCTATCCAATAAATAAATAAAGATAATTTTTAAAAAATTAAAATAAATAAATAAAATGCTGTTTATTTTATTCTTTTTGTCCCATAGTTGGGTGTCTAAGTATTAATATGTACATATGTAAACACATATATACCAAGTGAAAATTAAAAACCAACAGCTATTTCACTAGCCCTGCCTCACTGTAAATCCTGTTGTGAAAGCTGTGTGTGTACACAAGGGTGACCAAATTGATACTTCTGCTTCATGAAAGTATTTTTTTAAATAAGGATTTTTAAAAACTTTATTTGATTAATTTAATTTGAGCTCAAGGACCTCAGTTCAAGCCCCCAGTCCCCATCAGCAGGGGGAAAGCTTCACAAGGCTACAGGTGTCTCTCTGTCTTTCTTCTTCTCTATCACTCCCTTCCCTCTCAATTTATGGCTATCTCTATCCAATAAATAAATACAGATAATAACAAATAAAAAATAGAATGAGCAAAGAGTACTTTTAAAAAACATTTGATAGAACAGAGGAAAATTGGGAGGGAGGGGGACAGAGAAAAAGACAGAGGAGGAGGAAGAGGAGAAAGATAGATAGATAGATAGATAGATAGATAGATAGATAGATAGATAGATAGATAGACTAGACCCGCGATACTGTTTTACTGCTTTTGAAACACCTGCAATACTGCTTAACCACTCATGAAGCTTTCCCTGTGCAGGGGACTGGGCTCTTAAACCTGGGCCCTTGTGCATGGTAACATGTGCACTATCACCTGCTCCCACCTCTCTTTTAATTTTAAAATTGATTTGACATTGGTTTATAATGTCCTAGAATTTCAGGGGTAGATCTTCATACATTTAGGGGTATGACTTTTACATATCTATAAGATTCATCTCACTATCAAACTTCTAGTGCCATCTTACTGTCAAACGATCCCTCTACCTATCTTATCCCTTCCTTTCCCCTCTGGTAACCACCATAATTTTCACTGAAACTAAGATTTACTTTCTACCTTTTGCCTGTTCTTTTGCTTTTGTTATTCATCTTCTACATGTGAATAAAATCATACAGCAATTGTCTTTCACATTTAGCCATCTAGTAGTAATTATTATTTAGTTCCTTATTTATTTCTCTTAGCATTATCACCTCAAATTCCATCCATTTTACCCTAAAAGGTACAATTTCATCCTTTTAATGGCAGAGTAGTATTCCATTAGTTATGTACCCCCACAGTTTTGTTGCCTAGTTCATCTATTGAGGAACATGCAGGTGGATTATATGTTGTAACTGTTGTGAAGAATGCTGCTATGAACTTAGTGTTACATGTATCCTTTCTTTTTTTTGAATTAATTTTTTTTATCACTCACCTGCTTATATATATATATATATATATATATATATATATATATATATATATATATATATATTTATAGCCACCAGTGTTGACACTGGGGCTAGGTGCCAGCACTGTGAATCCACTGGTCCTGAGAGGCTTTTTAAAATTTTTCTTTTTTTTCTACTTTATTGGATAGGATAGATAGAAATTAAGAGGGTGAGGGTGAGGTAGAGAGGGAGAAAGAGAGATACCTGCAGACTTGTTTCACTACCAATGAAGCATCCCCCCTGTAGGTGGGGGTGGGGCTAGGGGCAAGGGGCTAGGGGCTAGGGGCCCTTGAACCTGGGTCCTTACTCATGGTAATGTGCACTTAATCAGGTGCTCCACTGCCAGGCCCCCATTTTCATACCCTTAAAAAATTGTATTTATTATTGGATAGAGACAGAAAAATTGAGAGGGCAAGGGGAAGACAGAGAGACAGACAGCTGCCTCCCTGCTTTCCCACTCCTGAAGCTTCCCCTCTGCAGGTGGAGAGCAAGGCCTTGAACCTGGGTCCTTGCACACTGTACTGTGTGCACTTAACCAGGTGCTCCACCATCTGGCCCATTTTCAGACCCTTTAGATAAATGTTTAGGCTGGATTATATGCTGTTTTATTTTTAGTTACTTATTTTTTAAGGGACAGATATTTGCTTGTTTCTTAAGATTTTTTAAATGTTTATTTACTTAATTTGATAGGACAGAGAGAAGTTGAGAGGGAAGGGGGATAGAGAGGATGACAGAAAATAGAGAGATATTTGCAAATGGGGACTGGAGGTTTGAATGTGGGTTCTGCACTTAATCAGGTAATATGTGCACTCAATCAGTTGCACCATTTCCTGCCACCACCATCCCTTTTTAAAAATTTTCCAAAACAGTTTCTTTTTTCTGTTATTATCAAGGTCTCATTGTTCTGGGCTGACTTTTTCAGAGAGAAAGAGAGAGACAGAGATAGACAGTCAGAGGAAGAGAGGAAAGACCACAACACTGAAGCTTCCCCTGGGCTTGAACCTGGATCAAGAGCATGATAGACCCGGAGTCGGATGGTAGCGCAGAAAGTTAAGCATAGTTGGCACAAAGCACAAGGATTAGTGTAAGGATCCTGGTTCAAGCCTCCAGCTCCCCACCTGCAGGAGAGTTGCTTCACAAGTGGTGAAGCAGGTCTACAGATAGCTATCTTTCTCTGCCCCCCTCTGTCTTCCTGTCCTCCATTTCTCTCTATCCTATCCAACAACATCAATAACAACAACAATAATAACTACAACAATAAAACAAAACAAGGGAAACAAAAGGGAATAATAATAAAAAAGAGCATGATCGACCACCCATGTTCCCAAGTGAGCTATTTTACTGGTCCTCCATATTATTTTCCATAGACTACACCAAATTACATTCCCAGATGCAGTGCCAGGGAAAGTAGTTTTAAACTTCAGGAAGTCACATTTAAAAAAATAGATTCTATTTTTAATGAGAGAGAGAGAGAGAGAGAGAGAGAGAGAGAGAAAGTAAGAGCTGCTCAGCTCTGGCCTACTGTGATGTGGAGTATTAAACCTGGGACTTTGGAGCCTCAGGCATAAAAGTTTTTTTTTTTTTGCACAACCATTATGCTATCTCCCCTTCCCTGAGTAACTATGTTTTTATTTACAACACAAACTCTTTGTGAGCAACCAACCTTTGCTACAGAGAAAGGGGAGATTTGAGGCTAGTTGGCCTGGGCAGAGGGTAATTTTTGAGGCAGAGACGGATAGATTTCCAGTGTAGGCAAACTACATGTTACAGATGAGATCCTATTTCTTCACCCATAATATGGGCAAAATAACATACGTGTCTTAAAAATGTTGATGATTAGATACATTAAGGATGTTGTAAAGCTGCCCAATGCTTTGAAGACAGTAGAAGACTGATTTCTGTGGGTCTGAGGCCTTTCTGAGACCCACCCACAGCTTCCACACCCCTGTTCTGCACCTTTGCTTAATTTGAGAATTTCATTGTACGTTAAACTTAACTTCCTAAACATGGATGCAACAACGTCAAGCCTTTTTCTTCAAAACTGCAGCACCCCTTTCAAAGTGTCACTTGTAATATCCCTACCTTAGCAAGCAAAGTCTTTCATGATTGAGTCCTCAGTTGCTTTTCAAAATATTTATTGGGGGCAGGAGTAGATTGTATAATCGTTATGCAAAGAGACTCTCATGCCTGAGGCTCCAAAGTCACAGGTTCAATCTCCTGCACCACCAGAAGCTAGAGCTGAGCAATGCTCTGGTAAAATAAATAAATATTAAAAAAACTCAAAATATTTATTGGGTAATGTGCTTCCACCCTCCCATATTTTGGATATTTGCCTTCTTTGCAATGAACATATCAGGAACTTGCAAGATGACCAGTGGCCTTTGCTTAGTCTTGAGAGTACTTTCTCTCCACTAAAGAAGAAGAAGGAGGAGGAGGAGAAAAGGAGAAGAAGAAAGAAATCATCTTACCCTTAGAACCCAGCTTGCAAATCCATCTAATCTCCTAATGGGAGCAAACATTTCCTTCCTTCCCTCCCTCCCTTTCTCTCTCTCTCTCTTTCTCTCTCTCACTAAAAATATATACTTTATTTACTTTGGATAAGGACAGAGAGAAGTTGGAAGGGAAAGGGGAGATAGAGAGAGAGAGAGACTTGCAACACAACTTCACCACTTATGAAACTTTCCCCCTGCAGGTGGAGACTGGGGGTTTGAACCTGGATCCTTATGCACTGTAATATGTACACTCAACCAGGTGTGTCACTACCTGGCTCCAGAGCAATTATCTCCTCTTCTTCTTCTTCTAGCGTTTGCCCTTCTTCCGTAGCCAGTCAACAGCGTCAGGTTGAGCCTGATGTAAAGTTTCGAGACCTCCTTTTATCTCCTCTTGATTTCATACAACAGAATTCTTTTATGTTTATTTAATTGTACTTTTATCTGTGTTAAGTCCCCTTGCTATGAACCTATGATGACATTATTACTTATTGAGCAAGTTCTGCAATCATGATAAAGTGAATAATGGTTGTTGTGAAGGTTTCAGTTATAATGAAAGTCCATTTAGCAAAGCACTGGAATACTCTTATCCTGTACTGTGTTGGGTTGGCTGTCTATGTCTAATTCTTCACCGGAAGACCAGTGTATTGAGGGTAGACCCTGTGGAGTGGTTGACAAAGAGCTTTGCAAACATCAGTAACAAAGATAATGTAAGTTATCATGTTTCATGAAAGTTTAAATCTTTTGATGCCACAAATGTTAAGCAAGGGGGCTGGCACCCCAGATAGAGCACACATGTTACAACATACAAGGGCCTGGGCTTGTCCTCCGTCCTTACCTGCTAGGAGGGGAAGCATTAGGAGTGGCAAAGCGGTGCTACAGGTGTTTTTCAGTCTCTCTCTCTCTCTTTCTCACTATTTTCCCCATTCTTGATTTTTTTTTTTTTTTTGCCTCTAGGGTTATTGCTGGGGCTTGGTGCCTGCACCACGAATCCACTGCTCCTGGAGGCTTTCTTTTCCCTTTTGTTGCCCTTGTTGCTTTATCGTTGTTGTGGTTATTATTATTGTTGTTGAATAGGAAAGAGAGAAATAGAGAGGGGAGGAGAAGACAGAGAAGGGGGGGGAAGATAGACACCTGCAGACCTGCTTTACCACTTGTGAAGCGACTCCCCTGCAGGTGGGGAGCTGGTGGCTTGAACCAGGATGCTTACGCCAGTCCTTGTGCTTTGTGCCATGAGTGCTTAACCCACTGTGCTACCGCCCAACCCCCACTTCCTTGATTTCTGTCTCTACCTAATATATACATAAATAAGTACAGTATTCAAAGAAAAAAAAGTTAAAAAGGCAACAATCAAATATAGTAAGGTGACACAGTAAATGTGTTCCTGAAAATACAGGGGTCTTTGCAGGTCTTTGCATATAAGAATGACTGCATTTTCTTTCTTTTTTTAAATTGTATTTGTTGATTTGATAAAGATAGCCAGAAATTGAGAAGAAGGGGGTGATATAAAGGGAGAGAGACAGAGAGACACCTGCCACAGAGCTTCACCACTTACAAAGCTTTCCCCCTGTAGGTGGAGACTGGGGACTCAAACCTGGATCTGTGTGACTATAACATGTATGCTCAACCAGGTGCGCCATCACCCAGCCCCGGCTCTGCATTTTCAACTAAATAGAGGATCTTTTTTTTTTTTAATTAATTTATTTTCCCTTTTGTTGCCCTTGCTGCTTTTTCATTGTTGTAGTAGTTATTGTGGTTATTGATGTCATCATTAGACAGGATAGAGAGAAATGGAGAGAGGAGGGGAAGACAGAGAGGGGGAGAGAAAGACAGACACCTGCAGACCTGCTTCACCACCTGTGAAGCGACTCCCTTGCAGGTGGGAGCCGGGGGCTCAAACCGGGATCCTTACACCTGTCCTTGTGTTTTGTGCCATGTGTGCTTAACCCACTGCACTACTGCCCGACTCCCAGAGGATCTTTTTAAAGAAACTCCTGTGTGACTTCCTCTGTAAGTAAAGACTTTGTGTTTACTTTCCCTGATGAAAAGTAGAGTGCCTGTAGTTAGTTTTCCATGGGCCTGAAACTTCCTAACACTCTGAATTCTTGCCAGCAAACAATTTAACTGCTTTTTCATTTTGACAAACGTACTCCTTCTAGATATTGATATAGTTGAATATCAGTGCCACCTGGCCCAAAGCCTTTCTGTAGCTGAAATGTGCTAGGCTTTCCAGGTGAATGGGTGTTATCTGAATTAATGATGAAGTCATCCGGTTTGATTAGGTAATTAATAAATGCTGGGGAAGGGCGTCCTGGGTGATATGCATTTGGCTTTTCCTATGTTTGCAGGAGAGCACTGAAAACCCCAAAGAGAGATGTTTTGTGTCGATTGTATTCAGTCACTTAGGGCTGGTGAGGGTTCCCTATGACTGTACCAGATACGGAAAGATGAAGGTTGTGAGGCTGAACTTGAAGGCACTACCCTAATATGTACAGCTGACTTTTCTTTTAGTGTGTGGCAAAGCCTGAACCAAACCACAGAAACAAAATAAAACAACTCCCAGGCTGACCCAAGAGAGGATAATTTCAGAAAGCTCTTCAGAAGTCCCTTTTCCACCCATGCGTGGGTCTGTGTGTAATGGAAGCCTGTTCTGTTTTCAAACATACATTTCACTTTTGCAAACAGCATGCAAATACAAACCTGCATGAAAGGAGAACGCTGTGAAATGTCTCCCACCCCATCTGTTAGGGGTGAGATAGGGTCCATCCAAAGCTCTGTCCTAAACCATTATATCACAGAGTTTGACCTTCTCTGGAAATAGAATCATTGCAGATGTGATTAGTAAAACTGAGGTGATAAGGAGTAGTATGTGAATTTAGGGGGAAGGGAGGAGGCCAGAGATAGCATAATGGTTATGTAAAAAAGATTTTCATGCCTGAGGCTCCAAAGTCTCAGGTTCAGTCCCTCATATTAACATAAACCAGAGTTGAGCAGTGCTTTGGTAAAAATAAATAGATGAATAAAAACAAAATAGGATGACCCTGAATGTTTTATGGTAATACTGCTTTCGAAGACTATCTGTGTTTTAGGAGTACAATTTTATACCTTTTCAAATCAATTTTACACCTTTTCCTGTCACTCAGTTTACAATATTCCTCCTTGATCACCACATTCCACTTCTTAAAATTATTATTTTAAAAAATATTTATTTATTTATTCCCTTTTGTTGCCCTTGTTTTATTGTTGTAGTTATTATTGTAGTCATTGTTGTTGGATAGGACAGAGAGAAATGGAGAGAGGAGGGGAAGACAGAGGGGGGAGAGAAAGACACCTGCAGACCTGCTTCACCGCCTGTGAAGCGACTCCCCTGCAAGTGGGGAACCGGGGGTTGGAACCGGGATGCTTATGCCGGTCCTAGAGCTTTGTGCCATCTTTGCTTAACCCACTGCCCTACTGCCCGACTCCATCCACTTTTTTTTTTTTTTTACCAGAGCACTGATCAGCCCTACAAGGGATTGAACCTGAGATTTTGAAACCTCAAGCATGAATCTCTTCGCATAACCATTATGCTATCTACCCTACCCTCATTCCACTCTTTATTTTAAAAAATATTTATTTATTCCTTTTTGTTGCCCTTGTTGTTTCATTGTTGTAGTTATTATTGATGTTGTTGTTGTTGGATAGGACAGAGTGAAATGGAGAGAGGAGGGGAAGACAGAGAGGGGGAGAGAAAGAGACCTGCAGACCTGCTTCACTGCTTGTGAAGTGACTCCCCTGCAGGTGGGGAGCCAGGGGCTTGAACAGGGATCCTTGTGCTTTGTGCTATGTGCACTTAACCCGCTGTGCTACTCCGCATTCCACTGTTTCTACTTCTCTTACTTCCCCTTTCCTTCCCCTTCCCCCTTCCCCCTTCCCCCTTCCCCCTTCCCCCTTCCCCCTTCCCTTCCCTTCCCTTCCCTTCCCTTCCCTTCCCTTCCCTTCCCTTCCCTTCCCTTCCCTTCCCTTCCCTTCCCTTCCCTCCCCTCCCCTCCCCTCCCCTCCCCTCCCCTCCCCTTCCCTTCCCTTCCCTCCCCTCCTTTCCCTCCCCCTCCTCTCCTTTCTTCTCCTCCTCTCTTTTCTCTCCTTTCCTTTTAAATCTTATCTCCTTCTTCCTCTGGTAACCTCATGTCTGCATTCAGAAACTAAGCTTTACTTTGGCTTGGTTTTGCCTGTTCCCTCACCTTGTGCCTTTTTTTTAAAAAAATTATTTATTTATTAATGAGAAAGATAGGAGGAAGGGGAGAAAGAATCAGACATCACTCTGGTACATGTGCTGCCAGGAATTGAACTCAGGACCTTGGGCTTGAGAGTCTAGTGCTTTATCCACTGCGCTACCTCCCAGACCACAAAGCTTTGTGTCTTTTTTTTTTTTTTTTTAAAAAATTTATTTATTTCCTTTTGTTGCCCTTGTTTTTTCATTGTTGTAGTTATTATTTTTTTTTGTTATTGATGTCATCGTTGTTGGATAGGACAGAAAGAAATGGAGAGAGGAGGGGAAGACAGAGAGGGAGAAAGATAGACACCTGCAGACCTGCTTCACCACTTGTGAAGTGACTCCCCTGCAGGTGGGGCATTGGGGGCTTTAACCAGGATCCTTACACCTGGTCCTTGTGCTTTGCGTCACCTGCACTTAACCTGCTGTGCTAGTGACCCTAAAGCTTTGTGTCTTTATATTCCATATGTGGGTGAATTATTGGGTGTTAATCATTTTCCTTCACTTAAGAGGTTCTCTTTCAGTTCTGAGACAATAAGAACTTACATTTATGTAATACTTTGTCAAAGAGCATATTTTTACTTTAACTGGCATTTTTGTTGTCAATATACTTCTGTCTCATCATAGGGTTGTGGTTATCAGCTGTAGGTCCAGAGGCATAGGTAACCAAGGCATTGCCTCTATGCCTAGCTTGTCTTATGTGAGGGGGAATTGACGTGTGGGGTATGAGGCAACTGGACAAGGTCTGAGACAGGAAATAACTTTTTTTTAAAAAATTTTTTATTTAAGAAAGGATTAATGAACAAAAACATAAGGTAGGAGGGGTACAACTCCACACAATTCCCACCACCCAATCCCCATAACCCACTCCCTCCCCTGATAGTTTTCCCATTCTCTATCCCTCTGGGAGCATGGACCCAGGGTCGTTGAGGGTTGCATAAGGTAGAAGGTCTGGCTTCTGTAATTGCTTCCCCGACAGGAAATAACTTAACGTGGGCAGCAACCCTAGCCTCATGTACATCCAAAGACAAGCAACTTTTGAGAAAAGTATTTATTTGTGAGAATGGGAGGATGGGAAAGAGTGAGTGAGGGAGAGGACCAGAGCGTCACTCTTACATGTGATACCAGGGCTTGAACTCAGGTCTTCATGCTTGAGAGTTTGACACTATGTGTGATCTCCCCAGCCTCTGGTCAGGCATTCTTGGGCAAAGTTGTTGAGCTAAGTCTGACTCACTTGGAACTGTGGAACTTTCAGCACCCTTGGGGTAAAAGAGATTTTTATCAAAGACTTTTAAACAGTCAAGGTGTTGTTGCTGAAAATATTTTTCAGACTGGGGATCTTCTATGAAAAGATATTGTCCCTTGTGAGTTCTTAGGGTGCCCTAATTGACTTCACTTCTTTTCCTTGTGTTCATAAGCCTTTCTCCCCATCTTTATCTTCTAGAATTGTGCTGGTGACTGTCAGTCACTCATTGACATGTGCAGAATGTCATCTTTTGCAAAAAATAGAGACGACATTTTCTTCTGCTTTTCTCGTCTCATATGAATCTCAGCATGCTTCACAGGCTACCATCCTACTTTCTCATGAAAATTTGCTATCTTGTTTCATTTCTGTAGTTTCTCTCTCTCCACCACAAAAACACATCTGCCCAGTTTTCCTTGTATAAAACACTTTTGATCATAAATGTCACTCACTAAGGTCTGACAGCAGTAACTACTTTAAAAAACCATCAGATAAGAAAGTTTCACAAACTTATAATAAATTGTTATCTTTAGAGTCAACAGCCTTGTCTGAAAATCTCTAGAAAGAAAGGATCAGGCACCAGTAAAATGGGGCCAGATTCTTTTATCATGGATAAGATAAAAGCTGCTGAATATCAAACATTTTCTGTGCCTTTTTTTATTGTTGTTGTTCTAAAAGATGTAAAGTCCTGAGGCCATTCAGTGCACACCTGGTTGAGCACACATATTACAATGCGCAAGGACCCCAGTTCAAGCCCCTGGTCCCCACCCACAGGAAGAAAGCTTCACGAGTGGTGAAGCAGTGTTGCAGGTGTGTCTCTGTCTCTCTCCCTCTCTGTTCCTCCTACCCTCTCCATTTCTGGCTGTCTCTATCCAATAAGTAAAGATAATACACGAAAGAGAAAGATGAAAAGTCCTTGTGTGGAGAGTAAGATACAACACTGAACAAGAATCCTTGAAGGAGCCTCTTGTCTCAATGACAGATCACAGGAATCAACAAAGACTTTTAATCTGCAGGTGAACCTATATTGGTGGAGTGTGACTCCCTCTGACAGACTCTGAAGATGAAAACTCTTTTTTTGCCTCCAGGGTTACTGCTAGGGCTTAGTGCCTGCATTATGAATCCACTGCTCCTAGAAGCCATTTTCCCCATTTTGTTGCCTTTGTAGTTGTTATTGTTGTTTTTATAGCTGTTGTTGTTGTTGGATAGGACAGAGAGAAATGGAGAGAGGAGGGGAGGACAGAGAGAAGGAGAGAAAGATAGACACTGCAGACCTGCTTCACGGCTTGTGAAGCGACCCCCCTACAGGTGGGGAGCCAGGGGCTTGAACCGGGATCCTGGCGGATCATTGTGCTTTGCACCATGTGCACTTAACCCACTGCCTGACTCCCAGAAGAAAACTTTTTTTTTTTTTTTTTTTAACCAGAGCACTGCTCAGCTCTGGTTTATAGTGGTACAGGGGATTGAACCTGGGACTTTGGAGCCTCAGGTATGGGAGTCTGTTTGCATAACCATTATGCTATCTACCCCTGCCCCAGAAGAAAACTTTTTAAAAATTGTTTTCCTATATTTATTTATTTTCCCTTTTTGCCCTTATTTTTTTATTATTGTTATAGTTATTATTGTTGTTGTAATTGATGTCTGTTGTTGTTGTTAGATAGGACAGAGAGAAATGGAGAGAGGAGGAGAAGACAGAGAGGGGGAGAGAAAGATAGACACCTGCAGACCTGCTTCACCGCTTGTGAAGCGACTCCCCTGCAGGTGGGGAGCCAGGGGCTCAAACCAGGATCCTTATGCCGGTCCTTGCGCTTCATGCCACATGCATTTAACCCGCTGTGCTACTGCTGGACTCCTGAAGAAAACTTTTAAAGTGTGTTGTTGTGGGGCTAAATACTACGGGAGAAGTGGAAAAGATAGTTATCATCCCTGGGTGAATCAGAAATGACATGAGTCATTTGCCTTGTGATGGGTTGGAGGTGTTTAGTATCTTTGACTGATGTACTATTCAGAGTCCTGGGAAACATAGGTAGGAGATGAGCCCAACTTCCCACCCTTGGGTTGTTTCAGTTGTGCTGACAGCAGGGCCAGACTCCCAGTTGCAGCTAGAGAATGTTCAGTTTTTAACGTAGCATAGCACCACATGAAGGTGTCACACAGGATGAAGCCTGCCAAGGCAGCAACACCACCTTTTATCCTTCTTGGTGTGCAAATTGTGTTCCCTTTCCAAAGGCTCCCCCAATTCCATACTCTTTCCAGAAATCTCTATATCCATAGATTTTTCTTGAGTTTGATATTTATTTATTTATTAAAATTTTCCTTCTTTATTTATTGGACAGAGACAGCCAGAAATCAAGGAGAAGTGGGGTGAGAGGGAGGCAGAGAGACACCTGCAGCACTGCTTCACTACTTGCAAAGCTTTTCCCCCTGAAGGTAGAGATGGGGCCTCAGACCCTGGTCCTTAAGGATTGTAATGTGCGCTCAACCAGGTGAGCCACCACCCGGCCCGAGTTTGATCGTTAGCATGAATTATCTCATGATCCCTTTTGTGAGTAAAAGGGGATGCTAGAAAAAAAATCAACCAAACTACAATAAGAAAAACTGAGGGTTGGGGGGGTCAGGTGGTAGCGCAGTGGGTTAAGTGCACATGGTGAAAAGTGCAAGGACCAGGGTAAGGATTGAGGTTGGAGCCCCCCAGCTCCCCACCTGCAGGGGAGTCGCTTCACAGGCGGTGAAGCAGGTCTGCAGGTGTCTATCTTTCTCTCCCCCTCTCTGTCTTTATCCTCTCTCCATTTCTCTCTGTCCTATCCAACAGCGATGACATCAATAACAATAATAACTACAACAATGAAACAAGGGCAACAAAAGGGAAAAATAAATATTAAAAAAAAACACAACTGAGTCTCCCTGGAAGTGTGACATTTGAAGTTCTGTGCCTTTTCTAAGTACAACTCCCACAGAGTTACCTGCTCACAGAATGATGCCTATATATATTTGGGGGTTTATAAAGATTTCATTGAAATCTATCTGGGGACCCAGTAGGATTGGAGGGAAGCATCTAAGACTAAACTCCAGTTCTTTCTCCCCAATTTGGATACTCTAAGATTTGCTCTGCTCTTTCAGTCTTTTCTTTATTATTTTATTTTTTAATTTTTTTATAATCTTTATTTGTTCATTGGATAGAGACATCCAGAAATTGTGAGGGAAGGGGGGAGATAGAGAGTGAGAAAGATAGACACCTGAAGCCTTGCTTCACCACTTGCGAAGCTTCCCCCCTGCAGGTGGGGACTGGGGGCTCAAACCTAGGTTCTTTCATATTGTAATTTGTGCTCAACCAGGTGCACCACCACCTGGCCTCCCTACTAAGTCTTTATTCATTTTTTTCTGTGACTTAGCTTGTAATTATTGATCCCTATTACTTTAAGAATTTTGCCAGGTCTTGGAAAGTCAAGACTCAGAGCTTTTCTTGAATCACTGTCCCTCTGGTTTGGAAGCTGGGTCATTTCAAGACTTCAGTAGGAGTGTTTGTGCAGTATTACCTGGCTTAGAATACTCTCCTCATTCAAGTTCTGGCTTCTGCTTCACTGCTTGACTGTTAGAGAAGAAGGTAACGTATGAATTTTTTTTTAAGTTCTTTTTTTCCTCCTTCCTTCCTTCTTTCCTTCCTTCCATTTTGTTGCACTTGTTGTTTTATTGTTATAGTTATTGATGTCGTCGTTGTTGGATAGGACAGAGAGAAATGGAGAGAGGAGGGGAAGACAGAGGGTGAGAGAAAGATACACACTTGCAGACCTGCTTCACCGCCTGTAAAGCGACTCCCTAGCAGGTGGGGAGCTGGGGGCTTGAACCGGGATCCTTATGCTGGTCCTTGCACTTTGCGCATGTGCGCTTAACCTGCTGCGCTACCTTCCGATTCCCTGAATTGAGTTCTTATTGTGTAAAAGTAGTTTTTGGGTAAAAGAAGAGTAAAATATTCAACTTGTGTGAACTGATGAATCCTTTGCATTTCTCCAGATTCATAAATGATAGTAATCTCACCAGTCTGATTCCCAATCCCATTCTTCTTCATCTTTTTTTCCTTCCTCCTTGCTACCGGAGTTATTGTTGAGTCTCAGTGCCAGCACTATGAATCTACCATTCATGGTGGCCGTCATTTCCTATTTTCTTCCTTTCTTTCATTTATTTATTAAAAAATTTTAATATTTATATATTTATTTATTTTCCTTTTTTGTTGCCCTTGTTGTTTTTCCTTGTTGCTATAGTTATTGTTGTTGTTATTGATGTCATCATTGTTGGATAGCACAGAGAGAAATGGAGAGAGGAGGGGAAGACAGAGAGGTGGAGAGAAAGATAGACACCTGCAGACCTGCTTCACCGCCTGTGAAGCTACTCTCCTATAGGTGGGGAGCCAGGGGCTTGAACCAGGATCCTTAACGCTTTGTGCCACATGCGCTTAACCCGATGCTCGACTGCCTGACTCCCTCTTTTTCTTTATTTCTAATTTTTATTAGATAGGATACAGAAAGAGTGAGAGAAAGACAGACACTTGTAAAACTGCTTTACCACTTGTGCTGCTTCCCCCATAGGTGGGGAGTGGGGCTCGAACCTGGGTCCTTGCGCTTATTAATATGTGTACTTAACTGGGTGTGTCACCACCTGATGATACCATTTACTAAGCAGCATAGTGTAAGGGTTAAGGATGTAGCTTATTAATCAGTCAGATGTGATTATTTGTTTTATGTGACAATTTGGCTAGTGTATATCACCCAGTTATGAAAGCAGACACTAGTGTGGGTATTAATTCAAGATGTTTTGAAGGTGTAGTTAATATCTATAGTTAGTTGGCTCTAAGTAAAAGAAACAATCATTGGTAATATAGGTGAAATTCCACCAATCATTTTATACTTAAAGACCAAAATGTGATTTTTCCCAGGAAAGGAAAAATTCTGCCTTAAGGCTTTAACATCAACTTTTGCCTAAATTTACAGCACATTAACTACATATTCAGCTTTTGGACTTATCAGTTCAATAATTCTAAAAGAGACGTTCTTTGATAGCTCTATTTATCTATCATCATCTATTGGTTCTGTTTCTCTGAGAACTCTGGCTGACACATTAGGAATGGGGATTTTGTTTGAATCTGGTTCTGAATCTTTATTCCCATATTTCTTTTTAAGATAAAACTTAAAATAAAAAATAATGTATTTATTTGGAAGGGGTAGAACCAGACCATCACTGAACATGTGATGCATGGGGTTGAACTCTGGACCTCATACTTGAGAATCCAACACTTTATCTACTCCATTACCTCCCAGGCTATCTGATTCTCATATTTCTAACTATACAAAGTAGATGGCTTGTCAAAATATTAATCTTTTCACATGTAGAATGAATTACTTGCTCCCCTTGTGAATTTTTAAGAGGATAAATAGTAAAGAATTTAAAGCACCAATCCTAGTAAAGTACTTGAATATATATAGTAGAGAACTACTCAGCCTTGGTTTATGGTGGTGCTGGGGATTGAACCTAGGAATGGTAATGAACCTTGCACGTAGTGATGTGTGTGACCATGTGTGCCATCACCAATCCTCCCTCCCCACACTTAAAAATTATTTATTTATTTTCCCTTTTGTTGTCCTTGTTGTTTTATCATTGTTGTGATTATCATCGTTATTGATGTCATTGTTGTTGGATAGGACAGAGAGAAATGGAGAGAGGAGGGGAAGACAGAGAGGGGGAGAGAAGGATAGACACCTAGAGACCTGCTTCATAGCTTGTGAGGCAACCCTCCTGCAGGTGGGGAGCCAGTGGCTTGAACCAGGATCCTTACACTGGTCCTTGTGCTTTGTGCCATGTGCATTTAACCCTCTGCGCTACTGCCCAACCTCCCCCACTTTTTTTTTTTCCAGAACCAGGGCCTCATGCATGTGCGGTATTACAACTCTGTGTAAGGCTATTCAGCTAGAGAGAGAGAAAAAGAGACAGCATAACACCAGAACTTCCTTCAGTGTCATGGTATCTCCCATGTGGTGCTGTGGCTCAGACCATGGGCATGTACATGGTGAAGTAAGTGCTCCAGCAATTGAACTATCTCTCCTATCAGCGTCGTGAATGCTTTGAGCAGTATCTCTAGTGGGACACGGCTTTAGCAGTGAGTTTGAGCACTGTGCCACAGTTGCTGCTGGCAAGTTGGTGCCTGCATGGGCTGGAGAAGTGATATTGTGTACATAGTCTGGATACAGTGTTACGGGGGATGGAGAGAGATGACTCGTGTCAAGGGGTACAGAGTATACATTTGGGTTCTTTCAGAACCTGGACAATGTGTCTTTAGTGAGTAGCAAGATGAGGCACCCCCACTCATTGTACTTTGTAGTACTTTGCTGCTACTCACTGTGGACTGCCTCACACAGAAATGGATGTTTCACACAGTCCCAGGCTAAAGCTAGGGGCTGTGTTGGGCCATTTAGCATTTTTGCTTGGTAATTTGCTGTGTTTGTTTGTGCATATGCTTGCAGTGGACAGAGGGTCTGTATGGCATGAATTAACTGAATGAAAAGCCCAGTGTCCAGTTGGAACTGTCTAGAGCTTTACTATTCCTGGAGGGGTGGAAGGGTGGGCAACAGAGAGGTCTGTGCCCAGATAGTGCCTGCACAGAGTGCCATGATTTGGTTGGAATGGAGCCTTTCTGAGACATGTTGTCTAAGGAAGCAGTCTTGAGCTGTTCTGAATATGTGCTGGTGAATAGCAGGCCCCTTCAAGGTTTACAGGCTGTTTTGATGGTGGTGATATTTATTTAAGGAGGCTCGATGATAGACCTGAGGGACTGCTGATCTCTGGGAAGGAACCAAGGCAGCCGTGGTTTTGCGTTTTGCAAGTACGGCTTTATATAGTAGAAGCTATGCTGGCAAAAATGGAAGGCACAGATAAATCATTTGCCTCCCCCTCCCAAATGTCTTCAAAAGTAAATTAAAAGGATGCAAATTACTGAGGAATTCTTTTATTGTTACTTTTTTATTGAACAAGATGCTTTGAGGTAATTATGTATTTGGTGATACCTCAACTTCCTCTGCCCAGAGCCGAATGCTACTCAGGCACCTGACTGCGTTCCTCCCCCTCATCTGTAGGGACCTGGAGCCACCTGTCATCTGGGTTATTACTATTTTTTTAATCACAGTTTTCTTTACAATGTTTATTTATTTATTAAAATTTTTAATGATCTTTTTTTTTTTTTTTATTGGCTGGAGACAGCCAGAAATGGAGAAGGAAGGGGATGAGAGAGAGAGAGAGAGAGATTGAGACAGAGAGAGAGAGGAGAGTCCTGCAACACTGCTTCACCACTTGCAAAGCTTCTTTCTACAGGTGGGGACTGGGGGCTTAACTCACTGCTCTACTGCCTGACTCCCCTGTTTATTTATTTTTAATGAAAGAGAGATACAGAGAGAAAGAAAGAGAAATCAGAGCACTGCTCAAAAATGACTTATGGTGGTACTGGGAATTGAACCTTGGAACTTCAGACATGAAAGTCTTTTTGTATAACCACTATGCTGTCTCCCCAACCCTCATCTGGGTCATTTTAATGAGTTGGAGTAAGTGTGCAGTCTTGAGCAAAGTATTCATCATTAGTGTGCCAGATATTTCTGGTGGAATTGCAGTTGTTGGTTCTTCAGAATTGGCTGGGGTCATGTGATAAGTTCTGGCCAATGAGATGGAGTGAGAGAGTCTCTTCTGAGCAGGATGGTGTAACTATGCCTGGCTCTCCCTTTCTTCTAGAATGGTAACTGGCCATACTTGAGAGTCTGCTATCTTCTTGAGACTGATTCCTGAGTGATTTAAATAAAAGAATCTTTGATATCCAAAAATGAGCATAAACATGACTGAAGAATCGATCTTCTTTCTATTTAGACTTCAGGGTTGTTGATTATGCAAGATATGCTGATCTGTTCTAATGAATATAAAAGGTTAACCATTAAAAAAGAAAAATAAAAAACAAACAAACAAAAATGAATATACCCACAGGCCCTTTGGAATATAATTAAAATATGCCTACTAGCCATCTACAAAATGGAGGCCCCCCCCCATTCTTCATCTGCACTATCCCAGCCTTTAGGTTCATGATTGGTCAACAATTTGTTTGGCTTTGTATGTTAACTCTCTTTTCAACCACCAGGTTCCAGATGCTAGCAGGATGCCGACCAGACTTCCCTGGGCAGACAACCCCACCAATGTGTCCTGGAGCTACGATTCCCCAGAACCCTGCCCCACTAGGGAAAGAGAGAGACAGGCTGGGAGTATGGATCGACGTGTCAACACCATTGTTCACCGGGGAAGCAATTACAGAAGACGGACCTTCCACCTTCTGCAATCCCACAATGACCTTGGGTCCATACTCCCAGAGGGTTAAAGAATAGGAAAGCTATCAGGGGAGGGGATGGGATATGGAGTTCTGGTGGTGGGAATTGTGTGGAGTTGTACCCCTCTTATCCTATGGCTTTGTCAATGCTTCCTTTTTATAAATTAAAAAAAAAAGGTTAACTATTTACTCACAGAATGTCAGGCTACCATATTTAGTTGCCTTTCTCAGAACAATTTGCATCATGGAAAGTTAACCTAACTTCCCTCTAAATGTACAACAATTATCGTCTATTTCTCTCTTTTTCATGATTTTTAAATTTTTTAAAAAGATTTTATTTATTTATTAATGAGAAATATAGGAGAGAGAGAGAGAGAGAGAGAAAGAGCCAGGCATCACTCTGGTACATGTACTGCCGGGGATTGAACTCAGGACTTCATGCTTAAGAGTCCGATGCTTTTATCCACTGCGCCACCTCTTGGACTACTTAAATTCTTTTAAAATATTTATTCTATTCTATTTTTTATTAGATAGAGACAGAGAGAAACTGAGAGGGGAGGGGAGGATAGAGAGAGAAAAAAGACAGACACCTGCAGCCTTGCTTCACCACTTGTGAAGCTTTCCCCTGCAGGTGGGAACCAGGGGCTCGAACCCAGGTCCTTGTGCACTATAATGTGTGTGCTTAACCAGGTGCAGCACCACCTGGCCCCTCTCTCTTCCTCTCTAAGAAAAATAAATAAATAAATAAATAAATAAATAAATATCCCAGGTGATAGCAGTGGAAAAAGATAATGGAATCCACTGGCTCTAAGTTATCAAAGCTAGCAAAAAACATAATGAAAGCAACCACTATGGAAAAAAATATAGAGAATCCCAAAACAAATAAGAATGGAAACAAAAATGGTAATACATTAGGAGGCAGCATTACCAATCCTAGACAAATATCTGTAGAACATGAGAATGCTAATTGAAAGGCATATATGCATTCCCAGGTGTTCTTAGCTGCATTGTTCACAGCAGCCAAACAGTTGAAACAAACTAGTTGTTCACTGACAAATGACTGGATAAAAAAGCTGCACAACATATATTCATATGATGAATATATAATATAATTATATACATATAATGAAAAACTATTCAGCAATGAAAAAAATAGATGACTTTGCATAGTTCAATGCCAAATGGATTGGATGGAGTAGGGCACCAAAGTAAAAACCCTCAGTGGAGGGTGAGGGTGGATGTCCAGCTTTATGGGGTGGGGGATGGGACACAGTCTTTTGGTGGTGGGAATGGTATTTATGTACACTCCTATTAATTTACAGTATATAAATCACTATTTAATTAATATGAGAGGGAAAAATTGATTGAATGTCTCAATTTTTTTAAAGCACAGACTGAGTCTTTTTAATACATAGGCTAAGTCTTCGATATGTTGACTCTCTTAAAAGATTAGTCCAGGGAGAACAAAAGCAACTGGTGGCATAGCTATATGCAAAAAATGTCAAAGGACATAAAATATGGTGAAGGTGTGTATGATACAGCAAATCCTAACAAATGGTTTTTTCAAAGTTAACCCAATTGCCAAACAATGTGATTATTGCAATAACTATCTTTTGACTTCTTAAACCCTAAGACAATAGGAATCTCCTGCTTTGTTTATAGAGCCTATGCTTCTCCCAATCCTGGAACCTCTGGGGTGGGGCTCACTACTGCATGCTTCTCTCAAGTCAGGCCAAATGATATTGTATCCGCTGATTCCAACCTAATCAATGAAACAAGTACCATCTCAGCATGCTTCACCTCAGACTGTGTCCAGAGACATCAGTCATGGATTGCCAACCCTTCACCCTCATCACTCAGGTGAGACTTTTCCTTTCATGGTATTCTCTAATTCCTTTCCAGGAGGTTCACTTCCTAACAAAGTCCCAAAACCTAGATATAGGCCAGGTCCTGTAAGATAGAGCATATATTCACATGTATCCATAAATTAGGGCAAATTATATAGCTGAAAGCAAAGATACACAATAGTCTTTAGTGAGTCAGTATCAAGTTGATAATGAAATAGTGTCTACTTAGACTTAGATACCCTCCTCACCTACTTCCTATTACACTTCCCTCAGTCACTCCAAAGCTAACCTTATCAAAGCAAGGACTGCAAAAGCTGAACAAGGGCAAGAGACTGTCATACTTTAATGATGACTCTTTAGTCACTATCAGGCTATTTCACCAGCTCGGGCCCTAATCGGGGAGTCCTGAGACTCCCAAACAAACTTGATTGGCCTAGACCTCAAATAAATCCCTCTCTCTACTGTTACTGGTCATCTCTATCAGGAACAACACAATAGACCCCTTTGTGGGCCCCCATAGAACCTTGCCCACAACCTGGATCAACAATGGTAGAGAATGTTCCATCCTCCAAAGGAAGGATGGACAACATACTCTGTGCTACTGAGGAAGATGGGTCGATACTGGGGCAGCATGGAATGTTCCTACTCATGAGCACAGAATGTGAGCTCACATCTAGAGGGATGTAGAGGTCACACAGGCTCCTAAGCTAATTAAGGGCCCCAGATCACATCAAATCAATGGGGTTTACAGTCAACAATATTTATACACCTTTCCCATATTAGGGAGCTACTCTCTTCCCTGATCCAGCTTCTTCTTCTAGCGTTTGCCCTTCTTCCGTAGCCAGTCAACAGCGTCAGGTTGAGCCTGATGTAAAGTTTCGAGCTTTCTGGTCCTTTTTCCCAGCCAGATAAAATATCATATCCCCAGACAAAAATTAGGATTCACCTGCATATCAAACTTCAGGCTGAGGCAAACAAACAAACAAACAAAAAACCCCACTAGTATAGCTACAGGCCTTTTGAAATATAACTGAAATATGCTCTGTCTACAAAATGGAGGACCCCCCAACACTTTATCTGCACTATCCTAGCCTTTAGGCCCGTGATTGTTCAACAATTTGTTTGGCTTTGTATATTAACTCTCTTTTCAGACACCAGGTTCCAGATGCTAGCAGGACACGAACAAACTTCCCTGGACAGACAACCCCACCAATGTGCCTTGGAGCTCTGCTTCCCCAGAGCCCTTCCTCACTAGGGAAAGAGAGAGACAGGCTGGGAGTATGGATCGACCTGTCAACGCCCATTTTCAGTGGGGAAACAATTATAGAAGCCAGACCTTCCACCTTCTGTGTCCCACAATGACCTTGGGTCCATACTCCTATATGGTTAAAGAGTAGGAAAGCTATCAGTGGAGGGGATGGGATACGGAAGTCTGGTGGTGGGAATTGTGTGAAGCTGTACCCCTCTTATCCTATGGTTTTTTCAACGTTTCCTTTTTATAAATAAAAAATAAAAAAAAAAAAACCAAATAGAACTGGAGGTGATTATGCTAAGTGAAATAAGTAAAGAGGTGAGAGACAACTACAGGATGGTTTTGCTCATATGTGAAATGTTGATAACTAAAACAAATTTATTTGCAAAAAAAAAAAAAAGTAACCAAACTATCCATTGCACTTTGTATGAACTGTTGTGGCTATTTGGGGAAAAAGGCAGCACAGAAATTTGGTGGTGTGTGTAGTGACTTACACATGCATGTAAAACTGTGAAACTACACCTCTGAGTACTTATCATTTTATGAATTAATAAACTGTTAATAAAAATATAATGCAGGAGAACCAATTTGCTATTTTTACTAGTTACATAAAAGAATAAATGAGATTACATTTATTACTTGATTTTATTTAAATGAAAGTATTGAGAATAACAGTACATTTCAGCACATAGTTAATGTATAATAATAATCATTATTATTTATTATTATTATTATTTTAACTACGGCACTACTCAGTTCCGGTTTATGGTGGGTCAGAGATTGAACCTGGGAAGCCTCAGGCATGAGAGTCTCTTTTACATAACTATTATTCTATATCCCCTGTCCTCAATGTATAATGATTAACAAGTAGCAGGATGGTTGTACACTCAGTAGAGTGTACATGTTACCATGTGTAAGGACTTAGGTTCAAGCCTTGTGTCTGCCTGCAGGGGTGAAGTTTTACAAATGGCGAAGCAGTCTCTCTCTCTCTCTTTCTCATCCTTCCCCCCTTTCACTCTTAATTTCTCTCTGTCTCTATCAACTAAAGGAAAAAAAGCCTCCAAGAACAGTGGATTTGTTGTGCAGGTATCAAGGCTAGCAATAACCCTGGTAGCAATAAAAATAAAATAAAACAAAATCCTCGAAATCTGTCCACTACACCTCATCCAGATAGGGAACACCTCATAGTCCATGGCCAGGTATGACCAGCACTGCTCTGAATTGTGTGGGCTGGGGCCATCTACTCACTTGCACTTGTAAAATGCCTCATTTTGTGCCACACATATGGGCATGCTCCTCAACTTCTTATCCAGATACTAGCCATCAAAGTCCGGCCTCTGTAACTGTGCAGGTGTATGAATGCATTAATGAGCTAGTGTCTCAGCTCCAGAGAAGACTCTGTCTGTCCGAATTCAAGGTACTATTCTTCTACGTGTCTGGGAGCCTCATTAGCATCCTGGGAACTATGTGCTACTATAGTGGGAAGACAAACATTCCTGACTGGCTAGAGGGAGGATGTTCCCAGCAGAAGCTGGTTTTCCCAGAGTGGGTGGGAATTTTCTTCCCAGAAGGTTTCTATAACCTCTTGTGCTTTCATGTGCTGAAGGGCCCATCTTGTCAGGTGAGGAGCTGGGAAAAGGTGACCTGGGGCAAAAGATGTGTTTCAGAGCTCATCTGTGACCATTCTCTTCTCTGGAGGTAAGGCAAGAGAGTAAGAACAACTGGAATGCTGGTTTCGTGTCCAGAAGGGTTTTGGGGATGAGTTTGCATATATTCCTACTAAGCCCTTTTTTAGAGAGAGAGAGAATATGATCTTTCCTTTAAAATTTTTTTCAAATTAATTAATCCATCCATCAATTAATTAATTTTTATTTATTGGATATGACAGAGAGATTGAGGGGAAAGGGAACACACACACACACACACATACACACACACACACACACACACACACGACTTGCAGCACTGTTTCACCCATATGTAGGGACTGAGGGCTTGAATCTGAGTCCTTGCACACTGTAACATGGGCACACAAACAGCTACATCATTGTCTAGTCCAGAGCATGATCTTTTCATGAGCTCTTTCCCAGTTGCAGAAAGGACAAGTTACCCCACAATATACTGGCGCTGCTTGCTACCTGTTGCCTGCTAATTCTAATTGTCTGGTGACCACAGCATTTTACTTCTTTACCCAGGGCTCTAAATTCTCAGATTGGACAACTGCCTTCCCACATCAGACTGTACCATTATCTCAATGAATTAGCCACTCTTCACCATCCTTCCTCCATCAGTTTTTCAAAGTTGTCATACATACACTGCACACACACACACACACACACACACACACACACACACACACACACACACACACACACCAAAACATTATTTTGAGCCTCAGATTTAGGGAAACCTGTGTGTAATTACCAGTGGTATTAGCTATTTTTAATTTAACCCCTACTCTGTCTTAGAAACATTGTATGTACTCTTTTTTCTTTCCCACAACTACTGTTAAAGGTAAACACTGTTACATCTATTTTACAGTAGAAGATACTAACTCCAGGGAATTTGACAACTCATTCAAAGTGGTAAACAAACAAACAAACAAAAAGGTGACCTGAAACTAGGAAATCAGTATGCATGCATAGCAGGCCTCCCCCAAGTCAATCCTGTTCTCTGGGTGTAACTCTTTCTAAAAGTGAGACACAGATTTTTCTGAAATTAGAGTCTAATTTGCTAATTTGTAGACAGATATGTCAAAAACATTTTTGTCCTGTAAATGCATTCTTTCAATTGTGGAGAGAGACTCTTAATTTTTTTCTTAAATTATTTTTGTTTATTGAATAAAGACAGCTAGAAATTTAGAGGGGAGGGGTGATAAAAGCAGGAGAGAGACAGAGACATCTGCAACACTGCTCCACCAACTGAAAAGCTGTACCCCTGCAGGTGTGGACCAGGGGCTTGAACTCTGGTTCTTGTGCATTGTAACACGTGCGATCAACCACGTGTGCCATCATCACTCAACCCCTGGAGAGAGACTCTCAAAGAAAGGTTTGAGAAGGCAAAACATATATTATTATTATTATTATTATTATTACTATTACTATTATTATTATTATTATCAGAGCATTACTTAGCTCTGGTTTATGGTGATGCTGGGGGTTGAATTTGGAACCTTTGGTACCTTAGGCATGAAAGTCTTTTGCATAACCATTACGTTTTTTTCCTTCCCCTCAGCAAGGAGGTTTGATGAGACAGAGTCGGAAGGATGTTCTGTGGGGCTCAGGCAGTCAGGGTCGCAGACATATTGACCATGTCCTGCTGCACTGTAATTAATAAAGCTCTTTGTCTCCAACCCAAGTGCCTTGCGTCTTATGTCACATTCTGAAACTGGAGGCTCACTTGTTTGCTTTCAGGTAGGGTAAGGTCTCAGTCTTCCACTGACTCTCCCTCTCCCAGGAATACACCGTAAGCACATATCAGAGACTGATTTCACATATTAGTTAAGCTACAGTAAGGCAGTAAAGGCACTTCTAAGAAAATTTGAAAATAGACACCTATTTACTCTTTCAGGAATGAATGCTGGCTAATTTTAGTTAAATTATAACTACAAATAGGCAGAATCCTAAGTGACCAGTAAAATTCATACCTTTGGGAATTTTTTTTTAACAATAGAAATATCATTTGCATCTCTGCTGGATACTTAGTGTCTCCCTTGTGAAATGAATAGAATTCAAGCTCCATGGAGAATTGTCTTTCAGTGGTCAGATATTTAAAATTTGATAATTATACTTTGGGGTATCCTGCCATTAAGTGCTGAGTCTGGATTCCCTCTGATTGCAAAGTCAGGTTTTTCTCAATACGGTATGAAATCCTGGGGTCACCTGGAACCAACCCAAGGACCCTATAATCATTCACTTTATTTATTTATTTTTATATTTATTTATTTATTCCCTTTTGTTTCCCTTGTTGTCTTATTGTTGTAGTTATTGTTGTTGATGTTTTCGTTGTTGTGTAGGACAGAGAGAAGTGGAAAGAGGAGGGGAAGACAGGGAGAGAGAAAGACAGACACTTGCAGACCTGTTTCACTGCCTGTGAAGCTACTCCCTTGCAGGTGGGGAGCCGGGGTCTTGAACCGGGATCCTTATGCTGGTCCTTGCATTTTGTGCCACCTGCACTTAACCCGCTGCACTACCATCCAACTCCCTTATCTATTTATTTGTAAGATTTATGCATCTAATAAGAGTGAGAGGGTATTAGATAGGAGCACTTATCTGCTCTGGCATTTGTAGTGTTGGGGACTGAAAGTGGGCTTCATGCATGCAAGGTATGTGCTCTACCAACTAAATTACTTTCCTCATCTCTCAACCAGTAGCTTTTTTTTTTTTTTTCAACTGGTAGCTTTTAAGGTTATTCCCCTCTGACTGTGGAAGCGGTTTTGTTTTGGAGACAATGCATCAAAGCATAAAATAGATGGAAACAAGTTTTATTACAAAAATCCAGCATGTCCAGTGATGCCTACAACTCTGATTCTTACAGAATTAAAAAGTGAAATATCTTTCAATCTCTGGCACTACTGTAAGCCAGGACTGAGCAGTGTTTGTTAGAAAATTGCAATATTTTTTTCACTGTAGCATTAGATAGACCGCAAGTATGTATCACTGAAAAATCAACATGTTCTGTGGGGCTCAGGCAGTCAGGGTCGCAGACATATTGACCATGTTCAATCAACATGAAAAATCCCCAGTACCACCATAAACCAGAGCTAAGTAGTGCACTCACCACTCTCTCCTGGCTTCCTCTTTCCATTTCCCTCTTTTTCTGTGTCTCTCTCATTAAAAAGAAACATCAAACAATAAGCAAACAAATAAAAAAACCAAAGGGAACTTTAGGGTTCAAGTAGTGGCATACTTGGTAAAACACATATGCTATGTTTTGCAAAGACCCAGGTTCAAGCCCCTGGTCTCTACTTGCAAGAGGAAAACTTTGTGAGCAGTGAAACAGTGCTGCAGGTGACTGACTTCCTTTCTTTCTCTCTTTTTTGGCTTAGGGTTATTGCTGGGGCTCGGTGCCGGCACCACGAATCCACTGTACCTGTTGGCCATTATTCCCATTTTGTTGGATAGGATAGAGAAAAATTGAGAAAGGTAGGGAAGATAGAGAGGGAGAAAGATAGACACCTGCAGACCTGCTTCACTCCTTGTGAAGTGACCCCCCCCTGCAGGTGGGGAACCAGGGGCATGAACTGGGACCCTTGCTTGGGTACTTGTGCTTTGTTCTATCTGCTCTTAACCCATTGCACCACCACCTGGCCCCCACAGGTATCTTTCTTTCCCTCTATCTATTCCCCCTTTACCTCTCAGTTTCTTTCTGTCTTTGTGTGGAGTTATACCCCTCCTATCCTATGGTTTTGTTAATATCTTCTTTCTTAAATAAATAAATTTAAAAAAAAGAAGAAGAAAAAGGGAAGGGGGGGGAGAGAGAGAAATGAAAGAAAATAGCTGCTAGGGTAGTTTTTGTGCATATACGGAGCCCCATGGATAACCCTGGTGGCAGTAAAAAACCAAATAGACAAACACAAATATGTCTTAGATAGAAATTTAAGAGCAGGAACCAGTTTTATCCACCTCTTTATCTCTGAGAATAAACAGTGGTACTCAGAAGGAGTTCAGAAACTAATGAATTGCAGGAAAGAGAAACACTCCTTGTTACTCTTTTCTGACGTAACTTCTCTTTAAGCAAACAAACCAGGTTTCTGCTGAGCTCATTTCTGCCCTTGACTGTCCATAACGTGTCCCACGTGTGTGTAGCCGTCAGTGGGTGAGGATCTGCTGTTTGAAGTTTCCTAAATTCTCAGCCTGTCTCTAACCAGGAGTGAAGTGCAGTATTAGCACAGGGTCTAGAAGAGAGACTTTTGGCTTCAGCTGCTAGAGCCAGTATGTTGCTTGCTCCATCTACAGAGGGACTGAGCTCCTCAGACCCTGTAACCATCCATCTATCCCATCAACTGAAGTCTCTTTATCTGATGATGAGTGATATCTGTGGGGTGTGGCTTAGGACAGATTCACCAAGTGGTAGGGAAGTAGAGGGTGCTGGTTGAGCACTGTGGGGACATGGTTACATCAAGCTGTTGGTCTAGAGGAACACACAGTCCAGATATGGGCAGGAGATTGATGTGGCTAAGGAAAGCCTCCTAGAGTAGCCTTCACTGTGAGGTACATCATGTTCTGCGGGAGGAATTTGACTTTTGAGGGATGTCTGTTTTTGTGTTTATTCCTGACCTTAAGCACACATTGATTCCCCATCCCCAGCATATTTATTGATTTAATTATTTTCTTTCTTTTTCCCCATATATATCTATGTATGTATTATTCTTTTTTTAACTAGATCACTGTTCATATCTGGCCTAAGACGTTGCGGAGGGGGGGATTAAACCTGGGACTTTGGAGTCTCAGGCATGAGAGTCTCTTTATAAAAAAACATTATGCTATCTACCCCCCGCCCATTTATTTATTTAGAGAAAGAGACCCCAGCATGGAAGTTTCCTCTTTTTTTTTATCTTTTCTTTTTTTAAATTTAAAAATTTTTTTTTACCAGAGCACTGCTCAACTCTGGCTTATGGTAGTGCAGGGGATTGAACCTGGGACTTTGGAGCCTCAGGCATGAGAGTCTGTTTGCATAACCATTATGCTATCTACCCCTGCCCGGAAGTTTCCTTTAATGCAGTGGGGGCCAGACTCCAATCTGGGTCATGCACTTGGCAAAGCAGCACATTCATTATTCAAGTGAGCTCTTTCCTGCCCCTTCCTCACTACCCCCAACACTTCTGACTTGATGTTAGAAAGCCTCAAGGTTGAGGTTGTGTCCTGGTCTGGGCAATCAAGTCCAACAGATGCTTTAGTGCATGAGGAACATAGCACAGCTAAGAGTCATTGTCCCCGAGGCCACAGACAAAGCACCACCATAGACTGAGAGGGCCTTTCTCTTCTATTCAACAGAGGAACAATTCTTCCTCACTTGTCCAGGGCCCAGAGGATCCCTGCCTCCCACTGTTTTTTTTTTTTTTTCCCCTGGGTCAACAGTATCTAGGCAGAAAACCTGACCTGCTTACTGTAAGAGATGATACAGATGACCTCTGTGGGCTTTTGTATAAAGAAGTAAAAGCTTTCTTTCTTTCTTTCTTTCTTTCTTTCTTTCTTTCTCTCTCTCTCTTTCTCTTTAAGTTTTATTTACTAGATAGAGACAGAGAGAAATCAAGTGGGGAAGGCAGGGAGGGGAGAAAGACAAGGAGAGAGAGAGACAGTGGCAGCACTGCTTCACAGTTCATGGGGGATGGGGACTTGAACCAGGGTTTTTGGATAAGATAACATGTGCGCTCAACCAGGTACACCACTACCACTGCCCAGGACCCTAACCAAAAGTTTTCTTTAGTTGGAAAGTAAAGCAGTGGGGACTGAGTGTAGATAAATCTTTCAACTTTTGTCATAAATGAGAATATGATAGGGACTATGTGGTCATAGCATGGAATTTAAAAAAAAAATATATATATATATATATATATATAAATTTTATCAGAGCACTGCTCATTTCTGGCTTATGGTGGTGCTGGGGATTGATCCTGGAACACTGGTGCCTCAGACATGAAAATCCTTTTGCATAACTATCATGCTATTTCCCTAGCTCACAGATTTCCTTTTTTTTTTTTTTTTTTTTATGAAGAAACAACTAGACATCATAATGGTTATGCAAACAAGTTTCATGCCCGAGATTCTGGACAATCAGGTTTAGTCCCTAGTTCTAACATAAGCTAGGGCTAAGTAGTGCTCTGGTGTAAAAAAGGAAAGAAAGAAAAGAAGGTCCAGGCAGTGGCATGTCTGTTTTACTACACATATTACAGTACGTAAGGACCCCGGTTCAAGCCCCTGGTCCCCACCTACAGGGAGAAAGCTTCATGAGTGGTGAAGAAAGGCTGCAGGTCTCTCTCTCTCCCATATCTTTGCCTCTATCAAATAATAAATAAATAAATAAATAAATAAATATTTTTAAAAAGAAAGAAAAGAAAGAAATTGTAAGTGGAGGAACTACTAAAACACTTCTGTAGGGGGCTGGAAGATAGCACAGCAGGTTAAGTGCACGTGGCCCTGAAGTGCAAGGACCAGTGTAAGGACCCAGGTTCAAGCCCCTGGCTCGTCACCTGCAGGGGGGTCGCTTCACAAGCAGTGAAGCAGGTCTGCAGGTGTCTATCTTTCTCTCCTCCCTCTCTATCCTCCTCTCTCGATTTCTCTCTGTCCTATCCAACAACAACAATAATAACAACAATAAGAATAAGAACATAAAATGGAGAAGATGGCCTCCGGGAGCAGTGGATTCATAGTGCAGGCACAGAGCCCTAGCAATAACCCTGGAGGAAAAAAGAAAACAAACAAAACCAGTTCTGTGTGTGGTCCGGGAGGTGGCACAGTGAATAAAGCACTGGATTCTCATCCATGAGGTCCCTAGTTCAATCCCTGACAGTACATGTACCAAAGTGATGTCTAGTTCTTTCTCTCCCTCTTCCTATCTTTCTCATGAATAAATAAATTCTTAGTAGAAAAAAACCACATTTCTATGGGCTGGAGAAATAAATCAATATGTTAGACTATACTATTAATAGATTTTTGAGTCCCAAGATCCTACGTTCAATATAGTATAATGGTTATTCAAGGAGACTCTCTGATGTCTGAGGCTCCAAAATCCTGGGTTCAATCCCTATATCACCAAAAGCCAAGAGCTGAGCAGTGCTTTGAAAAAAAAAAAAAAAAATATATATATATATATATATGGCATTTTTGTACATAGGTGATAGCAATACAGAAGAAGGGGAAACTAGATAAATCAGGAGAGAGAAAAAAAGGAGAGAGATAGTAGGAGTCAGCAAGTCCTTCATTATGCAAGACAAGATGAGCTGTAGTCTAAGCAAAATTGTTCTCAGAAGTTAGGAAGTGGGAAAAGAGCCAAGGGTGTGGGGAAGCTGGTAGAAGTTTTTTTGTGGGAAAGCTGTGTTGCTCTCTTCTCACTGTTTCTTTTCTTTTTCATTTTTTTTTTTTTGTGACATGAGCAGTACCATAAAATAGGAGTTTATATTTCTATAAAAAGATCTCTGAACTTCCAAGACTCAAATTTATTTCCCCTTTTAAATTATGCTACTATATCTATTGAATAGATATATGTCTCATTACATATATCTATTCAAATGCACTTGTAGCTAACTAGTAAGGGTTTGTTATTGCTAGAAGTCCTGGGGACATAAGAATGAGAATGATGTTCCTAAGGTCTTCTTCATGGTTGGATATCTATTCTAGACCAGCATATGCTGTATATTGTAGGTAGGTTCCGGAAATCTTCTGTGAGGTGAATATTTCTTTATTGTGGGATTGTAAATCCCCAAGACAGAATTGGGACCGGCAGCAGGGACTCAGCAAACTTCTCATTGATTGCTTGAAGATGTTCTTTCAAAAGTCTGACAGGAGAAGGAAATAGGGCATGCTTTCTTGAAAGGAGTGGCTTTGAGTGTGTTGTGTCCATCAGGTTTTGGGAAAACCTGGAGTTATTTTGTGGTAGTGACTACAAGGGAGACTGCTTCCTTGACACACTAGTCCCTTGTGAGTACTTCCTGGTTTGTGAGCACCAAATATTCTTGGTACCTATAATCTAATCTGTGATTTGTTCTTCTTTTTCACAAGTCTAATTCTCTTGAAAGGCTGAGTTGCAAGTGTGAAAGTCCTACCTAAGCAGGAGAAATACAGAGATTGCCATATTGTAGTGATCCCAGGTTGGTTGGTGGAAGATTTGTGCTTAAAAGGATAGTTTCAGGCAGTGACCATGGGTTCATATCAAATACAGCTTTTGCTGCCCAGATGTGTTTATCAGGAAATCTGTGTTAATTAATCCAAGAAGCCCTACCCTAGCACACATGTTCCTCTTGGAGGAAAGTCTATGTTTACAATACATGTTCATAGCAGTTTACAAATAAACCAGCCAGATGGATCCAGTGTTTTACATTATGTCATGATTGTTTTATATAATGTAGCTATTCTGTCAGTGATTAAGATGCATTTCAGAACACAATTTGGTGTATAAAACTTGAGTGTAAGCCCAGTGTTTTAGCAATGAATAGTTATGAGGTGGAACATGGAAAAACAGTAAGGTAGTCAGTGATCAGTGACATCTAGTATTCTTTTTTATTCAAGCAGTGTATCTGGATCTGAAATTGGGCCTTGTGTCTTGAATGTGAACTATTACCTAACATATTGGTGATGTGCCTAAGTTAGGATATGAATGGGTCATCAACATAACTCATTTGACTTAGGAGATCCCATGGCCTGAATTCAGTTGTCACAACTCCCAACTAAGTGTGTGATTGCTCTCTATAAACATGACAGATTGAGACAGTCTCCTCATAGTTCCAGTCTTTGCTCTCTGTTGTGTAGGGCTGCACTCAGGACTACTTTTAGAGGTTGGATTGTCCTGTATAGATCATTTGATGCTCAGCAAGATCCACCTTGGCCCGTTAGCGTGTCAGTGGAACAGCTGGAGAGATGGGTGAATTTGAGTTATGCATATTATAGCATCCAACACTCACGATTTTCTTATTCAAGGGGTCAGTCAGTTTAGGTACTGAAGTAAAACCACATTGAGATTTAGCATTTCCACTTCTGGAAACACACTTAAGGTGGTTTTGTAATGCACACAGCATTACTCAGTGTGGCTAGCACTGACCCAGAAAGTTCAGTTAAATTCTAGGGACCACTCTATGATGTTGCCAGCTGGTGGATAGAGAGAATACAGTGGAAAGATATCGGAGAGGGAGTGGCCACTGGGTACTGGTGAGTCAGGTGTGGGTTTTCAAGAAGCAGGAGGTGGTTGTGTTGGGAAATCATGAATATTACACACAGGATTAATTTCTGGATCATCTTCAAAAGACAAACCTTAAGTAAAACAAAGACATTCACTGCAGGTGGTTAAGCAAGCTGATAGTGGAATTCAGTCACAATGAAGTAGGGATGCATCAAAACCACAGGGGACATTAGCCCAGGAGAGAGACTATATGTGGTAGCTTTATTCTCTTTCTTCAAAAATAGGCCTTTGTGCCCTTAAATTACTACACAGTAGCACAAAACTGGAAAAGCAGACACTTACTGAAAGCTTATTATATGCCAGGCACTTCACATACCTGACTTTTTTTTTTTTTTTTTAACCAGAGCCCTGCTCAGCTCTGGCTTATGGTGGTATATTGGGTTTTCAACTTGTGAACTTTGGTACCTCAGGTATGAAAGTCTTTTTGCATAGCTATTATGCTATCTCCCTAGCCTCTCCATTCTTGTGGCCATCTTCTGTACTGTTATGTTTATCTCTAGTGAGCAGAAGAGAAAACCAGGTCTCAGAATGAGTAGCTGGGATCTAAATCTGATCTGTCTGACTCCATGAGTCCAGATATACATACATACATATATATTTGCTGGGGCACCAAACACTGGTTAAACATTATCTATTTCATTAATTATATTGCCCTGCAGTTATAAAATTATTTGCATTTACAATTCCATGTGATGACACTCAAAATCCCAGGCAAATGATTTTTTTTCCTTTTATTTTATTTTTCTTTTTTTCTTGATCATTCAAGTTCCAGTGACTCCTTCTTGCTAACTTCTCTACTTTCACCTTTCTGGCTAATTACTGGGTAGGATTTATGATCACTGAACTCTTCACTCATTTTCAGTACTATTTCCATTTCCCTTGTTGTCACAGAGGTGTCTCATCATGAAAAGGTCAGAGTTTATCTGATATCTCTCTCTCCTACAGAACCCCACCCAATTCTGCCTTATCTCTCTCTGGATTCTCATCTAGAGCTCCACCCTTCCCTCCCATCCTTTCCTACCAACCTTCATTCCTGACCTGAGTTTATCCCCCTTTCCCCATGCATGGGCCTCACATCATCTCCAAGTTGGTGACTTGAACTAAAATTAAAAAAAGAAAAAAGTTGTGCATGTCTGGTTACAGTTCAATGTAACAGTTCTGGAAACACAGAACATGCAGATTTGAACAAAAGCATTTATAATACCACATACATTATCTTCTCTGACCCTTCCGTCTCAACATTATCAGGACAATTCTTACATCTTTAGATGTTTAAATGCAATTTGGATCTTATTTTGCCACCTCCCACTTCTATGTTGATAACATGTCTGACAACTCAGACTTATTAGCACCTGCTGGCTTTTTCCTCTATACATGCAGTTTCAAATTTAACCAACACATCATGTTACTCCCCCTCCCCTTTATTTTTACTATATAAGTTGTTCAATTATGAACATTTTTGAGTCTAATTTACATTGTTACTGTGTCTAATTCTAGTTACTTTCTCATGGTACAATCCTAGAGGTGGAATTTCTGGGTCATGTGTTTAAAGTTATTGAACTAAACTGCCTACCATACTCTTCAGAAAAGTATCAAGGTATCTCAGTTGCTGCCCACCCAGTGGAAGTGTGGTGAAGGTTCCTGCAAACATTTGTCAGAAGTCTAGTGCCGAACCTCCCACTTGTCATTAGTTTGTCCTGTGATCTATGATAAATCTCACTACTTTCAGCTGAATCATGTGGAAATAGAGTAGGACTCCCCCCCTTCTGTCCTAATATGGAGGGGATGACAGTCACATTCTGGACTGTTCTCTGGTTTTCAAAAAGGAACTTGGGTAGCTGGTTCCTGAAATAGATGAGTGGCTGGAACAGAGGTAAGCACTTTTTTTGTGATGTTTTCTCTTGGGAGAAGGGTTTACCAATTTCTTCATCTTCACTTTGACCTCTTTAAAATCATTCCTCACCATCAGGGAAGCTGGTTAGCAGTAGAGAGCATAGAATTTGCATGCCCGAAGTCTTGGGTTCCACCTGTAGCACTGCATATACCAGAAAGGTACTCTAGAAATAGATGACTATTAAGAAGTATTTGGGTTGGACAGTGGCACATCTAGTAGAGTGCATATACTGTAATGCACAAGAATTCATGTTCAAGCCTCTGGTCCACACCTGCAGGAGGGAAGCTTCAAGAGTGGTGAAGCAGGGCTGTAGATGTCTTTCTCTCTCCCTCTTTATCTCCCTCTTCCCTCTCAATTTCTTTGTCTCTATCCAAAATAAATGTATAAAATAAAAAAAGGGGGTCAGGTGGTGGTGAAGCTGGTTAAGTGCTCACTTGAACCCAAGTTCAAGCCCCTGGTACCCACCTGCAGAGGGCAAGCTTCATGAGTGGTGAAGCAGGGCTGCAGGTGTCTCTCTATCTCTCCCTCAACTCTCAATTTCCCTCTGTCTCTATCCAATAATAAATAAATAAAATTTAAAAATCAATAAAAATAAAATAAAATGTCATTAAAAACATTTAGATGAGGGAGATAGCATAATGCAAAAAGACTTTCATGCCTGAGGCTCTGAGGGTCCAGGCTTAACCTTAGTTACCATCATAAGGCAGAGTTGACCAATATTCTGGTAAGAAAAAAGAAAGGATGGAAAAAACTTACCAATCAACTGACCAAACAAAAAAGAAAATTTTTCTTTATAGCACTACTTAACAAAATTATCCATATTTCAGTGAGAATCAGAGTCTTTGGCTATCATCTTTCCCACTGATGGGTTATAATGGGGGTGACCCTTTCACAGGTGAAGACGTGGGCTGCAGAAGGTTGACAGCTTGCTCAGCTTTAGAGTCAGTCGGTGGTCAGGGAAGGGAGTGCTGGACCTTCCACATGGGCTACAGATGTGATGTCTGGACACATTTGGGGTCTATCAAAAAATATTCTGGATTCCAGTAGATTCCAGTAGATTCTAGTAGATTCTAGTAGTAGTCTTTCAAAATTCTTCTTGTAGTAAGTTCTGGCTGTGAGATCTGTGAGATCCTATGATATCTTTCTACTTTCTCACACCTTTGACTTGGCCAGCTGATTTAGACACAAGCTAATGGAAGAAAAAAAAAAAGGAAAAGATTGATAAAATGGCATTGTGGGCAGCAATCAATGCAGTTTGACATACAAAAATTTTTTACTGTGCAACAATAAGTGCAGGTACTATGCGAGTGGCATCTGGATGAGGGTGAGAGGCCCATGTGTTTAAGGCCAGGCTGAAAGACAAAGCTGAATGAGCTATGAGGCTCATCCTCCAGTAGGGGAGGCAAATGTGGCAGAACATCATAAACTGAAATTTATACAAATACCAAACTAACACAGAGGAGTGAGGGATTAGCTAGAAAATTGTACTAGAATAAAACTTCAAAGTCCACAGCATCTGATAGGTTGCAGGTGCAAGACCCTTTTGGAACATATGGACTCTCAAACCTTTCTCTGACCTGCATTTGCTTGCATCAAAGCCTATGTGGCTTCATTATAAAGCTGAATGCATGTACATAAAATCACATTTGACAATTCAAGTCTTAAATTAGCTGGTGCTGTTGCCTCTTGCTTCTTAGCAGAGTGAAAACAGACAAACAAAGAACTTAACTGAATAGTCACTTCAGATTTAAGTCACTTGCTATATTGTCACTTCCACCAGAAGCTACCATTTAGCCTTCTGCTTTGTTGGAGGGTGCTGGGTAGAATGATGAAGGAGCCCACAGGTTAGCATGAACAGAAGAAATACACAGAAATGCCACACTGATTGGTTTAATTGTTTCAGTAAGAGAAGTAATGGGAGGGGCAGGTTTCTTGGAAAATATGACTAAACAGACCTGAAAAGTATGTAAAAGCAGCTTTGGGATTCTGTGTATAGAACCATTTTTCTCCTTTTTGATTTCTATGATGGTGAGTTTCAGGGTATCAGATTTCTGTGTAATGAGGTGTATATGTGAGAGCTACATAGATAAATCCACCATTTCCTAACTGATTTGTGATGTTTAGGAGAACTCTGTGGGAGACCAATGCTAGAAAGCCCTCTTATCTGTACAGAAGAAACATGTTAAATAGTGTTAATTATTATAATATTTCTCTTATGGAAAATAGGGAAATCTGATGTTTAAGAAAAACAGATGTTCTGGATGTTAGAACATCAAAAAAAAAAAAAAATTGGGATGGGGAGACAGCATAATGGTTTTGCAAAAGACCAGTAAAGACCTGGATCTGGGTGGGGGTAGATAGCATAATGTTATGCAAAGAGACTCCAATGCCTGAGGCTTCAAAGTCTCAGGTTCAAGCCCCCATACCACCACAAACAAGCCAGAGCTGAGCAGTGCTCTGGTAAAAAAACAAAAAGCAAACAAATAAACAAAAAAAGAAACGTGGACCTGAGGTCCCAGTTTTAATCCCCTTGTACACCATAAACCAGAGCTCAGCAGTTCTCTGGTAATCTCAGTTGCTCTTTCTTTCTCATAGAACATCAACAAATGGCATATTTTAAAAAATAAATTTTTTTTACAAGGAAAACTATTAGAAGCAAGTTTATAGAGAAGGCAGTAGGAAAGATTTTTGTTTGAAAAAAACTTTCTAATATTTCTGATTTAAAAAAAATTGGGGCACTGGGGTCTTGTGTGGTACTGCTTATTGGCCAATTTTCTTTCATCTACTGGGGGAATAAGAGGGAGAGAGGAGAAAGAGAGGGAGAGACAAAGGGAGGAGACATACAATAGCACTGGTCTATGATCAATGGGACTCCCCTCTTGCTGTCCATGGTACTCACATCTGGTGCTGGGGCTTGAATTTAAGGCCTCGTTCATGGTAGGGAGAGTGGCCTACTTGGTAACAGTTCCCAGTTCTGTGATTTTTCTTTACTTAATAAAATCTAAAAAATTTCAATATTTTCTTGGCTAAGGAGATAGCATACCAGACTTACATGCCTGAGGCTCAAGAAGCTCTAGGTTTAATTCCTGAGCTGACAGTGCTCAGGTCTCTCTCTCATGAAAATAACAACAATAATTGTTTCAATAATTTCCTCTAGAAATCTAAGGAAGGGGGATACAGAGAGGGAGAGAAACAGAGAGATACCTGCAGCCTTGCTTCACCACTTGTGAAGCTTTCCCCCTACAGATGGGGACCAGGGGATTGAACCTCGGTTCCTGCGCTCAACCAGGTGTGCCACCACCCAGCACCCCCCCGGGGGGTATTTTTTCTGTTATCAGGGGTATGATGCCAATATGACATTGTTCTTGGCAGCCTTCTTCTTCTTCTTCTTCTTCTTCTTCTTCTTCTTCTTCTTCCTCTTCCTCTTCCTCTTCCTCTTCCTCTTCTCCTTCTTCTTCTTCTCCTTCTTCTCCTTCTCTTCCTTCTCCTCCTTCTCCTCCTCCTCCTCCTCCTCCTCCTCCTCCTCCTCCTCCTCCTCCTCCTCCTCCTCTTCTTCTTCTTCTTTGCCTCCAGGGTTATTGCTGGGGCTCAGTGTATGCACTATGAATCCACTGCTCCTGGAGGCTATTTTTTTTCCCTTTCATTGCCCTTGTTATTGTTATTGCTGTCGTTGTTGTTGGACAGGACAGAGAGAAATTGAGAGAGGACGGGAAGACAGACGGGGAGAGAAAAATAGACACCTGCAGACATGCTTCACCGTCTGTGAAGTGACTCCCTTACAGGTGGGGAGCTGGGGTCTCGAACTGGGCTACTTACACAGTTCATGTACTTTGTGCCATGTGTACTTAACCCGCTGCACTACCACTGGCCCCCAGCAGCCTTTTTTTTTTTTTTGCCTCCAGGGTTATTGCTGGGGCTCAGTGCCTGCACCATGAATCCACTGCTCCTGGAGGCCATTTTTTCCCCTTTTGTTACCCTGGTTGTTTTTATCGTTGTTGTTATTATTATCATTGCCATTGTTGTTGGATAGGACAGAGAGAAATGGAGAAAGGAGGGGAAGACAGAGAGGGGGAGAGAAAGACACCTGAAGACCTGCTTCACCGCCTGTGAAGCGGCTCCCCTTCAAGTGGGGAGCCGGGGGCTCGAACCAGGATCCATACACGGGGCCCTGCGCTTTGCACCACGTACTTCCAACCTGCTGCGCTACTGCCCGACCCCTTCAACCATTTTTTTTTTTTTTACCATTTTGTTTTTGATATAGGGTGAGATACAGGATGACAGAACACACACACACACACACACACACACACACACACACACACACACACACACAGAGAGAGAGAGAGGAGAGAGACAGCACCACAGCACCTTCCACTTGTTAAGCTTCTCCATGCAGGCAGGAACTAGGCATGAACCTAGATTCTTGAACACTGCCACTTGTGCATTTTATTGCATGAGTCGCCTACTGGGTCTAGAATAAATGTTAATAATGTTTGTTAATAAATGTTAATAAATGTTAATAATAATGTTTCTTATTTTTTAGATTTCTGATTCCTCTAAAGTAGAATGGTTAATGTAGTAATGGCTGAGATATCTTTCCTGTGCACTCTAGAACTTTTGTTTAACAGATTTTGAAAACTGAATTTGAGGGAGCCAGGCGGTGATGTAGAGGGTTAAGAGCACATGGTGTGAAGCCCAAGGATCCCATTTTGAGCCCTCAGTGGGCTTCACAGGCAGTGAAGCAGGTCTGCAGGTGTCTCTTTCTCTCCCCCTGTCTGTCTTTCTGTCCTCTCTTGATTTCTCTCTGTCCTATCCAGCAACAATGACAGCAACAACAATAATAATAACAACGAAGATAAACAAGGGCAACAAAAGGGGAAAAAAATTAAGAAAAGAAAATCTTAAATAAAAAAAGAAAGCTGAATTTGAGGGCTGGGGAGATAACATAATTGTTATGCAAAAGACTTTCATGCCTGAGGCTCTGAGGTTCAATCCCTAGCACTACCATAAGCGAGAACTGAACAGTGCTCTGGTCTTTCTCATTATATATATATATATATATATATATATATATATATATATATATATATATATAATAAGTTGAATTTGAAAGGTGTGATTAGAAATAAATTACATTTTGGCCAGCCGACAAGATAGTTTTCCTGCATAATGCCCCGGCTTTGCAATGTAGACAATCCAAGTTTGAGTCTAGCCTCTATTGCACTGGAAAAAGCTCCAGTGTTGTTATAGCGTTCCCTGTTTCTGCCTTTTCCTCTCTACCCAAAAAAGTCAACTTGGTGGTGTATCAACCTAAGTTGAAGACTCTGGGGTGGGTGGGGTAGGGGGGGAGGGAGAATACAGGTCCAAAAAAGGATGACAGAGGACCTAGTGGGGGTTGTATTGCTACATGGAAAACAGGGAAATGCTATGCATGCACAAACTATTGTATTTACTGTCGAATGTAAAACATTAATTCCCCAATAAAGAAATTAAAATAAAAGGAAAATCAACTTGGAGCATGAAACCCTGGCAACAACGATGACAAAATTACATTTAATGTTGACATCATAATAAATTTAACATTTGTATCATACTTTATGTTTACATTATGCTGTATTCATATATTATGTAAAATTATCTATGATAAATAATAAAGTAAATAAATACATTTACACTACCTTGCAATTTGTATTACAATGTTATAATCATGGTAGTAAGTAAATTAGGTATGAATGACTCTTAAAAATGGAAATCTCAGGGAAAGATAAAAAACCATGTCTGGGGAGTCGGGCGGTATGCAGCAGGTTAAGCACAGGTGGCACAAAGCACAAGGACCGGCTCAAGGATCCCGGTTCTAGCCCCTGGCTCCCCACTTGTAGGGGAGTTGCTTCACAAGCAGTGAAACAGGTTTGCAGGCGTCTGTCTTTCTCTCCCTCTCTTTGTCTCCCCCTCCTCTCTCCATTTCTCTCTGTCCTATCCAACAATGACAACATCAATAACAACAATTATAACCACAACAATAAAACAACAAGGGCAACAAAAGAGAGTAAATAAATAAATAAATATTTAAAAGAATGTCTTTAAAAAAAAAAAACTATGTCTGCTATATGTCTGTCAGCTTAGAAATATGTCTTTTTAGTTTTTATGGAATATAGGTTCTTGAAGACCAACACAGTTCAATATGGCTCAATAAAATGTATGGAATTCTGTCCCCAAAGTCGTGAAGAGAAGTCTCCTAAATTCACCCTAGGTTGGAATGGGCACCAGAGGAGAGGTGAGTCACCTGTAATCACAAGCAGGCTAATTATAGAGCAGGAACAGGCCTGTGCTCCAGAACTTTCCCACACCAGCCCTTCAAAGGAGGAAGACCTCTCCCTGCTCTTTCCAGACCATTCCCACCCGCTGAGAGTTCCACTCTTGTTCCAGATAATATGAGATATGGATCTTCATGCTTCTGGGTACTTCTCTGGGAAACACTTGCTGTTTAGTATTCTTTTTCTTCTCCCCCCCCTCTTCCCTCCTCCCTCCCCCCCCCATCCTCCTCCTCCTCCTCCTTCTTCTAAATAAAGAAATGTCTTGGAAAGCCAGGTCCTTTGAGTAAAACTACAGAGTGGATCTGAGGAGAAGGAGTCCATGTGCAAAATATGTTGACTAGGCTGGATTAAATTCCCATGATGACAAACATAAAACCTGGGTAGTGCAGATGAAGAGGCTTCTCATAATCTCCCCTCCCTCCACCCCCCCAGATCACTGCTCAGCTGTTTTATGGTGGTACTGGGGATTGAACCTGGGACTTTTGCAGACTCAGAGATGTGTGTGTGTGTGTGTGTGTGTGTGTGTGTGTGTAACCATTATGCTGTCTCCCCAGACCTCCCATACTTTTTTGAGCAAGATGTATTTAAGGAATTTTTCAAAAGTGTTGGTCATTTTCATAAGTCTGTGGACCCAGGGCTTATGGTTGGGAACTGCATCTGTCTTCATCTGTGCTCTATATCCCTAGGGTCTAGGAAACAATTATCAGAGAACTATTAATTAAATGAACAGGCATGTGCATAACCGAATGAATGAATGAATGATGTAGTGTGTTTATTTGCATATAACCTCAGTACCAAGGTCTACCATGTCTGAGGCAATCAATAGAGATTTTGTTAAGTGAGCAAGGAATCCGGTAGCATTTAGCACTTTACTGTGGCAATCTAATTGCTTATTTGTGACCCTGGGGGGTGGGGGTGGGGAGGGAATCCTCCATTAAAATGGTGGGTGCCAGGCAGTGGTGCATCTGGTTAAGCACATACATTACAGTGCACAAGGACCCAGGTTCAAGCCCCTGGTCCCCACCTGCAGGAAGAAAGCTTCACAAGTTGTGAAGCAGGATTGCAGACATCTCTTTGTCTCTCTATCTCCCCTTCTTTTTCAATTTCTCTCTGTCTCTACCCAATAATAAATAAAATATTTAAAAAATTACTACTTTTGGGTTGGGATACAACAGACTTTCACACCTGTTGCTTTGAGGTCCCAGGTTCAATCCCAAACACCATCATACACCAGAACTATGCAGTACTCTAGTCTCTCTCTGTATCTTTCTCTCAGTCTCTCTCTTCCACTAAAATAAAATAGATGAGGGGCTGGATGATGATCTCACTCACAGGCAGAAGTTGAAAAATATAATCAGGGGTTGGGTGGTGGCGCACCTGGTTGAGCGCATGTATTACAATGCTCAAGGACCCGGGTTCGAGCCCCCAGTCTCCACCTGAAGGGGGAAAGCTTTACAAGTGGTGAAGCAGGGCTGCAGGTGTCTCTCTGTCTCTCTCCCTCTCTGTCACCCCCATCCCTCTTGATTTCTGGCTGTCTCTATCCAATAAATAATAATAATAATAATACATATAAAAATTAAAAAAATAAAATAGATGAAATAATAAAAAAATACTATCTTAGCCAAATTAAAAAATCTGAAAGCTATTCTTTGAAAACAATAGCTGCCACGCTTTTTCAGAACTCAGTCACAGGAGTCCTCCAATGGTAGTGTTTCAACCCCCCTGCTTGGCGCGCCTGCAAAGATGGGCAGTGCTAATAGACGGTCCAGAGAGAAGTGTGGGGCACTTGAGTGAGACAAATCTGGCTGGGACTTGAAGGTAACTGGTTACAGGAGCTCCTTTCAGTCACAAAGCTACACCTAGAGTAGGATCTACTTTATATGGTGTATCTTTCTGCTCAGATGGAAAAATAGTCTGGGAAGTGGTGCAGTGGATAATCAAACATTGGACAATCAAGCATGAAATCCCGAGTTCAGTTCAACCCCCAGCAGCACATGTACCAGAGTGCTGTTTGGTTTTTTCTCTCTCCCCTTCTATTTTTCTCATTACTAAATTAATGAAATCTTCAAAAAAGAAAAAGAGGGAGTTGGGTGGTAGCACAACGGGTTAAGCACACATGGCGCGAAGTGCAAAGACCGGCTGTAAGGATATGGGTTGGAGGTCCCGGCTCCCCGCCTGCTGGGGAGTCGCTTCACAGGCGGTGAAGCAGTTCTGCGGGTGTCTATGTTTCTCTCCCACTCTCTGTCTTCCCCTCCTCTCTCCATTTCTCTCTGTCCTATCCAACAAGGACGACATCAACAACAACAACAATAATAACTACAACAACAATAAAAAACAAAGAACTCTGGTGGTGGGAATTATATGGAATTGTACTCCTCTTATCCCACACTCTTGTCTCTTATTATTCAATCACTAATAAAAAAAATAGTGGTAGTAGTAGTATATAACAATACAAAAAAACAAAAAACAAAAAACAAGGGCAACAAAAGGGAAAATAAATAAATATTAAAAAGAGAAAAAAAAAAGAAAAATAGTCTTGGAAGTGCAGAGGGGGCTAGATGGACATAGACACCAGTTGTAGCTCTATACTTAGTACCAGGGAATGAATATATGTCCTTTTGGTAACCACCTTTAATGTTCATAGGGAACTAACTATAAGGGAGCCACATTCATTCCCCCTTTATAGGATCCAAGAGCTGCCAAATTATGACTAATCTGTGGTCCCAGAAGAGTTGAAGAAATGCCTTGGGAGCACAGGTTGGCCATAATCTGGGAGGGTCTTGGTTGACTTCACCTGGGCTCTGCTTCCCGTTTTGCCTTGTGCTTTGAGAAGGCTGTCACTGGAACACGCCCACCATAAGACAAACTTCAAGACATTTCAGACACCACAGAAATGAATCTGCGCTGGAATGAAAGGCTCAATCCCTGTGGCTGTGCCACACTAGCTTTCGCTGTGCGTTTTATCTCATGCTTGACATGTAGAATCAGATTGCTCCTGTTTCCGTTTTTTTTTTTTTTTTTTACAGTTACTTCTTTGACCATGTTTGGTTTGGCAGTTGAGGGAAAAAAAAAAAATCAACAGAAGGATTACATTTCAATGGTACAACACCTAATCCTCAGGCAGATAGTTTGCCTATGCTAAATATAAAACACTTAGTGTGTATTGTTAGTTGTAAACACAAGCTCATAAATTGGTGCCTGAGGTGGAGTCCTTTAAGTTGTCATATCCTATTTGTGTTGGCCAGTATATCTTGGCTAAAACGCCATTATAGTTAAAAAAAAAAAAGTGCTCCTTCACCTGTCTAAACTGAAATCAGAACATAGAAATATATAAGAGAGAAAAGCATCTCTTAGCCATAAAACCCTCATGGTAGTTAGAATTGGCATTCAAGTTGAGAGTCCTCTACATGGAAACATCCCAATTGTCTTACAGGACCCTCGATACAGTCACGTAAGGTATATTATGTGACTCTAACACCGTGCAGAATCCAACCACATTTAGCTGCTGCATTTGTGAAATTTCATAACTGAGAAGGAGCAGATGGATCAAAATAGTAGATTTCTAGCACAAAGGAAGGTGAAAGTAAGCAAATACAATCAGCCCGCCTTGGATAGCAATCTCTGCTCTCAAATATCCACTTGTTATAACCTTTTTCTCCAGGACCCCGTGCTGCTTAGAAGCAGGCAAGGTTAATAATAGCAGGCCAAAAAATGCTCGGCATTTCTAGACGTAACATTCATCTTACCAGTTCACTAATGTGGGGATGACAGAAACTCACTTTCAACCTCCCCTCCTGCTGCTTACATTATCTGAGCGCGAGCCAGGTACTGGAGAGTGATTGCTGCTCACAGTACTGTAAGAAAGATGGCATATTTACCATTATCCTTGTCTCATTTAATACTTATAATCAGCAGACACTCCACCTCACTCCACTTCTCTGGCTCCGAAGAGCAGATGCTCAGTAGTTGCTCCATTCTGAGACTGGTGCAGAATAAGGTGATGGAGAGATTTTCTTTTTTCTCCCTTTATTGGGGGATTAATGTTTTACAATTGACATTAAATACAATAGTTTGGACATGCATAACCTAATATTTCTCAGTTTTCCACATGACAATACAACCTCCCCCCAGGTCTTCTGCCATCCTGTTCCATGACCTGAACTCGGTGGAGAGTTTTTATTTGTGGCTTCAGCCAAACAAAGCAGGAAAAGTCAGAGTCTGAACTCCAGGAATTAGCATTAATCAGGAAGGGCAGGAGAGGCAGTGTTTTAGTGACATGCTGTTGTTTTGGGTGGGTTGTAGTCTTAATTTTGGTCTCTTCCAGGCAGATACTCTTTTTTAAAATTCTTTTTTTAAATAAAAAAATCATTTATCTTTATTTGATAGGGCAAGGGGAAACTGATAAGGGAGGGGAAGAAAGAGAGGAAAAGAAAGATATCTGCAGCACTGCTTCACTGCTTATGAAGCTTCCCCACTGCAGGTGGGGACCAGGGACTTGAACCTTGATCCTTATGAATGCTAATGTGTGTGCACAACCACCACCTGGTTTGATAGGGACTCATTTAAAGAGCTAGTTCTTCATGGTCATTTTGTCTTATGACTTTATGTTCAGGTCTCTGTAAATTGGTCAAGTATTTTCCTGAAAGCATCTTCAATAAGAAACATGGAAGCTTCTTCCAACATAAAGACCATAAATCTCATCTGCTATACTCTTACCTTTAGATTCCTGATTATTCAACAATTTGTTCTGCTTTATATCTTAATGTTTTTTAGTCATCAGGTTGCAGATGCTGCCATGAAGGCAACCTGACTTTCCTGGGTAGGTGTCCTGGAACCCCACCTCCCCAGAACCTTACCCCACTAGGGAAAGAAAGAAACAGGCTGGGGTTGTAGATTGACCTGTCATCACCCATATCCAGCAGAGATGCAATTACAGAAGCCAGACCTTCCACCTTCTGCCCCCCATAAAGATCATTGGTCCATACTCCTTGAGGGATAAAGAATAGGAAGTCTTCCAATGGAGGGGAAAAGATAGTGGAACTCTGGTGGTGGGAATTGTATGAAATTCTACCCCTCTTATCCCACAATCTTGTTGATCGTTATTAAATCAGTAATAAGATAAAATAAAATAAAAACAACTACTTTAAAATAATAATAATAAAAAAGAAGCCTGGAATAAAACTGAAAAGTAGACAGGCAAAGGAAAGGCAAGAAGAAGAATGGGTGAATGACACCTTTCTTTCCATAACTTATCTGTGCTGTTTCAGCTTCACGAGACTTCACAAGACAGAGGTAAGAGTGACACAACACAGGGAGGATGGTGTCTCTTTATGGCATGAGAAGGGGAGGGTGGTGTGCCCTGGATGAGTGTCTACTCACTTCCACTCTAGTGTTCAGATCTTTCCTCAGGGGCTCGGTGGCTCTCTTCATAGTTCCATACCCCCTTCTATTTCTTTCCCCATCTGCCTCCTCTTCTCTTTCGTCTCTAAACTATGACTTTATTTACTTATTACTACCAGAGCACTGCTCAGATCTGGCTTATGGAGATGCTGAGGACTGAACCTGAGACCTGTGAGTCTTAGGCATGGAATGCATTTTGCATAACTACTATGCTGTCTCCTGGGATAAAGCCTGGGGTTTGAAATAGATTATTCCATACTCACTATTTCAGTTAGGTGGAAGAAGGGCTTGATTCGGTTTAGGTGATTTGGTTTAGGAAACTTCCTTAGACAAAAGTTTCACTTTTTACTTACCCATTACAAATAATATCTTTTAAAATGAAGTCCTGGCAGTGTGACCAGGAGGGCTCAGTACTGCTGCTGAGGTGGGGCGGTAGCTTAGGAACAGAATAGGAACCAGAAATACATATAGTCGGTCTGTCACAATACATGCTACATTGCGTGAACACTTCAGTGACCACTGCCAGGCAGAGGCAGCCACAGGACACTTCTGGCCAGGCTGGTGAAAGTACTGTGAGGCCCTTGAGCTCATCTAGCTGGTACGTAAGCTGAGCCTGTTTTCCTGCACCCTGGTACATGTACTGCCGGGGCGAGAACTCAGGACCCCATCCTTGAGAGTCCAATGCTTTATCCACTGCACCACCCTCTGGACCGACAATCTCATCTTTTTCCATGACTGTCACTCTGCCCAGTTGCCTCCCATTCTCATTTCCCACTGGACCTCTGCCGTTGTAGGGGTGTATCTCAACATAGAGGTGACAGAGGGTTGAGAGACCAGAATGAAGTTCCTGGCAGAAGAGACTGAATTGAACCAGTGGGGCAAGGCAAATTAATGGCATTGCTGTAGTCTTGGAACAGAATAGGAACCAGAAATACATGTAGTTGGTCTGTCACAATACATGCTACATTGCATGAACACTCAACACTGGTAAGACCAGCCAAGAGAAAATCTGTGAGGAGTTGACATCCCCGCAGCTTGGCTGAGGGTTGCTTGGAGCTGCTGCTGGCTGACTTTTCTCCTGTCTCCATGATAAACATGCTTGGAACACAAAGCAACTGGAATGCGTTCAGAGGAGCATTTCGGAGAAGGATGGCCCTTCGAGTTTTCTATGGGATGGCCACTGATTTTTATTTTCCAATAAATAAATCAATCTCTTATTTATTTGTTGGATGGAGGTAGAGAAATCGAGAGGGAAGGGGGAGAATGAGAAAAAGAGAAGACACCTGCAGCACTGTCATACTATTTGGGAAGCTTTCCCCTTGTCCTTGTACATTGCACATTTGCACTGAACCAATTGCTCCACCACCTGGCCTCACAACTATTGGTTTCCAGCAGGCTCTCAGTTACCTTTCTGGTGGTCCCAGCCATTGGGCTGGGAGACTTCTGTCCCAATTTGGGGCTGGCACTTCTCTGGCACCTCCTTGGCGATTCCACAGTCTACCTACCCCGCAATAAGCTTAAGTTCCATTGAACAGACATCTCCCACCATCTGTCACTGTGCCTGCCATGAGGGCTAAAAGAGACCATGGAGATCTTTTTTTTTTTTTTTTTTGCTTCCAGGGTTATCTCTGAGGCTTCGCGACTACACTATGGATCCACTGCTCCTGAAGGCTATTGTTTCCCTTTTGTTGCCTTGTTGTTTATCGTAATTATTATTATTTTTGTTGTTATTGCTGTCATTGTTGGATAGGACAGAGAGAAATGGAGAGAGGAGGGGAAGACAGAGATGGGGAGAGAAGGATAGACACTTGCAGACCTGCTTCACCACCTCTGTCTGTGAAGCAACCTCCCTGCAGGTTGGAGGGGGGGTCGGGGCTCAAACTGGGATCCTTATGCTGGTCCTTGCACTTTGCACCATGTGCTCTTAACCTGCTGGCCCTCCATGGAGACATTCTTATTTATTAATTTTATTTATTTTTTAAGATTTTGTTTATTTATTTATTTATTTATGAGAAAGAGGAGGAGATAAAGAACCAGACATCATTCTGGTACATGTGCTGCCGAGGATTGAACTCAGGACCTCACTTCTAAGAGTCCAGTGCTTTATCCACTGTACCACCTCCCGGACCACGGAGACATTTAGAGGTGTCTAATAGGGTGCCCTGAACAGGACTGCAGGGCATGAACCGGAACGTGGAGTCCAGGCCTTCGTTGAAATGCAAAACAAGGAATTGGGTGAGAGGCCAGAGAGACCAGGACAGCACATTTAGAACTGGATCTGATTTGTTCAGAGAATTTGCACAGCAGATAAAAACAAGGGGTCATGGGGATGAGCACAGAGCTGACTGCACCCCTGTCTTCAGGCTGCACATACTCAGTGCTTGTGCGTTGGTAGGTCGGGTCTGTTGGAGGCTGTCTTCCCAGTAGCAGCTTAAGGAGAAAGGGCCTGTGTTTGATGTATGGGCTGTGACTTGCCATCGTGAGTCACCCTAGAACTAGCTGCAGGCAAAACAAAAATCTTTTGTGATTAATTAGAAAAACTGGACAATTATGAATCGGCTGCACACAGCCAGGGCACGGTCACATAAATAGTGCCGACTCCAGAGTCTGATGAAGCCCTCTGTGTGAGCTCACACGGAAAGGTTGTCTTCACGCAAATTCCACTGAGCAGGGTGTGGACATGGCAGGTCCTCAGCAGCACCTGGCTCCCAGGATATGACTTGGCAAGGGGTTTTAGGGCCTTTCACCCCACACCCCTCCAAATGGGTCTCTGTCCTATGTGCTTGTCCTTTTTTGTCTTTTAAAAATAGTTAAATTTTTAAAATTTTAATATGAGAGAGAGAGAGAGAGAACAATAGAGACCAAAGCACTGCTCAGCTTTGGCTTATAGTGGTGCTGGGGAGTGAACCTGGGACTTCAGAACCTCAGGCATGAAAGTCATCTGCATAACCATTATGCTATCTCCCCAGACGTCTTTTCTTTATTCTTCTTCTTCTTTTTTTTTTTTTTTGATTGACCTGGGACCTACTCTTCTCAGAAGCTCCATGGAGTCATCTCATCTTCCCTTACCCTCTGTGGTGTGGGGCTACTGGCTGGCTATTTTGCCATCTGGGACACTTGCTGGTTTTATCTTTTAAGTGATAATGGAACCAAATGGATGAATTGTTTCTTAGAGAAAGGAGAGATGAGATTATTAGAGAGAGTTTGTGAACTTACTAATTTATTCTGCTTGGGGAGTGTGAAAATTGTCTTTACCCCATGAAGTTGAGAAAAGCGGAAAACACTGGTTGTCAGCACTGACCCAACATAATCTTACTTAAAATATATTCATTTTTATTTATTTATCCTTATTTTACTACACACAGAGCACAGCCCACACAGAAGACCTGGGGGTGGGGGCTGTGATGGGGGGGCGATGATTTTTTTTTTTTGAAAGGAAGTTCTCAATGAAAAATAATTAAACCCTGACAGTGCCTGCAAATGTCAAGATAGAAATTCCCTTCCGTGATCAATTTTTAACCATCCCGGCAAGAGGGTTTCCTTTGTCCCGGGGCAGCAGGGAGCAGCTGAGGAGGGTCACAGAGTTGAGAGAACCACAAGCAAACGTGGCGTCTGATCCCTCCCCGGCACCTACCCTACTTTGATAAAGCATCTTCCAGACCTTTGAAATTTGGCTTCTGCCAGGCAATTAACTTGTCTTCACGTGGTTCTGCGTGTCCGGGGCCTTCTCGGCCCTGTCTGCACTCGCCAGCGCTCACACTGCTTTCTATTATTATTCAGGCAGCGCCCTCAGCAGCAAGCCCATTGACCATTCAATCAGGGCGGGAGCCGCTGCGGGATAATTAAAAGTTCCCAACCTCCTGCCCCAAGGCTAGGCCAGAGCCAGTCAGAGAGGAGCCACGTCCTGGCTTCTCAGGGACCAATCGATCAGCTGATTAACCCTTCCCACTGATTGGTGAGAGCTGATTGCATCTCCAGTAAAGAAATCTCCTCTGGCCTGGGGCACAAAAGGCTGCTATCCATTCAGGGAGGCTGCAGAGGCCTTAAGCCCACACCATCAGCACTCCACACCGTTGGAAGGAGGAGGACTGATCCAGCATTGCCAAGATTTTATCTGCTCACCACTGTTTTCCCCAGGACTATCTCTGATTTTCTCTTCCAGAGAGAAAGGCTCAGGCTCTGTTTCAGTTTCAGGAATGATGAAAAGATTCCTGCCTAGAAGTTGTGGGAAGAGCGAGTCAGTACCTGAGCCCATGAATTTTTTTTTTTTTTTTTTTCAGAGTAGCCTCTCTGAGTGTCCCTGGCTAAGAAAAGGTGGTTAGGATCCAGGGGAGACACACACCCTTAATGAATGGGTCTCGCTTGGAAGATGGCTGTTTGACCAGTTAATTCTGACAGGTCTTATACTCTGTTGGCTAGTAAATATTTATCTCTGGGTGCAGGTAAACAAGTTTTTTTGGTTGGGTTTGCAATTGGTGCTGTGTGTGATGTATAATGAGCAGGGGAGAGGGGAAGTGACATGAAAAACTGATGGCTTTTTAATTATTATTATTATTATTATTTTTTGCCTCCAGGGTTGTATCTGGGGCTTGGTGCCAACACTATGAATCCACTGATCTTGGTGGCCATTTTTTCCTCTTTTTTTTTGCCTCCTGGGTTATCACTGGGATTCGGTGCCTGCACTATGAATCCTCTGCTCCTGGAGGCTATTTTTTTCCTTTTGTTGCCCTTGTTGTTTATCGTTGTTGTTGGATAGGAAAGAAATTGAAAAAGGGGAAGACAGAGAGAAAGATAGACACCTGCAGACCTGCTTCACTGCCTGTGAAGCTACCTCCCAGCAGGTGGGGAGCCCGGGGCTCAAACTGGAATCCTTACACCAGTCATTGCACTTTGTACCATGTGCGCTTAATCCACTGCACCACCGCCCAGCCCCCTTTTTCCTTTTTTTTTTTTTTCATTTTATTCAATAGGATAGAGAGAAATTGAGAGGAGGGGAGATAGAAGGGGAAATAAAACAGCAAGGGAGAAAGGAATATAACTACAGACCTGCTTCTCCACTTGTGGAGTAACCCCGCCTGCAGGTGGGGAGCGGGGGCTAGAACTCAGGTCCTTGTGTGCACATAGTACTATATGCGCTTAACCAGGTGTGCAACCGCCCACACCACCATGTTGTCTTTAAAGAAGTGGCTGAGACGCTGGCATACAAATGTGGGGCCAGATGAGGGGACACTCATCTCCTAAAGGCTGGATAGGGTTCCAGTGAGGACAGCCTCTGCCTCTGTAGTTCAAACTTATAACTCTGTGCAGAGGAGAGATAATGCTGACATTCACAAAACTGATCATGCAATTATTCTCTCCCATTTGCAGGCAGGTAGCTAGTGTGGAAGGTACAGGCTTAGGCCACATGCCAGACTTTTTTTCCCCCCTGAAAACTGTGTATCCCTTTGGGAAACACATACTTTCCAGAACATTCTTGATTTGCACTTGTTTTGGATAATTATCCATGAGATTGAAGGAACAGAAAACTAGGAGATACTGTCTGGAACCAAAGCCCAATCTATCCTGGGAACTCAAGGAGTTTAGCTTCTGCTAAGATGGCTGGTTAGTGAGGCAGGGATGTGTCCTACAGAGGCTTTCATTGAAGGGTGTAGGAGAGTGGGGACTGTGTCCTCAGTTACTGATAGTCACGGTACGACCGTGGGGTGTCCTCACAGATGAAGCTGAGGGGAAAGCAGGTGGAGAGGACAATAGGAAAGAGCTTTCTGTCCTGAAAAGACGAAAAGTTACCATAGGAACATAGAGTGATCTATCTTCACTCTGAGGACCAGAGTAATCAATACTTATATGGCTCTGGACATTTTATTAGCATCTCAAAGGCTTAAGATCTCCTTGTCTTAAAATGAGTTTATTAGATCATACATCACCCATACACTCATACTCATGCATATACACACCTAGTTACTTCACATATACCACACACATCCTCATACACAACACCCAAATGACTTAACATTCTCACATCACACACGAATATGCTCACGCACAGCAAGTTTTCTTTAAACAAACTTAGTTATTTAATTTATTTAAAGAATATATAATCTAAGGGTTGTAGAGTAAGTACCTTCCATGTTTGAGGTCATGGATTCAATTCCCACATAACATTGCAAAAAAGATAAAGTAAACACAACTCAGTGGTCAGGGATGTAGTGATTTGCTTGTTTGTCTCTTGTAGAAAAGAAAAGGGAAGAAAAAGGGAGCTGGCTCACTGGTAGAGTCCATGCCTTGCATGTGAGAGGTCCTGGGATCGATCCCTAGCACCATTATCTAAAAAATGATTGAAATCAAAGCAGACTTTATAAAAATGTACATTAAATTAAAACTGTATGACACCGAAGGAAAAGAAAATACCATACACAAACCTGGGTGGCAGGAGGTGATGGGCCCTTTACTATAATCACCCTTAGTAGGAAGTTAACTATGTTATACTGCTTAATATATTACAGAGAAAAAAAATCACTATTTTTAATCTGCTGGAAGCTTAAAGTCTGATAGATATCACAAATGTTACTTTTTTTTTTTTTTTTAAATCAGCACAATGCTCAGGAGGCTACTTGGAATTTAAAATGTCTTGAAAACGTATTTGTACTTGCAACCATACTTCTACACAGGTCTCCTCCATTATCTGAACATAGAATGCTCCTATGTAGGATTGTTTGGTGAGTTCCTTTGTTTTAAAATTTTTAAGCATTCCCAGTCCCCAAAATAATGTACTAGATCATTCAAATAGGAAGACTCTGCTTTGTTGACCATGAGTGTGGGGACATGTATAGAAAGGACATGGTGCCATGGAGGTGGGGAGCAGGTGGGGACAACGTGGTGGACTCCCAATTGAGGAAGAGGTCATAAACTTGATGTAAGGCATCAAATGTGCCAGAGGGATACTCTGGTTATATGTACTGATATTTTACTCACTTATTTTTGAGAAAGAGAAAGACAACCAGGGCGTCATTCTGGCACGTGTGATGCTGGGGGTTGAACTGATGACCTCATTCTTGATAGTCCAACTTTTTACCTGCTGCACAGCCTCCTGGACAGCCACTAAATACATATTAAGAGGAAAGAGAGGAAGAGAGAGAGAGAGACAGAGAGACAGAGAGAGAGAGAAAGAGAGAGAGAAAGAGAGAGAGAGAGATGCTGTATATTTCAGTGCAAAGAGAAGAAAGATATAAAAGAATCTTATGAGAGACAAATTGGTATACTGAATGAAAGTAAAGGACTCTGCAGTGGGGGGTGTGTTCAGGTCTTGGAACAGATGGCAGAGGAGGATTTAGATGTGTGTGTGTGTGTGTGGGGGGGGTGGTTAGAGTATTTTGTGGAAAACTGAGAAACATTATGTGTGTACCAAGTGCTGTATTTTACTGTCAACTGTAAACCACTAATTCCCTCCAATAAGGAAAAAAGAGAAAAGTAAGGTACACTTACTGATTTTATGGTTGGATAAAATTGACTATATGTGTAAAATTGAGTTATTTGTGATTAGTAATGTAAACAAAACCCTATAATATATTTCCCGCTGGTTCTGAGGTCATTGTTTAGAAGTTTTTCCCCATGGAAAATTTCAATATGCGTTATTCAATAATTTATCTGTTATAAAGGAACTCTAGCTTCACAGATGATAAAAGTGATAGGGATTAGTTGGGGGGGAATCTGCTTCCACCAGGACAGGCTATGCAACTCCAAGGAATGAATGTAATACAGTGAGTTTCGGAATTTAGAAGCAGTGTTTCCTAAATGGTTGTGTTGCCTGAGTGTCAGCGTGAGGACAGGTAGTGGTCAGCTCTGTAATGAGACTCTCAGATTAACCATTTACTCTGTGATGGAGCAGAGACCACAAAGCAGCCTCCTCACTCAGCATCATTGCCCAGTCTGGCAGCCCCATCATCCTCTGTTTCCGGTGGGGAGCTTGCTTTCTAAAAACGATGATAAAAAACACCCCTGTACTTGCTGTGGTGAACGAATGTGATTGGTTTTCCTGTAGGGATTTTGCTAATAAAACATTTTTTGAGTATTGCTTAGAAATGCACAAAGGGAGTGGAGAAATAGCTCACTTGGCTAGTGCTCTTCTTAGTCATGCTTTTTGAGGTTGTGGTCTCACACTCTGTCTTTCCAAAATATAAAATAAAATAAAATAAAGTAAAATAAAATAAAAGCTTAAAGTTTAGTAAAGTAGATGTGGAATTTGGAGCAGTTTTTGATATAGAGGTGACAGGGCCACGTCCATTTTATCTTTTATTTTATTTTTGAGAATACTTTAAAACATACAAGAGATTAGAAATAGGACAATCAAGTTCACTTTATATCAAAATCTTCACAACTAAGCAAACGTGTGGCTCATCTTTTTCTGTGCTGGTTTCATGTTCATCTCAACTACTTCAGTAGAGCAGAAATAAGGTATATACCCTTTCCCTCCATCCCCATATACAATATTTGTTAGGGACAATAAGCATTCCCAGATTACTCCCCCCCCCAAGAATCTAGACATGGGACATTACAAAGAAAGTGTCCTCTGTGTACACACTTCCTTTCAAACAGATCTGAATGCTCTGTTTGACTTTTGCTGTCTCAGTCTGTTTAGGAATTCCTAATGAGTAAACCATGGCGTTTAACAGTAAAATATGGTTATGGCTCTTAAATTCGGGCTACATTTAACAACCGTATATTGATTTTTTTTCTTGTAATTTTATTTCCATGAGCATTTCTGGTTTCTTAATTAGTTGCCTTTTAGAGAGAGATTTAACATTCTCCTACCAGAGGATTTGGAGTCTATGATGCAGCTTCTCTGGGGAGAGAAGGTTTTAGACTCGCATCCGCCGGGAGGGAGGGGCCACACTGCAGGCCCGTGCTCAGATGCACTTGGACACCCTCGCCCTGTCATGACAATTAACACAGAGCTGCACTGGGGAACCTGGTGACAAAACTCAACAATTTCCAATTGCACACTCACCCCCTAACGGGGAGAACTGTTTACCCCATGTTCCTTATTAAACCGAAGTATTTTATTTAATGAGCATGACTCAGGCAAGGTGTTCCCATAAATCATCGGCTGGTTTACAAACTCAATAACTAGGCTTCCTGCTATAACTAGGCTGTGCGCACCTTAAATTATTAACACGCCAGGGCCTTAAGGCAGATCTTTGATGATGATGATATAAACACTGTGAAGACAAGGTGCTCCCTCAGCAAAAGATTATCGACTCTAATTACCGTTTACCACAGGAAAAAGAAAAGAAAAGACAATAAAATCAGAGGGAGAATTGAAATCTGAGATTTAATTTTATGAGGAGCTTTAAACGCCCTGCCCCCTGACTTCTTTTCCTTGTCTTTCTTTTCTGGTTTTAGATTGGGGTCCCCTCACTACACTGCGAGGAGGAAAACTAGAGAGATTGGGGGGGTATGAGGGTCTCACAGTTATATTATGTACAGTTTTTGAAATACGATGATGAAAAAAAGGCCCATGTTGGGATGGAAGAGAAGATAATAGACTGGGAAAAAAAAACAACTCAGCTTTAATTGTTTTCATGTATATACATAATAAAAAGTTTAAAGGACTAATATGCCCACTCCATTTTGATTTAAGAAACTAGAACTTCGGTCAGCTTTTTAAAGGGAGTCATTTGCTCTCATTATGTGTTTGGCTTGACTGCATTTTCATTTTGCAGTTGTTGGAAGGATGCAGCGAAGTTAACTCGAAAGAGGTTTAATGATAAGAGCATACTGAAAAAAAACCCAAGGGGCCGGGTGGTAGTGCATCTGGTTGAGAGCACATGTGATAGTGCGTAAGGAGCTGGGTTCGAGCCCCTGGCCTCCACCTGCAGGGGGGGGGGGGGAGCTTCACAAGTGGTAAAATAGTGCTGCAGATGTCTCTCTGTCTCCTCTATCTTCCCCTTCTTCTCAGTTTCTGGCTGCCTCTATCAAATAAATAAAAGATAAAAAAAACCCCACAGTTCAGCAAAATGACACATAGTTTATAATCATGTGTTGATTATGTGTTTCATTTCTGGAATTTGGAAAGTAGATGTGGTAGCTGGGACCCAGGAGGGATGGTGTCAAGGCGACAGAAGCATTCTGGGCCAAAGGAAGTGTGGGGAGAAGGTTATACTAGCTTATTACTATCTGGGGCTGGCTCTCTATAACTCTCAATGCAAAAGCAAAGTCTCTGCTTAGATCTTGGCTGGTAGGCTCTGTGGTTGACTTCACTGGAAAATTTATACTCAGGCTCCTGACAGTGATCATTGTATCTGCCTTAGTTGTTCAAAGTAAAATTTAATAAATACTTAAAAGGACAAGAACATGGGGGAAATTAATGATGACTGGTTAGTACCTGTGGTTTTTATTTGACAAGTTTTCTAGGATGTTTTTTTTTTTGATGGTCTCAGAGTTTTGGTATAGGTCAGTTTGGAAATACACATGCCAGAGCTTTCAGTGTTTGGAAAATCCCAAATGTTGCCCCTCGTCAATTCTTTCTTGGCTCATTGTCCTTGCAGGAGTGGCTCATTCACTTGAAAGATCAAACCCTTTGGTTCCCAGGAGATGGGAGTCCCTGGTCAAGCTGGGGGAGGGAGGAGTAGATGGCTATCTTCCTGGTAACAATAATAATATTTAAAGTTCTTTAAAATATCTTATTTTTTAATAACACAGAGACAAATACACAGAGAAAGAGAGAGACCGCAGCACCTCTAACTTTGGTTTTTGGTGGTGTCAGGGATTGAACCTGGGGCTTCAGAGCCTAAGGCACGAAAGACTTTTGCATAATCATTCTGCTGTCTCACCAGACTTTCCTGAGGATTTTATGTGGGGTTCCAAACACCTTACCGTAGGGTCTTACTTTTCTCTTTGTTAGAGGTGATTTCCCTTCTTTGGGAGAGATCACTGTGGCCTCACTATCTCACCAAGGTGTGTTTGGCCTTAGAGGTCACCACACAGAAATTTTGAGAGCCAGGCTCACATTTGGCCAATTTGTTTCTGTGGGAAGAAATCTAAGCTTATGTGTGTGTGTACACCTAAAACAATGGCACACAATAGTCATTGTAAATCTCAATTTACACACCAAGGCCATTTCGGGCTCTCTGCTCAGGGTTGATTATAATGCAAAGAGGCAACCATTGATGCCTTTTCTGGCTGGGTAGGGGTGAGGCTCTTCCCAGCCTCAGTGTCTGGGATCTTTGCTAAGATCGCCTGGGGCAGGGCCTGGCTGCTGCCCCCAGTGGCCTGCCTGTTAGGGGTCAGCCAGGGCTTCGAAGATTCTTCTCATCAATCTTAGCTGGGGGAGGTTGCTCACAGAGGTGTGTGTGTGTGTGTGTGTGTGTGTGTGTGTGTGTGTGTGTGTGTGTGTGTGTGTGTGTGTGTGTGTGTGTGTGTAAGCACAGTTGCAGGGTGAGTTCTGTGGTTCCGGAGTCACTGCACTGAATGTTGTGTTTCAGTTCAGTAGCTTAGATGGAGCAAGACTGTTCCTTCTGTAGGTGCTATAATTCTGTGCAATCACGTTTTGTTTTACTTTATTTACCAGTACTACAGCTCTGGTTGATGGTGGTGCTAGAGGTTGAACCTGGAACATCAGAGTCTCAGGTGTGGAAGTCTTTTTGCATAACCGTTATGCCCTCTCTTGCCACCTCATACAATCATGTTATTTCATGACTTATGCAGTCCTTTTGCTTTTAAAATATTGTTTTTATTTTTGATCTTTTCATTGCTTTTTTTTTTTTTCCCCAAAGCACTGATCAGCTCTGGTTTATGGTGGTGCAGAGGATTGAACCTGGGACTTTGGAGCCTTAGGCATGAGCTTCTCTTTGCATAACTATTGTGCTATTTACCCCCATCCTCTCTTCATTTGATTTAATAATGGTTTACATACTCATAAGACTTCCAGGGTATAGTTTCATAATGCACCCATCACCAAAGCTCTCCTCCCCACCCCCATAGTTTACACAAAGTTTGATTACTTTATTATTATTGTTTTGGAAGCTCATATGAGGCACCTATTTCTTTCCTCTGTGACAAATAAAGGTTCATATTCCTGAAATCACCTCACACCTAAAACAGAAAGTAAGGAAAACTTTGGGCTATGGTTGTGATTCCTGTCCTCTCTGGTCTGAGCAGTCTGAGCATTGGGCTCTCCAGCTAGAGCGGAAGACAAGAGGAAGAAGTCACAAACCTGTCATTTGATGATCCCTTTTCTATGTAAATAGAAAATTGGCAAGGACACCTCATCTAGGATGGAGCTTAAAAGGATCATGTGAAGTGAGATAAGCCAGACAGAGAAAGGTGAATATGATGATCTCATTTATGGGCAGAACTTAAGAAACAAGAACAGAAGTGGAAACACAAAGCCAAACGTGGACAATTTTACTGTACTGTACCAAAGCAAAAGACTGAGGAAGGAGAACAGGGAGAGGAGTAGGGAGAGAGGGTGCTTTCAAGTCTTGGTGTCAGATGATGGAAAAGGTCCTAAGTTGGGAGGGCTGGGGGTGGTGTGAGAGTGTCTGGCAGACACCTAACAAACATGGGGAAAGGAGAAACTGTACCCATGTGCCAACAGCTGTACTGTAGATCATTAATCTCCCAATAAACAATATTAAAGAAATCAAAGGGAACATGGCTGGCAGTCTCCGAGTTCATTAAGAATGCATTGGGGATAACTCTCAGTCCCACTTAAAAAAAATGTAGTGTGCATGGCCCATGAAGTGGTAAATAGAGCGCTGGACTCTCAAGCATGAGGTCCTGAGTTCGATTCCCCACAGCACAGGTATCAGAGTGATGTTCTCTCTCTCTCTCTCTCCTTCTTTCTTATTAATAAATGAAATCTAAAAAAAAAAAGTGTGTGTGTGGGGGGTAGAGGTGGGAAAAAGGTAACGTCAAGTTTTATCCTTCAGTTCGTTGTGTTCAAGGACTCTTACTGTTACCAAACAACTTGCATTTCTCTGAAAGCCAACAACTATATGTTTTTTCTTTCATATATAACATGAAAGATTAAAACACATAAACTAGTAGGGGGAAAAAAAGGAGCCAAATTGTCTCTGAAAGTCTGTGAAAACTAAAATGGTTATCCTGGGGAGACTGGGTGGGTGTGCTATGGAACTATACCCCTGTAATCTTATGGTCTTGTAAACCATTATTAAAAAATTTAAATTATTAATAAAAACAAATTAAAAAAGAAAACTGACAAGGCATTGGTTGGAAACTTACAGCAGAGATTAGAGTGTCTGTTGTCTTTGCAACATTGGTTGGAAACTTATAGCAGAGATTAAAGTGTCTGTTGTCTTTGCAACATTGGTTGGAAATTTACAGCAGAGATTAGAGTGTCTGTTGTCTTTGCAACATTGGTTGGAAACTTAAAGCAGAGATTAGAGTGTCTGTTGTCTTTGCAATCAGTCCCTTGGATGCTTTTTTCCTATCCCTTCTGAAGATGGGGGTGGTGGTGGTGGTGAAGGGTGTATGTAGTATGGACAAGTCCTGTCTAGGGATTCTTTGGGGACCCCTGTCTCAGGTCCCGGTTACTACACAAGGTCTAGGTCACCTGCTCCTTCTTATACCTGTTCTGGGCTGTGGCCTTTCTGTTCTAGGTTGGCCCATGCCACCTGCAGCTTCTCTCCTCTCTTGGGAGCAAGTGAAACAGGCACAGGTGGGAACACGGAGGCGAGGCACTTACACAGACCTGAGGGGTATGCTGCATGGACAAGGGGCTCTGAAGACCCTTCTTCTTCCATCTGTCTCTCTTATTCCCCACACAGTGCCCTCACCTGACTGTCACCTGCTGTGTGGCCATTGTTGTGGGTGGTCTTCTGTGGTTATTGTGACCTACTTGACCTTTATTTTATTTCAATGTAGTTTTTATATTTTTCATAATGCCTATTTGTTTTTCTAAGATTTAGTTGCTAGTAAGCAAGGAAGAGAGAGAGCCAGCGCATTACTGGTACACGCTATGTTTGGGCTCAAAACCCTGACCTTATGTTCTTGGACCCAATGCCTTTGCCACTGCATCATCTCCCACGTCACCCTACATAGCCCTTAAACTCAGTTCTCTCCATGTGAGAGCACTATTTCTTGAACGTGGACTGGACTGCGATTGCCTGTTGGGACATCTCAGCACAAGGTATGCATTTGACATTTCACTGAGTGAATGGCAGCTGTTCATTGGGACAACAATGAGGGACAGTGACCGCCAATAGCCACATGAAGTCACAGAGATATGGAGGAAGGGCAAAGGAGTGTAGGGTTCTTGCCTCCCTAACCAGCACTTGCTGTTAGACCCTCACAGACCTTGTGGGTGCTCTGGATAGGAAAGGTCACTGTGGGTTCCACCTTCTGAAGACTCTTAACTGGAACACTCAGAAGCTGACCAGATAAATATTTGGTTTGATGGTTTCGTCTTCAGTATTTGTCGCAGAGGGTCTCTATCTATAAACTGAACTTGGGGTCACTTGTGGGATGTTACTGAACAGACTTTGGAATTCTGACAGCCTTTTTCTTTTTAATTTACTTTTGTAAACTTTGTATTGTTGATTTAATAATGATTAACAAGATTGTAAGATAACAGGGGTATAATTTCATACAGAGTTCCGTGTCCCATCCTCTCTATTGGAAACTATTCTTTACCCCTCTGGGAGTATAGATCAAAATTCTTCTTCTTTTTAAAAAGTTATTTATTTATTCATTTTGGATAGAGATGGAGAGAAACTGAGAAGGGAAGGGAGATAGAGAGGGAGAAAGAGAGACACCTGCAGCCCTGCTTTACCATGTGTGAATTTCCCTGCTGTGTGTGGGCGGGGAGCAGGGGCTTGAATCTTGGTCTTGGAGCATTTTAAAAAAATTTATTTTCCCTTTTGTTGCCCATGTTGTTTTTTATTGTTGTTGTAGTTATTATTGTTGTTGTTATTGATATCATTGTTGTTAGATAGGACAGAGAGAAATGGAGAGAAGAGGGGAAGACAGAGAGGGGGAGAGAAAGATAGACACCTGCAGACATGTTTCACCACCTGTGAAGCGACTTCCCTGAAGGTGGGGAGCCGGGGTTTCCAACCAGGATCCTTACTCCAGTCCTTGTGCTTTGCGCCACGTGCACTTAACCCACTGCACTACCGCCCAACTCCTGTCTTGGTGCATTTAAAAAAAAAAAATATTTGGGAGTCGGGCTGTAGTGCAGCAGGTTAAGCGCAGGTGGCACAAAGCACAAGGACCGGCATAAGGATCCCGGTTCGAACCCCGGCTCCCCACCTGCAGGGAAGTCGCTTCACAGGCGGTGAAGCAGGTCTGCAGGTGTCTATCTTTCTCTCCTCCTCTCTGTCTTCCCTCCTCTCTCCATTTCTCTCGGTCCTATCCAACAATGACGACAACAATAATAACTACAACAATAAAACAACAAGGGCAACAAAAGGGAATAAATAAATAAAATAAATAAAAAAATATTTATTTATCCCCTTTTGTTGCCCTTTTTGTTTTATTGTTGTAGTTATTATTGTTGTTATTGTTATTGATGTTGTCGTTGTTGGATAGGACAGAGAAAAATGGAGAGAGATGGATAAGACAGAGAGGGGGAGAGAAAGAGAGACACCTGCAGCCTGCTTCACCACTTGTGAAGCAACTCGTCTTGGTGTATTTTAACATGTGCATTCAACCAGATGCACCACCACCTGGCCCCTGAACCAGAATTCTTTATGGGGTGCAGAAATTTGAATTTAATTGTCATCAGGGTTATCACTGGGGCTTGGTGCCTGCACTACGGATCCACTGCTCCTAGAGGCCATTTTTTCCATTTTTTGTTGCCCTTGTTGTCCTTGTTGTTATTGTTATTGCTTTAGGATAGGACAGAGAGAAATCAAGAGAGGAGAGGAAGATAGAGAGGGAGAGAGAAAGAGATATAACTGCAAACTTGCTTCACCTCTTGTGAAGCGACCCCCCTGCAGGTGGGGAGCCGGGGACTCCAACCAGGATCCTTACCCAGGTCCTTGAACTCAGCACCATGTGCTCTTAACCCACTGCACTACTGCCTGACCCCTCTTTCTAATTTTTTTTTTATCAATAAGACAGAGAGAAATTGAGAGAGTAGTGCATGATAAAGAGGGGAGGGAAAGGTAGACACCTCTGGACCTGCTTCACCACTTGTGAACTGTCCCCCCTGCAGGTGGGGACACCTCACACCCAGGTTCATGAGCTTGGTAATGTGTGTACTTAACTGGGAGCACGATGGCCTGACCCCTGAAGCTTCACAGCACAGTAGCTAAGAGATTATTTATGATCACTGACAAACTGCCAATCTTCTCTGCTAAAAGTCTCACTGAAACATACCAAGAAGACCATAAACTAGACTTGATAACCGCTTTTCTTCTCTCTCTCTCTCTCTCTCTCCTTTTTTGACATCATCAGAGAAGCTTAATCTGTATACAACAGTACATAAAAACACTTATGTAATGAGGAATTCACAGTTTAAAAGATCATCTGGACCTGATGGGGCAAAAATAAAATGAGCCATTAAGTGCACAAGAGACAATGTATGCAGTTGGCTTTAATTCTGTCACCAAACAGGGTTCTTTTCTCCATCTTTGGACTTTTCTTGATCAGAACATGACCATCCGGCTTTTGGAAAGATGACTAATCAGGTAGCAGGAGCCCCTTATCCTTATCTGTTTCCATTTACTTCTGCATGGAAATGATATTTGTCCTTTACAACTGTTTTTATGCTTATTATTATTATATTTTTCTTTTCCCCATGAATATGTAGTTGGCACAGTTGCTGAGGGGAAATGTGCTTTGAAATTTCAGGCTCATTATTGGCTTATAAAATCGAAGAAGGGCGAGAACTCCAACTCCCACCTTCCCACACTGGGTTACCTTTATGGGGATTAACTACATTATTCAATGTATTTCTTAAGAATTAAATTAATTATAATGCATTTGGATTCCCTGAGCATTCTCACAATTAATTTGTGCTATTGAGTTATCAAATATCCTTTCTTAAGGGATTAGCTCATTTCTGATGTTTTTCACTGGTGTCCTGAGAAGTCATTTTTGGACTGTAACAAAAAAAAAATTAGATTTTTTTCCCAAGGATTTGTTTTTAATATCCAAAGGAATTCTTAGAATACTGAAGCAAAACAGTACAAAAAGAGTTATCCCTTAAGTAAGGATTTCTGATTCTCCAGTAACAAAAATTAGTGCAAATACCAAGCAAAGGAAATATTCTCTATAACTGCATTTTTCCCCCATTTAAAATAATAAGGCGGGGCCTACTTGAAATCCATAGTTTCTGGGTCAGTACAGAGTGATTTCAGAGGGCCTGGAAGTTAACTCTCTCAGTAGGGCATGTGTAGCATAGGTTTGAGCTCTGACACCATATGGGAGTGTCAAAATACCAGTGGAAGATCCAGTGCTTGTCATTCCCCCATTTCTCATCTTTCTCTGAGATGAAAAGAATGAAAATGTCAGCCTGGGAGCTATGCAAGGCTCTGGTGCGATAAAAAAAAAAAAAGTGCTTAGACTCAATTTCTAAGACTGTACTTTATTTTATTAATTTAAAAAGATACAATACCAGGGAATAAAATCTGGGTCTGTGCTTGTGCTCCACCACTGAACCACACTTTTCTAGGCACTGCAGAGCAGGTTCCTTCCATAAGGCTCTCTGGAAAGACACTTTCAGGCAGAGGAAGCAGCCAACACCTAGTACTTGGGGACCAACAAGTCACGGGTCATGTCTGTGTCAGTTTCATTCCAAGCAGCTCCCACACTCAGAGTTAACGGTATGGACAAAGGGTACAGAGGAGACGAGTCAGAGAGGATGTCAGGAGGTCACATGGGATCTGGGAGTCATTGTAGGGAGCATCATAGGAACCACTGTAGAAACCACTGGAGGGGCCTTGGGAGATAACATAATGAAAAGATTTTCATGCCTGAGGCTCCACAGTCCCAGGTTCAATCCCCAGCACCACCATAAGCCAGAGTTGAGTAGTGCTCTCTCTGTGTATCTTTCTCTCTGTGTCATTCTATCATTAAAAAATAAATGAATAAAAAAAAAAAAAAGGAAAGAAACCATTGTAGGGATCATTATAGAGACTTGTAGGGATGGTTCTCAAGTTTATAGCCTGCATAGAATATAGGATTCCCTTGGCTTTGGTGTTGACACTAGAGTGTGGAATTTGTTTTGCTCACTGTCCCTGCTCTAGTGAAACAGCTCATTCAACAAAGAGAGCAGGGGACTGCGTGTTGGCACACCTAGTTGAGCACACACATGTTACAGTGAGCAAGGACCTAGGTTCAAGCTTCTGGGCCACACCTGCAATGGGGAAGCTTCATGAGCAGTGAAGCTGCAGGCGTCCCTCTTCCTCTCATCCTCTGTATTACTCCTTCTCCTCTCAATTTCTTTCAGTCCTATCAAATCAAATCAAATCAAATCAAATGAAATCAATCAATCAATCAAAAATATATTTAAAAATATTTATTTATTTATTCCCTTTTGTTACCCTTGTTGTTTTATTGTTGCAGTTATTATTGTTGTTATTGATCTTGTCATTGTTGGATAGGACAGAGAGAAGCGATTCCCCTGCAGGTGGGGAGCCAGGGCCTTGAACTGGGGTCCTTGCACTTTGTGCCACCTGCACTTAACCCGCTGTGCTACTGCCCAACTCCCCCCAAATATATATTTATAGAAAAACAGAAGAGGGAGTGCAGAAGACTCAGTGAATTATTTCTGAGCCTTGCTGCTCTTTTCCTTTGTACAGTGAGATGTTCTCTTCTTGTTCACATCTCTACCCTATGCTTACCATCTCTAGAGGGTGAAGAGGAAAGCCAGCCGTGTTGCCTGGAGTCTCAGGATGAAAACTCAGCTTTCTACAGCCTGAGTGCTGGCACAGATGTTCACATCACATGGGTGGACGATAGAAGGAGTGTGCACATGGACTTAAACCCAGACCCCTCAATGACAAATAAGATGCAAGTGGGTGTCTCTTACCCAGTTTAGTGGCAGTTCAACATAAAGATACCTGATAACAAAAGCTAGCCACGGATTACTTCTACTTCACATCCAGGCACCCTAGAAATTGAACTTTCCCTTTGACCTATGGACCCTTCAGAACTTCTAGAAACCTAGCCCCCATAATCATTCGTCATTTACATGGATGCCTAGAAATAACTTCAAATTGAATTGTATGGTGCAGATCTCATACCTAAAGTTCTTTTACAAGAGATATCAAGCTTTTTTCCTTCCTTCCTTCCTTCCTTCCTTCCTTCCTTCCTTCCTTCCTTTCTTTCTTTCTTTCTTTCTTTCCTTCTTTCTCTCTCTCTCTTTCTTTCTCTCTTTCTTTCCTTCTTTCTCTCCCTTTCTTTCTTTCTTTCTTTCTTTCTTTCTTTCTTTCTTTCTTTCTTTCTCTCTTTCACCAGAGCATTGCTCAGCTCTGACTTGTGGTGTGAAAGACTGAACCTGGGACTTTTTCAAGCATATATTTTCAAAATATATATCTTCTTTCTTTCTTTCTTTCTTTCTTTCTTTCTTTCTCTCTCTCTCTCTCTCTCTCTCTCTTTCTTTCTTTCTTTCTTTCTTTCTTTCTTTCTTTCTTTCTCTTTCTTCCTCCCTTCCTCCCTTCCTTCCTTCCCTCCTTCCCTCCTTCCTTCCTTTCTTTCTTTCTTTCTTTCTTTCTTTCTTTCTTTCTTTCTTTCTTTCTTTCTTTCTTTCTTTCACCAGAGCACTGCTCAGCTCTGGCTTGTGGTGGTGTGAAAGATTGAACCTGGGACTTTCTCAAGCATGTATTTTCAAAATATATGCTTTTCCCCCTTGCCATTCTCATGACTCTCTCACATGTCATCATTACTTCTGACTGGTGGTCTCTGTCCCTCCTACCTTTCTTTAGTAATCTCCATGCCACTACTAGGATGATATTCCCAGAATAACATTAGTCCCATCACTCTGACTTAATTCTTCAGGGACTCCACTACCTTTGGGCTGAAACCATGTCCGGGGGACTGTGTACAACACTTGGTGATTCATTTTCTTTCCAATAACTGTAGCATCCCTGCTGCTTGCTTACGTCCTGATCAACCCCACACATTTCCTCAGACTTTCCAGTCTTTCCTACCAACACAAGCTTCTCCTGTTCATTTGCTGAATTTTACTTGACAAAGTGGTTGAATTTGGGGATTGGGGGGGGGGGAGCTATCCTTTGCCCATCTAGAGCTAGTGTCTCCCTTTGGGGAGTTGTCCTGTTGTCCCACAGTAAAACTCATGACGACTATCGGGTTAGTCTTGTTTCTGAGCTTGTTTTGCTCTCTCATATTCTGTCAAAGCTTCTAGAAACCTAGCCCCCATAATTGTGCATCATTTACATGGATGCATCAAAATAGCTTCAAATTGAATTGTATGGTGCAGATCTCATACCTAAAGTTCCTTTCCAAGAGATATCAAGCTTTTTCTTTCTTTCTTTTTTTTTTTTTTTTTCCCTCCAGGGTAATTGCTGGGGCTTTGTATGGGCACTACAAATTCACTGCTCTTGGCAACCAACCCCCCCCCCCCCCATTTTTATTGGTTAGGACAGAGAGAAATTGAGAGGGGAGGGGAGATAGAGAGGGAAAGAGAAAGACAGATAACTGCAGACCTGCTTCACCACTTGTGAAGCTTCCTCTGCTGAAGGTGGGGAGCTGGGGCTCGAACCCGGGTCCTTTTGCAGGTTCTTGTGCTTTGTACTATGTGTACTTACAGGGGTGTACCATTGCCTGGCCCCTTTAAGCTCTTTTATTTTTTAAGTGAACTTTTATCCTTTTCCCACCCCACTCTCATATCTCTCTCTCTTTCCCTTTCTTAGAGCACTTATCAGCTCTGGCTTATGGTGGTGCAGAGGACTGAACTTGGGACTCCTGGAGCCTCAGGCACCAGAGTCTCTTTGCATAACCATTATGCTATCTACCCCCACCAGACCCTCAATTCTCTGTATTAGGAAACAAGATTATTTTATCTCTTCTCTCCTCCCTGTATTTTACTCTGCCAATTCTATTCTCCAAAACTTTCTTTAGTGTTGAATCCTAGCCCAACCTGGTGCTGGAGAATCACTGATACCTAAGTTCCAACACTTGGAGGGCAACTTTTCTTTAAGGAGCTATCTACCACCTCTCTCCAACCTGGTTGATCTCTTAACTTTGATGTTAACTTGCTTTGCTTCTTTAGAGTGACTAACTTGAAAAAGCTCATGTTTATAAAGTAAAAAAAAAAAAAATTAATATTTTATTTCTGAGAGATGCAGAGAGAGAGAGAGAGAGAGAGAGAAACACCAGAGCACTGCTCAGCTATGATTTATGGTGGTACGGAGGATTGAACCTGAAACTTTTGGAGCCTCAGGCATGAAAATCTGTTTGCATAACCATTATGCTATCACCCCCACCCATAATTTTTTTTTTTCTTTCTGAGGCTTGGGAAGACACAGTTTACTTTCAGAGCAGAAGGGAATTATTTCAGATGACAATCTTGCTTCGATCATGTTCAAGGTGCGGCTGATCATCTGGTTGAATGAGCTCTTTTTCCTTTTTTATTTTTTTAAAATTTTTATGGAGATGGGACGATGCATATATGTGAGCTCACTGTTTTTGATCTAATTCTCTCTCTTCTTTTTAAAATTTATTTATTTATTTATTTATTTATTTATTTATTTATTTATTTATATAACCAGAGCACTACTCAGCTCTGGTTTATGGTCGTGTGGGGGATTGAACCTGGACCTGGAACTTCGGAGCCTCAGGCATGAGAGCCTCTTTGCATGACCATTATGCTATCTACCTCCATCCCTTGATCTACTTTTCCATTCAGAGTGTGTGTGTGGGTGTGAGAGAGAGAAACAGTTATTGTAGCACCAAAGCTTTCCCCAGTGCTGTGGTATATCCCATGTGGATCTGGAACCTGAGTCTGGCTTTTATGCACCGATGACAAGGCATTTGTCCTACCTAGTGAGCTTTATCTCTGCCCCCAAATTATGTGTCTTTGTGTAAACTCTGTCATATGCTAGCAAAAAAGCAGTCCTTCTGAAACTTGGGTTCTACTTTATTTCTCTTCCTCTAGCAAGCAGCTCTTTCTTTACAGAAGAACTTCAAAGTGTTGGCAAATTTCCCTCTATAATTCAGCTCAATGTCCACCAACTATGAGGACTTGAACTGTTTGGGCTAATTAGGTGGAGACTATTTTCCATGCCTTTTAAAGAAGTATTTCACCAATATGTCACCAATTTAATACACCCATTTGTTATTTTACTTTAAGCAGACTCTACATTATAATTTAATGACATAATGGAATCCCGATTCTAGTTGATAAACAGTGGTGCAAATGATTTAATTTCCCGCTCCAGCATTAGTCTCCATATTATTGTGCTGATCAGTCACTGCATACTAAAATCACTCATCCTTAATGCAATGATTTGGTATCCCTACAGAGAATTCGTCATCAGAATGCCATTAGATACAGTAAAAAAATGAAAATTACTATCACACAGCAGTAAACACTATTAACTATTAGTTAAAATAGCATTTAATTTAGCTGTGCAAGAGTTTACAAATTTCCACAGTTTACTTGGTCCTCAAATAATTGTCACTGGAAAGTTAATGATACTTTTGCCAATGAGATGATGGAAGAGGATGGCGATGAATAACAGATGGTTAGGTCGCATGTTCACGGTTGCAGCAGGGCAGTGGCTCTTAGGACACTTCACTGACATGGGAAAAAGGTGGAAGAATATTTGGCTTGTGCCTTTCTCATGTGTAGATGGACTGAAGCACTGTGGGCAAGGAAGACATCATTCATTCACCTCGGCTGCCCCTCAGGTACACAAAATTCTGCTGTTATGATGATGAGCAGCTGCCACAATGCTCTCCTTTAAACATTTATTATTTACTTCCTTATTTATTTATTTTTTTGCCTCCAGGGTTATTACTGGGGCTTGGTGCCTGCACTATGAGTCTGCTGCTGCTCCTGGCGGCCATTTTTTTTTTTTTTTTTTGGATAAGACAGAGAGAAATTGAGAGAGGAGGAGGGACAGAGAGGGAGAGAGAGGGGCTGGGTGGTGGCACACCTGGTTGAGCGCACATGTTATAGTGCGCAAGGACCTGGGTTCAAACCCCCTGTCACCACCTGCAGGGGAAAAGCTTTTCGAGTGGTGAAGCAGTGCTGCAAGTGTCTCTCTTTCTCCCCTCCCCCCAGCACCCTTTTCCCTCTTGATTTCTGGCTGACTCTATTGAATAAATAAAGATAATAAAAAAAAAAGAATTCTCAAAAAAAATAGGTGAGGGGAGAGAAAGATACCTGCACACCTGCTTCACTGCCTGTGAAGTGATTCTGCTGCAGGTGGGGAGCCGGGACTTCGAACTGGGATCCTAGAGCGGGTCCTTACACTTCCTGCTGTGTGGGCTTAAAGACTGGGTGCTCCACTACCTGGCCCCTTTTTACTTATTTTCACTTTTACTTGACTTAATGTATTTCTAGTTTTTTTTTTTTTTTTGGTTCACTTTTTGTTGGGAGATGCTGTTTTACAAGACAGTTGTCTGAGAGGCACAGTTTCACATCTCTCCACAATATGGGCCAACACACCTCACTCCCCAGCAATGTGCTGTTTCCCTCAACTCTAGAGGAATGGGCTCTGATTTTCTTTAGACGTCCCTTCTTTCCCCTACCAGTACCCTCACATCTATTGATGCAGACAGAGCATTTATTAATGTCTAACCCTGTCTTTTCCCTTGCTTCGCTTCTTAGATCTCTCATGTGAATAAGATAATCAGACATTTTTCTTCCTCCTTCAGACTTGTTTCATTTAGTATAGTTCCCGCCCCCATCCATTGTTCCGATACTTTTCCGACACTTTTATATGTATCTCTGGCCTGTAGAATGAAGTCTGTTACAAGTGAAGGATGAATTTTTGTATGAGACACACCGAGCATGCCTGTAAATGTGAGTACTCTGGGTGACTTTGCTCCAGAGCTCTGTCTTTATTCAAGTGCTGTGATTCATTTCCTAGTTTGGTCCAAAAGGCATGTTACTGAGTTTGAGTTTTGTGCCCAAAATATTGAGCTTAGATATGAAATGGGTCCCAGGGGCCTCCTCTGTGTACACAGTAGCCAAAACAAACAAACAAACAAACACCCAATACTACTTCCTGCTCTGCTTCTGTGTTTCATGCCAACCTGATGGGGAAAACCAAGTTGGAAGTGGCCAGCCCTGGCAGGATGGAGGTGGATGGTTTGCAGACTCTTGAAGGAGAAGTTTGATCAGTGCCAGCCTTAAATTGGTTAATGGGATCAGTATGATAGATGTGCATCTGTTTTCTGCAGTGTGTGCCTCTTGTCACCCAACATCAAGAAAAGGCAACCAGTGGGGACTGTCCCCACCTGTAGAAAGGAAGCTTCACAAAGGGGTGAAGCAAGGCTTCAGGTATCTCTCTATTTCTCTAGCTCTCCTGTCCCTCTCAATGTTAGGCTATCTCTATCAAATAGAAAAGGTAATAAAAAATAAAAAAACATTTAAAAAAATCTTCAGTGGCTCCTTCAAGTTGAAGTAAAAGATTTCATCATTTCATATATATATATATATATATATATATGAATATATGAAGGATAAATATCAGATAATTTCACTCTCGCAGAACATAAAAGCAAATATGGGATAAAAATTTAGGTAGACAAGATTTATTGCAGGAGAGCCAAAGTCGGTAGATGGGAGAGAGTTGAATGAGCATGTGAGCCCACTGTCATTTGGCAGACGGTATCATATGCTGTCACCTTTTATGGGGCAATTGTAAACTTAAATTGACAACAACACTTATAAATCAATATTTTCCCAATAAAGTGATTTCAAAAAAATTTAAAGAAAGAAAGAAAAGGCAATAGATGTCAGGAACAGTACTTTAAAAAAAATTTTAATTTATAAAAAGGAAACACTGACAAAACCATAGGATAAGAGGGGTACAACTCCACACAGTTCCCACCACCAGAACTCCATATCCCATCCCCTCCCCTGATAGCTTTCCTATTCTTTAATCATCTGGGAGTATGGACCCAAGGTCATAGTGGGATGCAGAAGGTGGAAGGTCTGGTAACTCTGGAGTTGTTACTTTACAAAGCTCTGTGTGAGAGGACAAGGAAAAAAAATATCAGGCATGGGGCTAGAGAGACAGCATAATAGTGATCTAAAAGATTTTCAAGGGAGTCGGGCTGTAGCGCAGCGGGTTAAGCGCAGGTGGCGCAAAGCACAAGGACCGGCATAAGGATCCTGGTTCGAACCCCGGCTCCCCACCTGCAGGGGAGTCGCTTCACAGGCGGTGAAGCAGGTCTGCAGGTGTCTATCTTTCTCTCCTCCTCTCTGTCTTCCCCTCCTCTCTCCATTTCTCTCTGTCCTGTCCAACAATGACGACAACAACAATAATAACTACAACAATAAAACAACAAGGGTATCAAAAGGGAATAAATAAATAAAATAAATATTAAAAAAAAAAAGATTTTCAAGCTTGAGGCTCTAAAGTCCCAGGTTCAATCCTCAGTACCACCATAAGCCAGAGTTGAATAGTGCTCTGATATCTCTCACTAAAATAAATAGATAAACATTTATAAAAATGAGGCATATTTACTTTGAGACAGTGTTTGATATACTGTTTATGTCTTGAGGCAACTCTTTTGTGAATCGGTGGATTCTTTCTGGACTCTGGAACCTAGCAGAATCCTTTATTACTTCAAAGACTACTATAATCCTGATTTCTGGCTGTGTTTTTATTTAAGCTAGTCTACAGAATATAAACATTAATGAAAATGAATTTACATTCTAACATCTATTAATCTAAACCTACTCATTATATATAAGTGAAATAACAAATTAATCAAACTATGCAAAACAATAAAACAAATTAAACACTACCATGAAATAATTGCCACCACTGGCAGTCAGAACAAACTCTTACAAATAAAGCACTCTGCAGCATTATTTTTTTTTGAATTTTTTATTTATAAAAAGGAAACATTGACTAAACCACAGGATAAGAGGGGTACAACTCCATACAATTCCCACCACCAGAACTCCGTATCCCATCCCCTCCCCTGATAGCTTTCTTATTCTTTATCCCTCTGGGAGTATGGACCCAGGGTCATTATGGGGTGCAGAAGGTGGAAGGTCTGGCTTCTGTAATTGCTTCCCTGCTGAAAAGGGGTGTTGACAGGTTGATCCATACTCCCAGCCTGTCTCTCTTTTTTCCCTAGTGGGGAAGGGCTCTGGGGAAGCAGAGCTTCAGGACACATTGGTGGGGTTGTCTGTCCAGGGAAGTCTGGTTGGCATCATGCTAGCATCTGGAACCCTATCCAGAGAATCCCAGGTCACAAGCTGCTGCTTTGTTGGAGGTTATGGCAGCTGCTGCTTCCAAGTCGACATTTTCAGCATTCTTTTTTTTTTTTTATATATATATATAGTTACTGACTTAAACAATTTTTTAAATTATCTTTATTTATTTATTGGATAGAGACAGTCAGAAATCAAGAGCAAGGGAGAGAGAGAAAGGGAAAGAGACAGAAAGACACGTGCAACCCTGCTTTACCACTTGCAAAGCTTTCCTCCTGCTGGTGGGGACCTGGGGGCCTGAACCTGGGTCCTTGCACATTGCAACATATGCGCTCAACCAGGTGTGCCACCACCCGGCCCCCTGCAGCATTCTTATTTCTTCTGGTCATTAGAGAAACTGTGTCAGACCTCAATTGGGTGTTGGGAACCATGTGAGGGAAGCGAAGGAAACAGGTTATTGGACTGGGTCTTGACCATCCTTAAAGGAAGGTCCATCTCCCGGATGAGCTGTGACACCCCCAAGTTCCTCTGCCTTCTGGGGATCCCAGGGCCAGATTCTCTAGGGAATGGGAGCTCCCCCAGGTCACCTGTGCAACTTCTCCCAGGTCATTGCTATTTGGGGGAAGGATGGACAGGGTATGGGGGCCACAGCTTTGCCACCGCACCCACCTAGTGTCATTCACTTAACTGTGTCATTCACTGTAACTTGACCCTCTGCAGTTCTCCATTTCTTCATCTGTAAAATCGGGACCTTGGTGGAATTCATCTGGAAATGATGAAAGGAGGTGATGGCTACAAAGGGTTCTCCAGCACACTACTGTAGGTGTCTGGGAATACCCAGCAGGCTCCACATAGACTGTCCCCATCTCAGTGAATGAAGGGAAATTCTTTCCTTTGCCCAATGTGTCCCCCCCCCCCTTTTAATTGTTTCAGACATTGTGTTTCGCTCTTGGGACATAGGGATATTTGCATGTATGTGTTTTGATATTCTGATGCATTTCTGTGGTTGATTTCTGGAAAGTGAATAAGCTCTGAAAGATGGGATATTGACTTGATTTAGTCCAGATGTGGGTGATTCTATCACCAAAGGACCTACATGTTGCCCGGTTACAGTCAGGACTCCTGACTCTCCTCAGCTCCTCAATAGCCCTGCCATTGGACTGGCAACGTAACTTCCTCGGATACTGTGCTTTCTTTGCCATGTGCATAATGCAGGCTTGAGTCCAGACCCCAATATACTGAAGGAAGCTCGGTGCTATGGTGTCCTCTCTGTCTTTCTATGTGAGAAAGTCATTTGGGAGGTGAAATCCCAGTGATAGGAAAAAAAAAGAAAAAAAAAACATATATCCATCCTGGCATCCACTAAAATGGTTTATTTTTCATAATTTAGGTAAAATTTTAATAAATTATATAAAATGCAACTCATTATAATTTTAAAATATTCTCAGCATAACTCTTTGAAAGTTGCTGCATATACCAACATACATGCATATATATGTATATATATGATATATTACTCCGTGGTTTACATTTTCATGTAGGAGTATATATGGAGAGTTTACTTTCTTTTTAAAAAAATTTTCTTATTAATCATTTACAGTTGGCAGCAAAATACAATAGTTTGTACATGCGTAACATTTCCCAGTTTTGCACATAACAATTCAACCCCTCGTGGAGAGTGTTCTATAGTATATATCTCTATATATGAATATTATTAGGGGGTATTTTGTGATACATAAGAATACTTATGGAAAAAATTAAAATAATAATAATAAAAAGGGGGGCCAGGTGATAGTGCAGCGGGTTAAACACATATGAAGCAAAGCGCAAGCACTGGAGTAAAGATTCCAGTTCAAGCCCCCGGCTCCCCACCTGCAGGGGGGTCACTTCACAAGTGATGAAGCAAGTCTGCAGGTGTCTATCTTTCTCTCCCCCTCTCTGTCCTATCCAACAACTACAGTAACAACAATAACAACAGCAACAACAATGATAACCAACAAAAGCAACAAAAGGGGGAAAAAAAAGTCTCCAGGAGCAATAACCCTGGAGGCAAAAAAACAGAATAAAATAAAATAAGAATACTTACGGGGAATTTTTTATTGTGTATATTTGTATATGTGAATATATATGAAGAGTGTTCCATGGTGTGTATCTACCATAGTTTGTTTAATAATTTATCTGTTGAAGAACTTTCTTTTCTATTTTTTTGGCTAGTATGACTAAAGCTGCTGTAAATTTCTAAGCATATATATATTTTTCTTATTTCATTAGGATCAATGCCTATAATTAAATTTTTAGTTTGTTATCATTTGCATATTTATTTTATTTTATTTTTAGATAGATGTAGGAAGAGAGAGAGAGAAAGAGAGAGAGAGAGAGACTACAGCAATGAAGCTTCCCTCAAAGCGATAGGAGTTGGGTCTGAACCTGGGTGTCACACATGGGAAAACAGTACACTACTCAAGTGAGCTATTTTGCCAGCCCTTGCATATTTAATTTTTAAAAAAAATTGTCACACTGTCTTTCTGTCAACAATATGTGAGTGACATAGTTTCTCCACATTCTTGTGGGCCTTAGCTATTGTTATTATTATTATTTTCTTTCATTTTAGTTACATTAGTGTGTAGTGATATCTCATTATTATTTTAAAATTGGATTTCTATTTGGGGCCTGGGAGGCAGTTTAGTGGAAAGAGTGCATATGCTTTCCATGTGGGAGGCTCTGAGTTTAATTCTTGTTACCATATAAGAACAAGAAGGACAGAAAAAGATGGGGGGCCCATGGATGCTAGAGTCATATCTTGGTGTCTCTCTCTTCTTCTCACTACAAAATTTCACTTGTGAATAGTCAATGACAGTGAACATATTTTTTTGTGTTAATTTTTTTATCTATGTGTCTTCTTTTGTGAGTGTATCTTCACTTTTTAAACACAGTTTCTAATTGAATTTCTAGTTTTATTCAGTGTTGCACTTTGAAAGTTATTTATTATTCTTGACACTATTCTTTGTCAGATCTGTTGTTTGAAAATTTGACTGTATGTGGAGATGGGGTCTTTAAAGTCAGAATGTTTGAAAACTTAAATGGATCTAAATGATAAAAAAAAAAAAAGGAGAATATCTTAAGAGCTGAATGTTAGGAAAAGCATTCTTGCATCGAAGTTTAAAATTTTGAGGTGTGTGTAAGACCTTATCTGGAGGATAAAATGACAAGTTGTAGACCAGGAGAAAAGATTTGCAAACAACATATCTGACAGTAAGTGAATGAAAGAATGAACAAGTGTGTAAGACCCAAGAGGACACGAGTTAAAATCACTTTATTGTAAAAAACTTCCTAAAAAACAAAGCAATAACAAACTTTCTGCCACTTAGGTCTTTGGATTCATCTGAAGAGAAAATGAAAACTTTGAGCAGCAGGAAAAAGAGTGTTTATTCGGTAAGTGCAAATGCAGGAATGCATTATCAGTCTCTTTGGATTAAGACCATGGTGCAGCAGAGGTTTCAGCCAGTTTTACAAATCATAGTAATATTTAAAGAAAATAAGCCTTGGGAGTAGGGCAGTAGTGTAATGGGTTAAGTGCAGGTGGCACAAAATGCAAGGACTGGTGTAAGGATCCCGGTTTGAGCCCCCGGCTCCCCACCTGCAGGGGTGTCGCTCATAAGCGGTGAAGCAGGTCTGCAGGTGTCTTTCTCTCCCCCTCTCTGTCTTCCCCTTTTATCTCCATTTTTCTCTGTCCTACCCAACACCAACTACAACAATAAAACAACAAGGGCAACAAAAGGGAATAAATAAATAAAATAAAATAAATATAAAAGCTATGAATAAATAAGTATATGTAAAAAAAAGAAAATAAGCCTCAAAAGATGTATTTTTATAAGAATAAATACAAACTAAGACCATGGGAACTGTCTATTCCTAGTTCTACACATTCAATTTGAGGTTTTTAGCATAATAAGACATTTGTCCTCTTTGTATCTAAGGTATTTCGCTTCCTAACAGAGCTTTCTAGAACAGATTTTTCTGCTGTGAACTGCTAACTTACAATGCAGGTCTTCTATCTCACTAAAGTCTGCCCCCCTCCCCAAGTTCTCTGGGGTCAATTTCTAAGCTTGAGTAAAAGAATTGCAAGAAAAAGGAAATAGTGAGCTAGGAATGTGAATAGCCTCTGTGAATGCCTGATTTTTCTAAAAGCTAGAATATTGGAATGTAAACCCCCCACACACACTTTACAGTCCTATCTTAGGAATGTTACCAAATTGATTTAGAATGCCAGGTTTAGGCAACTGCTTTCTATTTCCCAAACATCACACTCAATATTTCCTCTGCTTCCTAAGATGCATTCTTATATCAAGGGTCAGCATGAATATAATAATTATATTCTGAAGATTCACTTTGCTTTATTCTCATGATTTTCTTAAATATTCTCACCCCCCTTTAAATATTCTTAAAGCTCATTTTACATATGTATTTGTGTGGTGCTGGGTTCAGCATGGCTCCTGGGTTAATTTGGCATTTTTTTGATTTGAGACAGAAGCAGAGAAAGAGAAAGCAAAAGAAGAAGGGAAAGAGAAAGAGGCGTATATACACAGAGAAGGTGGACATCTAGCACAACTCTACTGTTCTAGGAACTTCTTCTGGTACCATCCATGTTTCTGGGGTTCTAGGCTGGGTGGGTCTTCACGCATAGTAAGGTGTGTGCTTTACCTAGTGAAATATTTCCTGGTCCATGTTTATATTCTCAGTTCCTGAATGCTTCATTTGTTAAAAAAAAAAAAATCATGTCCTAATGTTTATAGCAGCATTATTTGTAATAACCCAAAACTTGAAACGGCATAACACCAGTGCTCAATATCAGCTGAGTGGTTAAGGAAATTATGATTCTACACATTTGTAAGAAATAGTGAAATCTCCTTTGCTACATCTTGCATGAGATTTGAAGGAACCATGTCAAGTGAGATAAACCAGCAGGATAAGGACAAATACTAGATGACCTTATTCATAGGTGGAACATAAGAAACAAAGAAAGGGAAAACACAGGGTGAAACCTGGACCAGCTGTGGTCTATTACAGCAGCACTAAAGATGTTAAAAGTTGTGAGATGGGTGGAGGGTGTTGGGGACAAAACACATAGTGATGAAGGAAGACTTCAGTTGGTAGTTGAAGCAGAGCAGAGATCCCTATCATGGGGAGATAAGCATTGTACTCACTCAGCCACTCACCTGTTGTTGGACACGTAGGTTGCTTCCAGGTTTTGGCTATTACAAATTGTGCTGCTATGAACATAGGTATACACAGATTTTTTTAGATGGGTGTGTTTGGTTCCTTCTTCCGTAGCCAGTCAGCAGCGTCAGGTTGAAAGCTGTCAGGAGCTGCTTGTTGCTGGCTTTGAAAGTGACTGGGATCCATGTGGATTCAGTCGTCGAGGAAGGATCGTCAGTTTCCCCAATGAATGGGTAATCACGGGATGCACCACGAGAAGGTCGATCCAATGCAATCCTTAGGATCTATCCCTAGGAGAGGAATTGCCAAGTCGGGAGCATGAAGGAATCATACTAAGTGAAATAAACCACAAAGAGAAAGATGAATATGGAATGAGCCCACTCATGGGCAGAAGATGAGAAATAAGAACAGAAAGGGGAAACACACAGTAGAATTTGAACTGGGTTTGATGTATTGCACCAAAGTTAAGGACTCTGGGTAGGAATGGGGGGACTTTCAGGTCCTGGTGCATGATTCTGGAAGAAGACCTAGCCTGGGGGTGAGAGTGTTTTGCAGAAACTGAGAAATTTTACACATGTTCCAACAACTATATTTACTGTAAGCCATGAATCTCCCCAATAAAATATTAAACAAAAAGAAAACCATGACAATCACATGACAATCAGTCTTGCAAATTGTTATTTCCCCCAATTCAGTGACTTAAAAAATGAAACGTCATTATCAAACAGCTTTCAAACACCTTTAAAGTAGTAAAGTTAGGGGTGAGCAGTGGCAAAACTAGTGGAGCACACGTTACCATGAACAAGGATCCCAGTTCCCACCCACAGAGTAGGAAGCTTCTCATGAGCAGTTAAACAGTGTTGCAATTGTCTGTCTTTCTCCCTCTCTCTCTCTTTTTACTTCTTTTTAAAAAACATTTTATTTATTTATTAATGAGAAAGATGGGAGGAGAGAGAGAGAAAGAACCAGACATCATTCTGGCACATGTGCTGCCAGGGGGATTGAACTCAGGACCTCATGCTTGAGAGTCCAATGCTTTATCCACTGCACCACCTCTAGGACCACTGTCTTTCTCTCTCTACCTCCTTCCTCCCCCGTAATTTCTCTTTTTCCTATCAAATAAAATAATTAAACAAATAAAATAAAAAGTAAAAAAAGTAAAAAAGTAAAGTCCACCAGCAATATACTGTTCTTATATTCATTTATAAACCATGCCAAGGTCTTTGGGATCTTGATGTGCTTCCAGTCCTAGATCATACTGTGCAGTGCTTTCATCTAACTCTTTTGGGTAGATAGAAAATATTGGCGAGTTAATACATCTCACCTCCCTTTGTCCAGTGAGAAAGGAATGATGCTATGCTCTAACTTACTAGCCATTTTGCCAACAAAATTCTTTTTATTTTTTTTAAGATTTTATCTATTTATTTATTTATTTAATGAGAAAGACAGGAGGAGAGAAAGAACCAGACATCACTCTGGTACATGCTGCCAGAAAGAGAGACTGAGAGAGAGGGGGATCACCCGGTGGCACGCTGGGTTAAGAGCACATAATATAAAGCACAGTGACCCAGGCAAGGATACCAGTTAGAGCCCTGGGCTCTTCACCTGCAGGGTGGGGGGTGGGGGGGTGGTGTGTTTCACAAGTGGTAAAGTGGGTCTGCATGCAGGTGTCTTTCTCTCCCTCTCTGTCTTCCCCTTCCCCTTTCAATTTCTCTCTGTCTTATCCCATAAAACAGAAAAAATGGCCACCAGAAGCAGTGAATTCTCAGTGCTGGCACTGAGCCCCAGCAATAACTCTGGGGGAAAAAGAGAGAGAAAGAGAGAGAGAGAGAGAGGGAGAGAGAGAGAGAGAGAGAGAGAGAGAGAGAGAGAGAGAAAGACACATGCAGACCTGATTTACCACTCTTAAAGTGGACCTTCTGCAGGTGGAGAGTGGGGACTTGAAGCCAGATTCTTGTGTGGGAACTGATTCTTCATATGTGCCCTTAACCAGCTGTGCCACCGCCTGCCCCTGCCATCCCCCAACAACATTCTTGATTGTGTTGAGTGGTGCCTGCATGTTTGGATAGAGGCCATCTCTATGCATTGAAAGGAGCAGTACCTGCAGGTCAAGTTAGAGGACAAGTTCTAAGCACTAAAGGAAAATGACTATCTGCACATCAAATTAGAGAACATCACTTGGCATTGAAATGTGGCATACTTGCTTGTCAGGTTAGAGAACATCTCTAAAGAGTGAGGTAACTGCAGATTCGGCAAGAGACTCAGCTCTAGCATTCACTACCTGCAGGTCAGGCTGGAGGGAACATTGTGCCTGAACAGGTGATTCCCTGGCAGTGTCTGCAGCTTCTGTGTCCTGTGCTCCGTGTTTCTGGACTTTGTCCCTCAGGGAGGTAGTGTCATGGTATCGCCTCCTCCTGTACTACTCCTTTTTTTTTTTTTTTCTGCTTCCAGGGTTACTGCAGGGGCTGGGTGCCATCACTATGAATTCACTGCTCTTGGCAGACATTTTTCTATTTTATTTGCTAGGACAGTGAGAAATTAAGAGGGGAATGGGGATAGAGAAGGAGAGAGAGAAAGAGAGACACCTGCAGACCTGCTTCGCTGCTTGTGAAGCATCTTCTCCTGCAGGTGGGGAGCCGGAGACTAGAACCCAGATCCTTGCACGGGTCATTACACTTGGTACTTTGCATGCTTAGTCAGTTATGCCACTTCCCAGCCCCCTGTTCTACTACTTAAAGAACTAGATTGAACGCTTAAGATCTTTGCATCACTACTGGGACTGGTGGCATAAAAAGACCCTGCTAGGAGTTGGGCGGTAGCGCAGCAGGTTAAGCGCATGTGGCTCAACGTGCAAGGACCGGCTTAAAGATCAGGGTTCGAGCCTCCAGCTCCCCACCTGCAGGAGAGTCACTTCACAGGCGGTGAAGCAGGTCTGCAGGTTTCTACCTTTCTCTATCTGCCCCTCCTCTCTCCATTTCTCTCTGTCCTATCCAACAATGACTACAATAATAACTACAACAATAAAGCAACAAGGGCAACAAAACGGAATAAATAAATAAATATAAAAAAAATAAAAAAAGACCCTGCCATTGGGTGCTTTGTTTCTGACAACTGACAGGATGATAGTCCCTAACTCACCCCCCCACTTTATTTTTTGCCAAGAAGCATTACTGAGCATGCGAATTTAGTGCTAATAACAACAATTAATTTATATTCTAGTACTAAGCAGAGGCAAATTGGTGATAGAGAGAAGCTTCAGAAAACATCTACATGTGGAGCCATCTAGACAAACACACACACACACACACACACACACACACACACACACGGGGGATAACTTTGCACACAACCAAAATGGCAGCTGGTTCTGAGATTTCATGAACACATAGCAGCCAAATCTAAAAACAAAAAAATTCTATTTAAGCTGATTTTTCCTCTCTGTAGGAACTGAGCCTGTCAGCAGCATAAACACTTGCGATCCTGCACTTCCTAGTATGCATGTGCCTTCGAAAAGGGAGGTGTTAATTGCTGTGCTAATTACAACATGATTGCTTTGCACTTGTTTTGCACTTGTAGGTGATTAAATTTTTAACGAAGCATATTACTTGGCACTGTTAGCACAGTTAACACATCTCTCTCTCTCTCTCTCTCTCTTTCTCTCATGCCTTGGGAGAAGTCCCGCATGCACTGCAGACCCTTCCCTGGCTGTGATGTGCTGTTGTGCTTGGAATGGCCTCTATTCGGGCTGTGGGTAACAGGACTCAGCTTCCTGCTTGGGAAAGAGCAGCAGCTTATTATAATCATACCCAGCAGGATGGCACTGGCCAGATGCGAACGCAGAGCCACAAAGGTATTAGCTAAAAATTAGGCAGCGCTGCCAACGCCGGTCTCCAGCCTTCATTTAAAAACTACAGCAACTGCAACCAGTGGAGGGAGGGGTGGTGCAGAGGGTGTAGCAGGAAGGCAGGCAGATGACAGCAACTTCCATGTGATTTATTTCTGCTCCACAGCCTGTGTTCCCAGATGAACAGGAGCTCGGGGAAACTTGCATCTGTTCCACGGGTAGCCTTGTCTCTCTGGTTCCCACTGTGCAGCAGGCTGCAGCCTCGGTGGAAGCGATTTGTGCTCATGCGCCTATGCACGCAAGCCCAGGCCTCCTCATTCAGAAGTACTTGAGAAAGGAAGTCTGCGGCTTAGAGACAAGTTGCGTCCACGTGCGTGTACATGTGCGTGTGTGTTGGGGGGGTGTTGGCTCACAAGCTGGAGGTGTGGGGAATGTTAGAGAAATGTTATATAGTTAAATCATCTCTCTCTCTCTTTTTTTTTTTAAAAAACCTTTCATGTTTGCTTCATCAGCATGTATTTTAGAACTGGTAGGATACAGAGAGGGTTCGCTTGGCCCCTGCGCAAAAACATGTCATTTATTTTGCTAAGAGAGAGAGAAATTGAGAGGGGAAAGAAATCTAGAGGAGAAAGAGACACATCTGCAGCACTATACTACTTGGGAAGCTTCTCTCCTGCCAAGTTGCGTCTGGGGACTTGAACCTGGGTCCCTGGCATGGTAACATGTGCATGCACCCAGGTCCACCACTATCTGGCCCCCAAATTGTCTTTCTTTATTTTTAAATTTTATTTATTTATTTATTTGGGTATAGACAGCCACAAATCAAGAGGGAAGGGAGTGTTAGGGAGAGAGACAGAGTTAGGAGTCAAGCGGTAGCGCAGTGGGGTAAGCACAGGTGGCTCAAAGCGCAAGGACAGGTGTTAAGGATCCAGGTTCGAGCCCCCGCCTCCCCACCAGCAGGGAAGTCGCTTCACAAGCAGTGAAGCAGGGCTTCAGGTGTCTGTCTTTCTCTCCACCCCTCTGTCTTCCCCTCGTCTCCCCATTTCTCTATGTCCTATCCAACAGCGAAGACATCAATAATAACTACAACAATAAAAAGAGAGAGAGGGAGAGAGACAGAGAGACACCTGCAGCCCTGCTTCACCACTTGTGAAGCTTTCCCCCTGCAGGTGGGGGCCGGGGGTTCTTACACAGGTCCTTGCACACTGTAACAAGCGCACTCATTCACGTGTGCCACCGCCTGCTCCCCCCAATCGTCTTTCTTCATGTCAGCCAGTGAGGACATCTTCAAAATCAGAAAAGTAAAACATCCAACTTTATTTATTTATTTACTTATTTGTTTATTTTTGGTATTATCTTTATTTACTTATTGGATAGAGACAGCCAGAAATGGGGAAGTAAGGGAGTGATAGGGAGGTAGAGAGACAGAGGGATACCTGCAACCCTGCTTCACCACTCATGAGACTTTCCCAGCCCCCAGACATCCAACTTTTACTTTGACTGAGCTTTCATAACTTGTCAGGCCCCCTGCACCTCCCCCCCGACAAGACTCCTGGCATCATGGCTTTAAATGACCTGAATGGACAAAAGAAATAAAGTAGCTGGGTTGCCTGAGAAGCCCCAGAGAGTAAGGGGTTTTGAAATAAAGTTGATTCTTGAATACATTTCTCAGAACCCAAGTGGTTCAGGTCTGATATCTAGCCTGGAGACTGCAGCTCCAGAATATTTTCCCTACTGTGTCAGTACAGAGAGAAGAACTTCCCTCTACCACATAACTTACAGATACCTGCTAGCGGCTCCACACGGTGAACAAACACACAAGCCGCACGTTAACAGATGGATCAAAGGCTTTGCTAAAAAATATTTGGGACAGTGCATATGGCGATGTGACCAAGGGCTTGATATAATTTTTTTGTGCTGGTTTCTTTTTTTGGCAAGTGTATTATCTCACATTGAAAATTAATTTCACTTTTAACTGTCATTTTCATGATGTCTTCCACTGAGGAAAAAAAAAAAACACCTTGTCTGTCCTCCTAAACTATTGGCTGAACTTCCCTTTTTCTCTCACTTTGACTAATGAGTTTAATTACTTGAATTTTCAAACCCACCCTTCTCATCAGGCATGCGTCTTGGAGTGACAGCTTGCCTCACCTGGCACTGCTGTGATAGTCAAATTGCATGAATAGGTACCATTCCAAGGTATTGAGCCCATGTCCCAACATAAGCAGGTGGAGAAGGGAGGGAGGGAGGAAGGGAGGGAGGAAGGGAGGGAGGAAGGGAGGGAGGTGGAGGAGGGAGAGAGAGAGAGAGAGAGAGAGAGAGGGAGAGAGAGAGAGATGGTAGACAGTGACCTTATTATTTTAAAACCTATTTACCATTGGCTGGGGAGGCTACCGCAGTACTCCAGCAGAAGCAGCACAGGGGAGCAAACCAGAAACTTTGTGAGTACTGTGCTTTACTGCCCAGCCACCTTTCTGGCTGTGATACCAATGCTTTTAATTCATTACTGTAAATGTATGTTTTACTCGTGAGAGGAAAAAGTGATCTGGGGAAAGGTAAGAATTATGAGTGCCTTCAATTTGTAATAGCCCAAATCTGGAAGCAACCCAGGTGTCCAACAACAGATGAGTGGCTGATCAAGTTGTGGTATATATACACAATGAAATACTACTCAGCTATTAAAAATGGTGACTTCACCGTTTTAAGCTGATCTTGGATGGAGCTTGAAAAAATCATGTTAAGTGAAATAAGTCAGAAACAGAAGGATGAATATGGGATGATCTCACTCTCAGGCAGAAGTTGAAAAACAAGATCAGAAGAGAAAACACAAGTAGAACCTGAACTGGAATTGGCGTATTGCACCCAAGTAAAAGACTCTGGGGTGGGGGTGGGGCAGAATACAGGTCCAAGAAGGATGACAGAGGACCTAGTGGGAGTTGTATTGTTATATGGAAAACTAGGAAATGTTACATATGTACAAACTATTGTCTTTACTGTCGAATGTAAAACATTAATTTCCCAATAAAGAAATAAAAATAAAAGAAAGAAAAAAAAGTTATGAGTGCCTTAATGGCTATGCGAAGAGCTTCCCCAGTTCTCATATCACTACAAGTCACAACTGAGCAGGTCTCTGGTAAATAAAAAAGAGAAATTATGAGTGCCAAAGCCTAGTGTCTCCCAAATAATACAATTCAACTCAGTTTAATGTACAGAAATATTTATGGTGTCCACAATTCTCTGGGCTGAGTGTCTGTTTGCAGGATTGTACCTCAGATTTCTAGATATATATATATATATATATTTTGTTTTTTTTTTCTGGTAAAGCTTCAGTCATCCCCAAAGATCACTTATCTGTCTCCTTCTCAGGGAGCACTTGCTCTTTCCTTCACTTTATTGTACTATGCCTGTTCTCTCTTTTTTCTTCCCGTCTGCATTCTGTTCCCTCCACCTCACCCAGCTGTCCTTTCTGTTGACTTTCAACATTACCACCTGAGTGTCTCCCACTCGCCCCATATGGGGTTCCAGGCTGAGACAACTCCTGTGAAATATAAATTGCAAGATTCTACTGTTTAAACAATAACCAGCTCCCCCTCCCTCCCTCCCTCCCTGCCATCCTTCCTTCCTTTCTCCCCTCCCTTGTATTATTTTATTTTATTTTGTAACATGTGCACCCAACCAGATGCACCACCACCCAGCCTCATTTTATTTCATTTTATTTTATTTGCCCCAGGGTCATTGCTGGGACTTGGTGCCTGCATTATGAATCCACTGCTCTTAGAGACCATTTTCCCTATTTTTGTTGCACTTGTTGTTGTTGTTATTGGTATTGTTACTGTTGGATAGGACAGAGAGAAATCAAGAGAGGAAGGGAAGACAGAGAAGGGGAGAGAAAGATAAACACCTTCAGACCTGCTTCACTGCTTGTGAAGCAACCCCCCTGCAGGTAGGGAGCCAGGGACTCGAACCAGGATCCTTATGCTGGTCCTTGGGCTTTGCGCCATGTGCACTTAAACTGCTGCACTACCATCCAGCCACCCCCTCCCTTTAAAATTTTTTTTTTTAATTTAAGAAAGGATTAATGAACAAAAATATAAGGTAGGAGGGGGTACAACTCCACACAATTCCCACCACCCAATCTCCATAACCGACCCCCTCCCATGATAGCTTTCCCATTCTCTAGCCCTCTGGGAGCATGGACCCAAGGTCGTTGAGGGTTGCAGAAGGTAGAAGGTCTGGCTTCTATAATTGCTTCCCTGCTGAACATGGTCCATACTCCCAATCTGCCTCTCTCTTTCCCTAGTAAGGTGTGTCTCTGGGGAAGCTGAGCTCCAGGACACATTGGTGGGGTCTTCAATCCAGGGAAGCCTGGCCAGCATCCTGGTGGCATCTGGAACCTGGTGATTGAAAAGAGAGTTAACATACGAAGCCAAACAATTTGTTGAGCAATTATGGACCCAAAGCTTGGAATAGTGGAGAGGAAGTGTTAGGGAGGTACTCAATGCAAACTCTAGTGTACTACTGCTTTCAGGTATATATTTTGCAGTAGTTTATGGATACGTGTGCACATAAGCTCTCTCTCACAGAAACTGGTGTATATCTAGGTTTTGGGACTTTGTTAGAAAGTGAACCACCTGGGATGGAATTAGAGTGTACTATAAAAGGAAAGGTCTCACCCGAGTAATGAAGCTGAAGGGTTGTCATTCCACACGTGAAGTCTCTGGACACAGTCTGAGGTGAAGCATGTTGAGGTGGCAATCGTTGCGTTGCTCCCTTTTGTTTTTATAGAGATAGTGAGGTAGACAGTGAAAGAGATCACAGCACCGCAGTTTCTTCCAGTGTGTTGGGGGTGGGCTTGAAGCTGGACTGTGCACATGACAAAGCAGTGCACTAAGTGAGCTATTTTCACTCACCCAACAACTGACTTTTCTTACCTTTTTTTTTTTTAAAGGCAAATAAGGATGAACACTTTTAGCACTATGCAAATGCTATATTTCTAACCCTTTTTTCTGACAGACATGCTGAGAGCCTAAATTCTCCTGTTAAGAGGGAAAGGAGTTCTATGGAGACCACTCATTGCAAGATATGCATCCAAAGTTTCTTATAAAACCAACCCAGTATGGGCAGGGAAGGACATAGTCTCCACATGAGTATCAATAATTCCACTACATTTTGCCTCAGGAGAATAGCTTGAGAATACAATACAGACATACTGAGTTGAAGGATTAGAGGGGTGGAGTACCGAAGAGAAACACTGGCCATTTATCTGAGGTGGAACAGTTACTGATCATTGCTTAGGAATTGCCACTTCAAGAGTCCCAAGGTCTGGAACACGTAGTTTCCTGAAAGTGACCTCCCTCCCTCCCTTCCTCCTTTCCTCCCTTCCTCCCTCCCTCCCTTCCTCCCTTTCTCCCTCCCTCCCTCCCTTCCTTCCTTCCTTCCTTCCTTCCTTCCTTCCTTCCTTCCTTTTTTCCTTCTTTCCTTCCTTTCTCTCTTTTTCTTTCTCTCTTCTTTTCTTTCTTTCTTTCTTTCTTTCTTTCTTTCTTTCTTTCTTTCTTTCTTTCTTTCTTTCCTGTCACGGAACTTGCAGTTCTTAGTTATATTTCATTTGAATCTAGAACCACTAACTACTCTTCAACACTGATCAAACATTTCCTTCTCTGAAGACGAATACAGACTTGGTTACCTCTCCACTGAACAGGTAGAGTAAGTCTTCCAGGTTTGGGGTGGGACTGAGGTTAGCCCTGCCATTTATGGTAATAATAACATTCTAGTGATGCTGGTTTTTAGCATTACAATATTTTATTCTAGCAGGTTTCTTTTTAACTAAAGTATAATTAATATGAAGCATCATCAATTCCAGGTACACAACATAAATTAATAAATAAACATATTGCAAAATGATGCAAATAAACCTATGGTCTTAGTAGCTTTTGGATTTGTGATATAATATCATTAAGCATTGTCCCCATATTGCAAGTATATATCCTTGACTTATTTATTTTGTAGCTGGAAGACTGAACCTTTTGATTCTCTTCACTCATTTGTTCACTCCCAGTGTCTCTTTCCCCTTATTGCTACCAGTCAGCTTTCTATCTCTATTTAATTATTGTTCTTATTCCACATATAAGTGAAATCATACAGTATTTGTCTCTTTCTGTATGGGGTTCCTTTTTCTTTCATTCCTAGAGCTAAAACCTAATCCCTAGCCCCAATTCTAACTTTAACCCTAATCCTAGCTCTTGTCTAACAGTTCATTTAGCATAATACCCTCCAAATGATTCATATTTGAAATATTTTGAAATAGCAAACACTCATTCTTTTTCACGTCTGAGTAGTATTCCACCTCCTTTCTTAGAGAGAGAGAGAGAGAGAGAGAGAGTGAAAAGGGGGGGAGTCTTTGTTACCCATTCATCCATCAGTTGCCATATAGGTTGTATTTTGGCTATTATTATACATAATACTTCAAGGAAAATAGAAGTTCACACAATTTTTTACATTAGTATTTTTATTTTTCTTCAAGTAAATATCCGGAAGTATAATAGTTGAATCATATGATAGTTATATTTTTATTTTTCTGAGAAATATTCAAACTGCCTCCCATGAGAGTTGCATCAATTTAGTTTCCCATAAACACTGATAAGGACTGGGCGAGGTAGGACCAGCATGCGTGCAGTATTCTGGTGCTTTTTTTCTCCCACGGAACGGCAGCACTTGGGGGCCAGTCCAGGCAGGACCGTTTATGCAACAGACTGGGCCCCAGGTTCCTATAGGCAGGCAGCCTGAGGGCTCCCTTATGGCACCAGCTGGATGCAATCCTCAATCTTATCAAGAAGGTTGGATCGCATAGGCTGGATCCTTATCACATCAGGGCAACCAGCTGTTTCTACATACCACTGACTAACCTTTTGGAAAACAGCCTCCTAGTTACATTTTAAGCATATCACTGGTGCCTATGTGAAACCATCATATTATTGATAGAATCAAGTCGTCTCAGCAAGTTTTATCACTAAAGGCCTAGGGTCTCAAATACTTTATGAAGCATCCTGATGGCTTAAGAACGTGGTTTTGTAATAGTGGTTACTTGACTGTGTTTGCATGAACAAGGAAGGTACTTGGAGGAGGGAATTTACTAAGAGGTTTCAACCTAGTCAGGTTAACGACTTCTTTCCTCTCTTACCTGACATTTCCTTTTCATTCATTCATTCATTCATTCCTACACGTGTTGAATATTTCCAGTGTATTATGGAAGACTTGGTACTAAACAAAAGAGTTAACATATATATACAGATGTTGGAATGTGCCAGGAGAGACAAAGCAGGGAAGGAGTCAGTGGTTGCAGAGGTGTGGGCAGTAGGGAGATGCTTAATAAATCCAGAGGACTAATTGTGAGTCATCAAGAACCCTAAAGGAGGTTCCAGATTATGTCACGTGGATCTTGTGGGGCAAGATATTGGAGAACAGGAAGTGCAGAGGGCCTGAGGCAGTAATGCTGTTGGTTGAACCTGATGGACAGGGGGCCACCGTGATCTCTTCCCAGAGTGGAAGAGGGTGGGGGGAGGGCTCAAGGTATCCTTTCATCACCAGCTTCTCAAAGACAATTTCTGGAGTCTTTCCTGTCTACAAGGCATTTTTTGTTTTTTGTTTTAGCGCTTGTGTTTGTTTGAAGAGGGCGTCTGAAAGTAAGAGAGAAGGGTGATGCTTTGGGTTGCTGGGTAGACATACTAAAAGGAAATGTAAAAACAATAAAAGCTACCTGTTTTGTGGACAATCCAAAGTTCTAGTGGGTTTTGAAGTATATATATAGTAGTGGGAAAGATACGGGGGGGGGGGGCGGGGGAAGACACGAGACAATTTTCTCAGAGGTACAGATACTCAAAATGACAGGGAATATCCCAGGAGGAGAAAAATCTTACAGTTAACAGTTTTTGAGTACATGAGTGAGAAGTGTCAGTTATTGCAGATGGGGTTTCCTTAGGCTTCTTCCTTGGGTTTCATGCAAGTGGCAGAACAGATTCCTAAATTGTTTAAAGAGAATGATTTCACAATACACTGATATCGGAACAAAGTCAATTTAAGGCATACACTGCTTTTATTGTTACAAAGTGAAGTGGAAGGGGCCAGGCGGTGGCACACCTGGTTAAGTGCTCACATTAAGTGCAAGGTCTCAGGTTCAAGCCCCTGGTCCCCATCTGTAGGGGGAAAGCTTCACACATAGTGAAGCGGGGCTGCAGGTATCGTTCTGTCTCTTTCCCATTCTCTCCTCTCAATTTCTCCCTATCTTTATCTATCTTTAAAAGGTTAAAAAAGATTTATTTAAAACAAACAAATAAACAAACAAAAAATAAAGTAGATGTGTTTTAAAATAAGGAGTCCTAAGTATTTTTGAATTATTTTATTCAGGACAAAATGGTTTACAGTACAGCTGTTGACACATAGGGACCTTTTCTTATCTCCCTGTGATAGACGTTTGCAAAACACTCTCACTCCCAGCTTAGGTCCATTTTCACCATCACGTACCAGGAAACCAACACCTTCTCTACTCTCTACTGCCTTCCCTAGAGTCTTTTATTTCGCTGTCATACATACATACATACATACATACATACATACACACACATACATACATATATACATACATCTGCTTTCTTTTCCTTTATATATGTTATATTAGGATGTTAATGTTTTACTGGCAAATAGATACAATTTCTCATCTTACCAAGACATGTTTGCAAAACACTCTCACTCCTAAATTAGGTCCATCATCCTGTATCAGGAAGTGAAAGCCCCCTTTCTCCATCCTCTTTCCCCACAGTCCTTTGCTTTGGTGCAATACACCAAACCACTCCAAGTTTTACTTCATGTTTTCTTTTTCTATTCTTGTTTCTTTAGCTATACCCATGAATGATGTCATCCAAATTCATCTTTCTAATTTGGCTTATCTCTTTTTGGCTTAATATGGTTTCTTTAAGCTCTAATTAAGATGAGGAGAAGAAGTTGACTTCAGCATTTTATTTTATTTTATTTAACATTTAAAAAATTGTTGGGGGGATTAATGATTTACAGTTGACAGTAAATACATTTGTTGGTACATGTGTAAAATTTCTCAGTTTTCTGAAAAATACTCTAACCCCATGCCTAGGGGAATATGGGTAGGTGTTATGTAGACAAAAAGCAGAAAAATATATGATGTTGATTTAATTATGTGGTGACAGCAAGCATAGACCACTGTAGGCAGGGCAGAGAACATCTTAGACTACATTAGTGAGATGATCAAAGTCCCTAGTGAATTGAGTAGAGACTTAATAAATGTCCAGATAGAGCTATTCCCTCTTACATATAGGGAATAGTTTCCAAGAGCCCTAGTGAATTTCTGAAACTTCAGAATCCACGGCATCCTATATACACTGTGGATAGGCAAAACATTAATTTAATTTTATAAGTTAATGCTTAATTTATAAATTATGTATAGGATACTGAACAATGATAGCTAATCAAATGAAGTAGTCATAACAACATAAAGTAATAAAAGTTAAGTGAGTGTGGCGTGTCTCTGAAACCATTTTTTTGTATGTAATATTTTTGGAACCAAAAATGTGGAAAGAAGAGCCTCAGATAAGGATGGTCCACCGTATAGAAAGTCTTCAAATGTGTGTATGGAATCTGAGGCGGTCTAAGTCGTTTCATGAGTATCAGTGACAGTCACAGTCAGTAAAATGTTTGGCTTCTAGTAAGAGCTATCACTTCATCTTCTTCATTTTACCTTTATTGCTCTTATTAGACATGACCAGTGACTTGACTTTGGGGGTCAATTTTGTTTTTCATAAATAAGCAAAGTTTACTTCAAAAATAAAGAACTTGAACTTCGGCTTAGGTTGGGTTAAAATCTTCCACTTCCTAACTGGGTTACCTCCAGCAGATTGCTTAAGTTACCCATGCCTTATTTTCTGTCACTACTGGTTGAAATCCTTCCCATGAAACTTCTAGCACAGAGTGCTTCATAAATAACTAACATGTAAAGGTAGCTATATTTATTATTGCAACTTCTGAGAATTTCTGGGAGGAAGACAATTAGGTGATGAACAACCCATTTCCATGGCAGTTCCTATGCTGGTTGATGGGGTAGATTCAACCACTGATGAGCTAGTGCGCTTCCTTCACACACCCATGGTTAGAATATGTGCCTTCTAAACAACATCAAATTACTTTATGTCATGAGCCCTCAGAGTCCTACATAGCGATGCGAAGCAACACATGTCCAGTCTGCTGGTGCCAGTGATCTATGATACTTTCTTCTCTGTCCATTGGAAAGAACAGCTGGACACCAGGCTGTGTGTGCTTGTAAACAATTATTAAATTACCCTGTAGACTTGTCTACTCCAAGCAGAATGGACTTGGTTCTTTTCTTTCCTGAGCATGGTTTTGATTTTCCATCTCTTTAATCATCTCTGTGGCTCTTTTCTGAACCTTCTCCAAACTCTCCATTGTCCTTCATTGTACTTCAGCACCTAATTGCTTAGAGTTCTCAGCTAAATATTTTCACAGCATGGAGTATAACAACACCATGCCTACAAGGATGATTTTCAAAGGACTGTCATATCCTTTGATCTCCACGACGTTGTAAGGAGACTGTGCAGTCATCCCCTTCTTCAGATGAAGAAACTGAGATCCAGAAAGAAAAAGAAACTGCCAGGGTCATGGTGGCAGTTATCTTGTGGTTGGGCTTGGTCCTAGAATGGTTGTCTGATCTCAGTGTTCTTTCTGTTGCATCTAGGTTGAGGCCTATAAACACATTGTTAAGTACATGGTCATCTAAATAATTTTCTGCTTCATTTTCTGAGGAGTTGTTTTTTTCCACTGTGGTAAGGTTTGGTGCCATTAACTTCTCCCAAAATTTTTTTCCATAATTTTTCTACTTGACTACAGGATCTTGCAGAGAGCTTTGACTGTGGTATTTTTCCTGAGGGCCAGGAAATTAGTTGATGGGTCATTTTGAGTGGGTCCCCTCAGCAGACTTGACTGGTATGCTTTTAGAAACATGGACTTTCTTGGAGCCAGGTGGTGGTGCACCTGGTTGAGTGCACATGTTACAATATGCAAGGACTCAGGTGTGAGCCCCTGATCCCCATCTGCAGGGGGAAAGCTTTGCAAGTGGTGAAGCAGTGTCTCTTTCTCCCTATCTCCCCCATCCCTTGATTTCTGGCCGTCTCTATCCAATAAATAAAGATTAAAAAAAAAAGCAAAGAAACATGGACTTTCTCTTCTGTGTGCATCTGAAGTTACTGATTGAGAGTTTTTCTCTTAATGATTCTTCTTACTACAGAATATCTTACTGTTTCAATTTAAAGGGATATTTTATGTTGGGGAAATAGTGATTTCAAACTCTCTCTTTCACTGACTCCTTGTCTGGTCCAGCATGCCTATGACATATTTTTTTTTAGCTTTAAAATTATTTATTGTTATTTTTTAGCTGTCTCTATCCAATAAATAAAGATAATAAAAATTAAATAATAAAAAAAAACAAAACAAGAGAAAGCACACAGGATGGACTTTGAACACAACTTACCTCCAACTTCAGAAGTAAGAGATGTTGGCTGAGGCAATGGCCAGGAAGCAATAAAGCAATAACAAGCAGGTTTAATATAATTAGCAAAGAAAAAAAAGGTGGTGGTGGTGATTTTTTTTTTTTTGAGTATAAAAATAGGCTGGAGTTCATTGCCCCTGGGATTGAATGCCCAGTTGAGAAAATGGACAATCCTTCAGCCAAGGGCATGAGTCTTCCCCCTCCACCCTGGAATGTGGCATTTTCTAGACTGAGGTGCAGGAAATGTGATGAGATAATTTAGTCGAAACGATTTGCAACTACTAATGGTTTTTAGTAGAGTGATTAGGGGAAACAAAACCTAATTCTCATTACCTTTGGAAAGTGATATCTGTTTCTTAATGACTTAAGAATAAAAAAAAAAACAACAAGAAAAAAAGACTGCTTTATTTGTTTATTGAAGACTTGTCAAATGTTTCTTTCCCCAAGGAAAATGATTTTATTATTTTTTTTATCAGGAAGGGGGACAGGACTGAGAGGATATCCTGCATTTTGTGTTTTTAAATGTTCATGTAGTGGAAGAGCATGTAGTGGAGGAGAGAAAGGGATACTGAGCTCTCAGCACCATCCAGAGGAAAATCAGATTGCAGACTATGTTCCTTTTGCACTAAATGACCTATTTTGTGTGACATATGTTCAGCAATGAATCGACAAAATTAATCGATACACTGCCATGAAGCTGTGTGAGCTTGCTTTAAAGCTGGTGTGGAGGGGCCAGAGAATGGATCCCATAGGCATTCAACCAGATTAGGCAGGGTTTCCTTCTGGGACATGGAGTCCCAAGAAATGGATCGCACTTCTTGAAGGGAAGACTCTAGTGGAGAGGTGAGGATGTTGTATCTACATAGCAGGAAAACTTCATAGAACATGTCTGCTGTCTGTTTGGAAGATGAAAGTTAAGTTCTTAATATTAAAGAAGGTGGGTGGAGGAGATAGCACAATAGTGACACAAGCAAACTTTCATAAACCAAAGTTGAGCTGTGCTCTGGAAAAAAAAAAGGAAAGAAAAAGAATGAAGAGGTATGGAATGGGGGAGTGGGCTGTGGCTCAACTGGTAGAGTGTACTTGTTACAGTGTTTGAGGAAGTGGGTTAAAGTCCCCGGTATCCATCTGCAGGGGGACAGCTTCACAAAGAGTGAAGCAGTGCTTAAGGCATCTCTCTCTCTCTTTTCTTTCCTTTTCTATTTGCCTTTCCCCTCTCAATTTCTCTCTGTATGTCCCTATGCAATAAACAAATAAGATATGTAAAAATGAGGGAATGGATAAAATTATCTGGAACACACAAAGCTTCCAAGATCTTTTTAAGATCTTGGATATGTTTGCAAAAGTTCTACAACATCCTTTGGACATTAAGAGACAAGAACAAAAATTAACTTTGCCACCTGCAGTATAGTAATTGTAAGTTTGACTTAAGATGCAGAATTTTTGCAAATCTCTGAAAGAGTAACCACATCCCCAGGTACAACCCTTGAAGTCTTTCACTTTCCCTGGAGAAATGGCTGAGTCCCCACTTTAGGGCTGGGAGTCCCTCAGAGTAAGTGAGACATAGTGAGAAGGAGGGGTGATGCATGATGCAGAGGCAAAAGTTGTACTTCGAATCCAGGTCTTTGTCCAATGACTACAACTGTCCAGCTGTCATCATCTGGGCACCTCTCAGACCTAGCGCTGCCACTTGTGCCCAAGCATGGCTTCTCCTGCCATTATTTTGTCCAGAATGGGAAGCAATGGCATGATAATAAAAGAATTAATTTCAGGGCTTGGCAGTGGTGCACCTGGTTGAGTACACAAGTTACCATGGACAAGGAATTGGGTATAAGACCCTAGTCTCCACCTGCAGGGGGAAAGTTTCCTGAGTGTTGAAGCAGTGCTACAGATGTCTCTCTCACTCTCTACTTCCCACTTCCCTATTTCTCTCTGTCGCTATCCAATAAACAAACAAACAAATAAATAAGAATTAGCAGCTGGGCAATGATGGTACACCTGGTAGAGAGGTCATGTTACATTGTATAAGGACATAGTTGTCCATTTGTTGGATTATTATCTAGTAAACAAAATAAAATAACTATTAAAATCTTAAAAAATTAATTTCATTCATCTTGCCTTTTACATGTGGGGAAGATTAAAAGTATAGATGTCTGGCGTGGCAACTGTAAGATTCTGCTTGGCTTAATTCACAAATGTGTGCCCTCAGCCAAGTCATTCAACTCTGTGCCCCCAGACCTCTGTCTCTGAAGGCAAGTTTGGACCCGGTGTATTCTGTTGCCTTCCAATTCTCTGGATTCTTCTATTCTGGTTGGAGGTATGGGCATGCCCAATCCTGCTTCACTGAGAGGCTTGATTTAGCTTCAGGAGAGGACTATCACTCCATGTGCCAGCAGGAAAGACCAGGAAAGGAGAACAGAAGTGGCTTGTGAGAAACACACTGCTTTCTCTACATTTTCAGTTTTCTGAATTTCTTTTTTTTTGAAATTTTTTTATTATCTTTTTTTATTGGATAGACAGCCAGAAGTTGAGAGAGAAGGAGATGATAGAGGGGGAGTGAGACAGAGAGACACCTGCAGCCCTGCTTTATCACTTGCAAACCTTTCCCCTTGCAGGTGGAGACCGGGGGCTCAAACCTGGGTCAGCTCACATTGTAACATGTGCGCTCAACCAGGTGCGCCACCGCCTGGCCCCGTTTTTTGAATTTCTAGGAAGTATCTTCGAATCACTTTCAGATTACCTTTTGTTACAGAACCAGTTGTCTTAAGTCTTTTCTTGTCAACCCAATAGAGCATCCAGATTCCAAATACTCTGATGCAGTTGTTTCTAATTTGATTTCTTAGTTGCTAAGTTTTGTTTTTCAAATACACAGGCCCAAGTCCTGGTCCTCCTTCTCTGCCCTTGATCATCAAGAGAACAGTTAGAGGTGCAGACTGAAGTCTGTCTCTCCTCACCGGTCCCTGTGATAAGCCCACTGCTGCTCATTCAGCCCAGGCAAGTCAGTTAAAATCTGGATCTAAAAGTCACTTTACATTGGCCTGACACTTGTGCACCTCTAGTTACAGACATTTCTCTTTATATTTGGTGTATCTTGATTGACTGTCAACAGTACCCTCTAGTCTCCTGAGGACCTGAGTGCAGCTCTCTTCTTGCAGACACTTTTATATGAACACAAGATGCTTTTACATAAACCCGGGGCCCTAGCTGAGATGCAGGATTTGGGGTTGTTACAGATAATCTCAGATTTAAAAAAAATGCAAATAAACCCATAGTCCTTGAAAGCCATTCCAGGTCTATGCCAATTCTCACCAGGCCCTTGGTGGCATCTGTGTGGACAAGGGTGACATTCACCAGGAACCTACGCTCTGAAGAAGAGACATTTCTGAAAGCAGATACTACTCAATTACAGCTTAGCGAAGCCGCTTTTTATTAGTGCTTGCATGCAAAGCAGGTATTCAGCTGAAGATCACATACTCTGGGCTTCAGACTGGATCACCGTGTAAATGTCACGGAGCCTTCATGACTTGCTCCAGCATTGTGCTTCTCCTGACCCTTTCATTTTAATGCAAGCCGCATGGGGGAAGCTTACACTTCTCTCTTGCTCAACATGCTCCTTTCTGGTTTGCATTATTGGAATAAACGGTAGGTTTACAGATCACATAAAAATCTAAGCACAGAAATAACCTAGCAACTTTCACGATCCATTTCTTGGGCAGGATGATGAAGGATACGAGTTCCCAGGGTGACTGTTGGGCAGAAATACTTCGATGACATATATTCAACACACACGCAAGGCATTCTCAATGGGCATCTTCTCTGACCGGAATCTGATGCCACTCTGGGTCTCTAAGCTTTCTTTTAACCATGGAAGTGCTCAGCTCTTAGGCTGGAATTTAAGCATTTAAAAATATAATGGTTTGCATACTGTGCAGTGATTTGTAAAATGTGAGTGCCTACAAAAGCCGTGGTTACCCAGCATAACATTATCTTATTTTTAGTTACACAACCAGTAAAACAGCTGGGGGTCTAAAATCACGGCCTCGCACTGAATGCATTACTACATCTTATCCATGCAGTGAGGGCCTGTCCTTTCAGCTAGATGATGGGAGAAAGTGGAGTGATTACTGGCAAATTAACACTTTCAATCTTAATAGGGAATCAAGGCCTACATAGAAACATCGGAATTAGAATCTCTGCCCAGATATTATACAGTGTATAATGCACTGCACTAATATAGCCTGCCTCTTAGAATTGAATGAGCTCTTACTCATCAGTCAAGAGATAATATCCACTAAGTTGACTAAAGAATAACCAGCACAATGCTTCACTTTATAGCTTCCTAGTGTAGCTAATAGAATCATCTTGGCAACAAATAGCAAAAACTAATTGGCACTTAGAGACCTATACCTGTTTTTGTCTTCTCTGTCAAAGCATGAGGTGGTTTGTATGTCACTCTCCACATCCTCAGTCTCTAAAACCAACCTTTGCACTGTGATCAGTGCTTTTCATATAGCAAACTTGAAAATGCTGGGTTCCATCACATAAATTTTTTTGATGCTGACTCATTTGACCACAAAAAAAGGGGCAGTTTTTAGTCTTAACCCAAAGTGCTTCTCCTAAAAGTATACACAAAAGTACAAACACATGGGGACTAATTGTCGCAAGTGATAGTGTGCACATGTTACCATACACAAGGTCCCATGTACAAACTTCTAATCCCCACCCGAAGTTGAGGAAGTTTTACAAGCTGTAGAACAGTACTTCAGGCGTCTCTCTTTCTCTCTGACTTCCCTACCCCACCCATACCCATGTCTCTCTGTTTATATCAAAAAGGAGAACAAATGTCTATAGGAGCCATGAATTCATCATGCAGACATAAAGGTGGTGGCAAAAACAAACAGACCAACATATGAACAAATCAAAAGCAAAGGATAAGAAAGAGTGAATCTTCAATGATTTATAGTTTTTCATGGAAGATTCAGGAGTTTAGGAGGAAGAAAGGATTATTAAGGGGCAGCTGGGACTCAGGTCCCTATGGTGGAACATGATAATGGTTTAGTTGAGGGTGAAATGTACTGACACTTGTCTTGGGGAAATGTGTCAACGCACTCTTGTGAAAACAAAAAGTCCTGCAAATCAGCATTTCCTCAATTATGTGATATTGGAGTTGGAAAGAGAAAAAGAAAAACAAACAAATAAAAAACCCAAGCACTTAGAACTGAACATACTCCTCTGTGTGTCACTTCAGTTGCAATCCAAGTCTTAATCTATGTTCTTTAAAATTTATTTATTTATTTATTTATTTTCCCTTTTGTTGCCTTTGTTGTAATCTATGTTTTTTTTTTTTTTTTTTAAATAATCTTCCCATTTAAGCTCTCTTCTAACTTCCATTATAATTTATTTTGTAAGTTATTTGGAAACATGACAAATTTTCAAATGAGGGATTTTGTTTAGTTTTCTTTAGAATTGATTTTATAACTAATTTTATTGTTGTGAAATGACTTATTCATATACCAATTCTTTGAAATGTGTTGAGACCTTTTAATATTTGATTCATTCAAATTATTATAGGCATGTTAAGATGAATCTTTAGCCTGCAATTTGGGGAATAATAAATTAATCCAAATTTGATATTTGAACTGTAAAATGTCTTTGATCATTGCTTTTTATTGTTGCATGTGTTTGACTGAGTAAAAGCTTGAATTGAAGATGATTGGTGTGTAAGCTTTGTCTTATATTTTTGTTAATATCTTTTCTCCTTTGATGCAAACTATATTTTAAGAACTTTTTTCATATTAAGTTATTTTAATTTTTATTTTTTAGCAGATCACTGCTCAGTTCTAGCTTCTGGTGATGCAGGTGACTGAACCTGGGACATGGGAGTCCCAAGCATGAAAGTCCCTGTACATAACCATTATGCTATCTATCCTTGCCCTCATATTAAGTCTTGAATTGTTGTATCTGTTCTTTCTAAACTGGATTTTTAAAAACTATGTAGTTGTCTGCCATCTGTAAGAATAATTTGCTTAAAATAGCCTTTAATTTTCAGGAGGTGGGACTGGGCACTGGTGCATCTGTTTAAGTGCGCATGTTACTGTGCCCAAAGACCCAGGTTTGAGCTCCTGACATCCACCTTCATGTGGGCAGGCTTCTTAAACTATTGAAGCAAGTCCTGCAAGATCTCTATGCCTCTCTCCTATTTGATCTACCCCTCCCCTCTTAATTTCTCACTTTTATCAAGTGAAGGAGAAAAAATAAAGGAAAATATGTCCACCAGGAGTGATGGATTTGTTTTGCAGGCACTGAGCTCCAGTGATAACTTGGGTGGCAATAAAAAATAATAATAAAGTAAAAATTCCCCCAGAGTTATTTCTGGACTAGAATTCAGTGCCTGTGTAGCCCTACCATTCCTGGTGGCCATATTTCCCTTTTGATTTCTTCCTAATAGAGGATGAGAGACAGAGACATTTAGAGAGGGACAGACACATACACAGTGAAGGAGAGACACCTGCAACACTGCCCCACTGGTTGCAAAGCTCCCCCCACCCCCTGCAGGTGGTAACATGTGAGCTCTGCTGAATAAGTCTGCACATGACCCTCTGGTTGTCATTTCTTTCATAGTACTTTGAAGACTCTGGTCTTGTATCTGTTGTGCTTGAGGACTATTCTTTAGTTAAATCAGTTATAACCTTCTAGTTTATTTTATTTTTTTTTAATTTATAAAAAGGAAACATTGACAAAGCCATAGAATAAGAGGGGTACAACTCCACACAATTCCCACTGCAAGAACTCCGTATCCCATCCCCTCCCCTGATAGCTTTCCTATTCTTTAACCCAGGGTCATTGTGGGATGCAGAAGGTGGAGGTCTGGCTTCTGTAATTGCTTCCCTGCTGAACATGGGCGTTGACAGGTCGATCCATACTCCCAGCCTATCTCTCTCTTTCCCTAGTGAGACAGGGCTCTGGGGAAGTGGAGCTCCAGGACACATTGGTGGGATTGTCCAGGGAAGTCTGGTCAGCATCGTGCTAGCATCTGGCACCTGGTGGCTGAAAAGAGAGTTAACATACAAAGCTAAACAAATTGTTGAACAATCATGAACCTAAAGGCTACAATAGTGCAGATGAAGATTTGGGGGGTCCTCCATTTTGTAGATAGCTAGTAGGCATATTTTAGTTATTTTCCAAAGGGCCTGTGGCTATACTAGTTTTTTTTTTTTTCTTTTTCTTTTTCCCCATGAGCTTGAAGTCTGATATGTAGGTGGATCCTAATTATTGTCTGGGGAGATGATGTCATGGCTGTAAAAAAGAACAGAAAGCTAGTTCTTTTAATTCAGAGTCATCATTGATTCTGTTCTCTTCAGCCCATCTTTAATCCTTCAAACACTAGTGCCCATTTTATTTTTAAGATATATTCTGAATCTGATAACTTTTTAAAAATATATTTTTATATTTATTTATTTTCCCTTTTGTTGCCCTTGTTTTTTTATTGTTGTTGTAGTTATTATTGTTGTTGTTATTGATGTCATTGTTGTTGGATAGGACAGAAAGAAATGGAGACAGGAGGGAAAGAGAAAGATAGACACCTGCAGACCTGCTTCACCACCTGAGAAGTGATTCCCCTGCAGGTGGGGTGCCGGGGGCTCGAACTGGGATTCTTGTGCTTTTCGCCAAATTGACTCTTGTCCATTTCCATAGTCCTAGACACTCTTTAAATTTCTGTCATGTACCACAGTGATGTTCTTGTCCTTCCTCCTCTCCTCATTGATAAATAAATCTTAAAAAAAAAAAAGATAGAAAAAAAACATGCTAGCCAGGAATGTTCTGTGGATGGTAAATCTTCACCATCTCAAGAAATTGGGACTGACGTCCAGGGTGGGAACGCAGGGAGAAACAAATAAGAAAAGTCAAGAAAACTCTTCATTGCATCTGTCATTTATTTGCTTGGTAAAAACTCAGAATTTACCAGCTTAAATCCACTCCTTCCAAAAGGGAATGAGTTAAGGACCTTCCCTGACATTTTGAGTGAATAGTACTACACCTAACCTAGAATATTTCTTTGTATTTTTAATTATTGAAAAATACTATTTGCTTATTTATCTTATGAGAGAAACGGTGGTGTCTTGTTCTGTCTCTCTCTGAAATAAATAGAGTGAAAATTTGGCCCTAGAAGCAGTAGAATCATGAGTACATGAAAATCTGGTATCTTAGCCCCTCTTATATTCTCCTCCTCAAAAATTCCCATCTGTAAGATCCCAGGCAGCTTGACTTTACAAGTATCCTAATAAAATCACTTTGCATTCTCCTTCAGTTGACCAAGAGCCAACTTAATTCTTTAACTGCTCTCTCTTTGAGTGGTTTCAAAAATAACATTTATTCATAATTATTATTCTTTGTTGAGCTTTCTCAGCCCATGAAATAGCTTATACCAAAAATTGATTGTTTATATCAAAGTGTGGGTGAAGTGTCTCAGTGTTAGCAAAGAAAAACCCAAGAATGTGGTAAGGATATGAAGATGACAATAAATAATGTTAACATTAGAAGAACTGACAATTTTTAACTTTAGTATATCCTTTGAAAAAAGAGAAGTAGTAAGACAGAGATAAATGCCACATATTCACTTCTATTTATTTTGACTTTGATTTGATTTTCTGCCTGGTCATCAGACTACACCTATAACTCTAGAGACATAGACAAAGAACACTCAGTCCAGGCCATTCCTGTATCCAGTGCAGTTGGGGAGTGAGAGTCTGGGTGGGGTTAGAGGGAAAAACAGAGAAGAAAAATCAAGAAACCTTCATTTTATCTGTCATTTTTTCATTTGGGAAACTCAGAACCTACCAGCTTAAATCCATTGCTTCCAAAAGGGAATGAGTCAGGAACTTTCCCCTACATTTTGGAGTGAATAGTGCCACACTTAACCTGGAATATTTCTTTACTTTTTTATTTTTTATTTTATTTTATTTATTTATCCCCTTTTGTTGCCCTTGTTGTTTTTTATTGTTGTAGTTATTATTGTTGTTGTCTTCATTGTTGGATAGGACAGAGAGAAACGGAGAGAGGAGGGGAAGACAGAGAGGGGGAGAGAAATAGACACCTGCAGACCTGCTTCACCGCCTGTGAAGCGACTCCCCTGCAAGTGGGGAGCCGGGGTTCTAACCGGGATCCTTCTGCCGGTCCTTGTGCTTTGCGCCACCTGCGCTTAACCTGCTGCGCTACAGCCCGACTCCCTACTTTTTTTTTTTTGATTGAAAAAAGGTATTTGCTTCTTTTTAACATTTATTTATTTATTTCCTTTTGTTGCCCTTGTTGTTTTATTGTTGTAGTTATTATTGTTGTTGTTATTGTTGGATGGGACATAGAGAAATGGAGAAAAGAGGGGAACACAGAGAGGGGGAGAGAAAGATAAACACCTGCAGACCTGCTTCACCCCTTGTGAAGCGACTCCCCTGCAAGTGGGGAGTCGGGGCTTGAACCAGGTTTTTTTTTTTTTTTTTTTTTACTATTTGGAGGAATTTAATTGTTTCAGAACTTCTTGAACAATACATTAAAATGGCTCTACACACTCTCCTATATTAAAACTTTCCAATCATGTCTAATTTTTGCCAAGGAATTCCTTGTACTCATATTTAGTTTAGTCCTGCCCACCCTGGAATCCAAAATTCTAGAGTAAAAACATCAAACTATTAGGCCTGACTCCTATATTCCTTTCTAAAATAAGAAATCCTGATTTATGAGATCCTGAGCCTACCTAGTCTTATATTCTGCCTCCTATCTCATGAACCAGGTTTTTATGCCAGTCCTTGTGTGTTGCGACATGTTCGCTTGACCAGCTGCGCTACCCCCGACTTCAGGTATTTGCTTTTTATCTTACGAGAGAAATTAGATCAGAGTAGTGCTCAGCTCCATTATACTCAGTGCTGGAATCAATCCTCACACATGCAAAGATGTACTCTTTACCTTCTAAGCCACCTCACCAGTCAGTAGAATATTTCTTTAGACAAATCAGTTCTTAGGTGTTCTCCAGTAATTTCCCCTTTATTCATGTCCAAACCTATTCTTGTGTCAGATACACTTTCCCACTAAGAAAAACAGTTGGGACAACCGTCTCTTTGGTTCAAATCATTTCAGAAACTGCAAATACCAGAGGAACAGTAACCAAATTAAAAAAGCAAACAAAACAGTAACCAAACACCAAATTCACAGTAACAGTGAAGGCAAATAAAACCTGGTCTAAATATAGTTGTCCTTCTTCCTCTCCCTCTCTCTGTCTAATAATAGAGTATTTATTGGATGCAACAAAGTCAAACCCAGCCTTTCCCAGGGTGGGTAATATATACAGACAGGTCTCTGGTTTCAGGGTTTGAATGTGTGGTCTGCCTGAAATCTTTTAGGAAGGAGCCAGCAGCTCCAGATAAGAGTTCACATTTCAGAATGAGTTAAAGAAAATTATAAGGAGAAACAGTGCTGGAGTAAATTCAAGCACAAAGTGCCTTCAGCTTACCATTCAGAGGCAATACATTTGAAATTATAAGAAAATCCCAAAGACACCAGAAGCAAGTTTCTGCACCATGCACAGAGACATATTTGTAGTACATTTAGAGCTGCTCTTTCCCCAGATGTCTGGGGCTGGTCAGACATCTGTTTTTAATAGTTTCCAGGCATGCCAGTGGGAACATGATCACACGTGGTTGACTGGCTTTCACAAAGGAAAAGAAGGAACAGATAACCTGTAAATGCTTGATCGTTTGGACAGTCCTTAACTTCATTCACAACTCTGAGAGTGGGGTGTTGAGCTCAGTATGATCCAGGAGTTTTGTGCTTTCTGAAAAGGGATGTCTATTGCTTGATATTTGGTAATGAAGAATACCCATATTTACAAAGTTTTTGTTATAAAGCCTGTATTTCTCCCAGTCCTGGAACCTCTAGGGTGGGGCTCACTTTCCTGCATGCCTCTTGCAATTCATACCAACTGATACTGCATCTGCTGATCCCAACCTAAGCAGTGTAACCAGTACCACCTTGGCATGTTTTACTTCTGACTATGTCCAGAGATGTCAGGTGTGGAATGTCAACACTTCAGCTTCATTACTCTGCCACCAGGTTCCAGATGCTACCATGATGTCAACTGGACTCCCCTGGGCAGACAACTCCACCAATGTGTCCTGGAGCCCCACTTCCCCAGATCCCTGCCCCACTAGGGAAAAAGATAAGAGTGGGAGTATGGATTGGCCTGCCAGCACCCATATTCAGCTGGGAGGCAATTACAGAAGCCAGACCTTCCACTTTCTGCACCCCACAATGATCCTGGGTTCATACTTCCAGAGGGATAAAAAATAGGGAAGCTATCAAGGGAGGGGATTGGATACAGAGTTCTGGTGGTAGGAACTATGTGGAAATGTACCCCTCTTATTCTATGGTCTTGCCAATATTTCCATCTTATAAATAAAAATTATATAAATAGAAAAATAATAAAAATGTTTTTGTTTTTTGACAAAGTGAAATTACCAGCTGTTGGGTAGGCATGAAAAAAATGTTTTCAGTATTGTGTCATTTAACTAAATACTTGTGATGTGGTCCTCTTACTAGCAGTCTGTGACTTGTTTCTTTTTCAAGGAATGAGAAAATAAAGAGTCATGTGTAGAAATCTGGAGTGCAGTAACATTTAATGACCAGCTGATAGTCTGGGTCTCCCTTTGAGAGATCTGTTATCCACATGAGAAGGACTAGGGTCAGAAGACTTCTAGGATATACAGAGACTCAACTCTCAGTCATTTTTCAGGGTGGGCAGAAACCATTAGACTAGGATCCATAGAAGAAGAGAATCCTGAGTCTCCAGTTTATGATGGTGTGGGGGACTAGTTTATGGTGCTGTGGAACACTGAACCTTGGACCTGGAAGACTCAGTCATGAGAGGTTTTTTTTTTTTTTTTTTCCCTCCAGGGTTATTGCTGGGCTCGGTGCCTGCACCATGAATCCACCGCTCCTGGAGGCCATTTTTTCCTCCTTTTGTTGCTCTTGTTGTTGTAGCCTCGTTGTGGTTATTATTGCCCTTGTTGACGCTATTCGTTGTTGGATAGGACAGAGAGAAATGGAGAGAGGAGGGGAAGACAGAGAGGGGGAGAGAAAGAGAGACACCTGCAGACCTGCTTCACCGCCTGTGAAGCGACTCCCCAGCAGGTGGGGAGCCAGGGGCTCGAACCGGGATCCTTACGCAGGTCCTTGCGCTTTGCGCCACATGCGCTTAACCCACTGCGCCACCGCCCGACCCCGAGAGTCTTTTTGTATAACCAATATACTATCCACTTCCATCCAAGAATTACTTTCTAAATGTATTACATATTCAACTGCATTCTTCTTAAACTGTCACCAGTGTGTTACAAGACAATAAATATTTTCTAAGTTTTTTTTTTTTTTCTTTAGGGTTATTGCTGGGGCTTGGTGCCTGCATTACGAATCCACTGCTCCTGGAGGCCATTTTGTTGCCCTTGTTATTGTTGCCATTGCTGTTATTGTTGTTGGATAGGACAGAGAGAAATCGAGAGAGGAGGGGTGTTGTTAAAATTTCGGAGGCTCTTGCCGGGTGGGCTAGCTTCACAGCGGGTAACAGAGACGCGGAGACAACAGCTGGGCAGGGAAGCTGTATTTCTTTATTCAGGAACAACGATTCATAAACTAAGACAAACTAATCACCAAACAGAACTCTGCTGTCTCTTTGAGGCGGCACAAGCACTCCCTCTTACTCTGTAACTCGGGAACTCTCCAACTCTGGAACTCTGGAACTCTTGTACTGGGGAACCCTCTGAAACTCTTCCACTGTGGAACTCTCTCTTACTCTGTAACTCTGAAAACTCTCGAACTCAGGAACTCAGGAACTCTCGGACTCAGGAACCCTCTCTCGGGGTTCCTTGGGGCGGGGCCAAGAGGGCCCGCGAAATTAACAGGACTGACGCAATTCTCTTGGCGGGGGAGAACTAGAACCCAATGTAAAGCATACAACAGAGGGGAAAACAGGCAGGAGGAGAAAAAGATAGACACCTGCAGACCTGCCTCACTGCCAGTGAAGCGGCTCCTCTGCAGGCGGGGACCCAGGAGCTCCTACCAAGATCCTTTCGGAAGTCCTTGTACTTTGTGCCATGTACACTTACCCTGTTGCGCTACCGCCCAGCTCCCAGATTTTCTAAGTTTTAACGAACACCCCCCAAATGACAACAGTAACAGAAAAATTTAATGAGTTTTTGTCTCTGTTGAGCTAGCAAAATTGCACTAAATAGCCTGTGTCATTTAATGTAATTTTCAGTAAACGGATCATGTGGTTTAACACTCAGAAGTGTGTCCTTAAACTTCATCTTCATGCCACTCTTCAGCCAACTACTTCTATCTTGAGGCAACAAGTCTAGTCAGAGGTATTCTGTGCATGTAAGTCTCATTTTAGGTCTACATTTTTCTTCTAGATGAATGAGCAGATGCTGAGACAATTACCTAGAAAAGTTTGAGTCCTGTTGCTGAAATAGTCACTAATATTTAGAGTGCATGTTTCAAATTCTATATATCCTCAATAAGGCTAGTAGAGGTTACAAAGGCAGCCCTTGTAGATATCGACTTTGGCTTCAGTGATTATGAGCATGAATGATAAGAAAGCCCATAAACAGGGAAGGGGAGGTGGTTCTATATGTGAAGCCCTGAGCTCTGTAACTGGCACAGCATAGGCACTGCATTAAAAACAAAAAGCAAAGTAAAACATTGTGAATAGTGAAGTGGTGCTTTGGTATCTCACTAGAAAAAAAATCCATACACACACACACACACACACACACACACACACACACACACACACGTATATATATAGATCATTGAATCTTTGTAGTGGGACAAAATCTATGGAACTAGAAGTGATTATGTTTAGTGAAATAAGAAGTGAAAGACAATTATCATATGATTTTTCTCATATGTGGGATTTAGATGGTAATTAAAGTAAGCAAACTTGCAAAAAAAGTAAACAAACTGTCTCTCAGAGTTTTTGAGAGCTATGGTGGTTAGGGGAGGAGTGTAGAAGTTTGGTGGTGGGTACTATTAAAACTCTACCTCTGTAATTTTAAAGAAAAAATTTCAGGGGTTGGGCGGTAGCATAGTGGGTTAAGCGCAGGTGGCTCAAAGCATAAGGATCCCGGCTCCCCACCTGCAGGGAAGTCGCTTCTCAGGAGGTGAAGCAGATCTCTCTGTTTTCCCTTCCTCTCTCCATTTCTCTCTATCCTATCCAACAATGACGGCATAAATAACAACAAAAATAATAACTACAACAATATAGCAACAAGGGAAATAAAAGGGAAAATAAATAAATAAATAGAAATTAGAAAAAGAAAAAATTTCACCTTAGTAATCTTATAATTTTGTAAACAACTACTAAGTCACTAATAAAAATGTTAATAAAAGAAAATTTATATTCCTGTAAATCTGTGTGTTGAACTGAGTAAGCATAGTTCATGGCAATTTCCTTCCCTTTAACTAGGAGAGTCTTGAAAACAAACTATTTCTAGTTTGTTTTTCTATAGAAGGTCTTTCCTGGGAGTCGGGTGGTAGCGCAGCGGTTTAAGCGCACGTGAAGTGAAGCTCAAGGACCAGTGGAAGGATCCTCGTATATCTGGGGCTCCCCACCTGCAGGGGAGTCTCTTCACAGGTGGTTAGGTAGGTCTGCACGTGTCTATCTTTCTCTCCCCCCTCTGTCTTCCCCTCCTCTCTCCATTTCTCTCTGTCCTATCCAACAACAACAACAACTACAACAACAATTAAAAAAAAAAAAAGGTCTTTCCTAGCAGAGTGACTAATATCAACAAGTGATCACTGACTAGGAACCTGGAATAAAGAATCAACGAAGAGAGTAGCTCAAGAAGGCAGAGTAATACTTGAGAGAGAGGGGGTATCTTACCAGATAAATAGGTGGTGATGATGAAACACACAGAATGAGCACGTGGAATTTGGAGAGTCTAGCTGAGATAAAGAAATAAGACTCTGGAAAGGGTGGGAGAATGGAAGGCGAGAACTGGAGAAAGCATGAACCCTTCTAGGGGGCTGAATGGGTGTATCAGTGGTATCATGGTTATGCAAAAATATTCATGCCTAAGGCTCTAGGTCCCAGGTTCAATTCCCTAAGTCAGACCAGAGCACTATGCTCTCTCTCTTTAAAATAAAATATACTTTATTTTTATTTATTATCATTATTTTTTTGATTTAATTTTTTATTTCTAAAAAGGAAACATTGACTAAACCATAGGATAAGAGGAGTACAACTCCACACAATTCCCACCACCAGAACTCCGTATCCCGTCCCCTCCCCAATAGCTTTCCTATTCTTTAACCCCTGCTAGTATGGACCCTAGGTCATCGTGGGATGCAGAAGGTGGAAGGTCTGGCTTCTCTAATTGCTTCCCCACTGAACATGGGTGTTGACAGGTTGATCCATACTCCTAGCCTGTCTTTCTCTTTCTCTAGCAGGGAAGAGCTCTGGGGAAGTGAAGCTCCAGGACACATTGGTGGGGTTGTTTGCCCAGGGAAGTCTGGTTGGCATCATGCTAGCATCTGGAACCTGGAGGTTGAAAATAGAGTTAACATATAAAGTCAAACAAATTGTTTGGCCAATCATGGACCTAAAGGCTAGAGTAGTACAGATGAAGAGATGGGGGGCCCTCCATTTTGTAGATAGCTAGTAGGCATATTTTAGTTATATTCCAAAGGGCCTGTGGCTACACTAGTTTTTTTTTTTTTTTTTTTTTTGCCTGAGCCTGAAATTTGATATGCAGGTGGATCCTAATTATTGTCTGGGGAGATGATGTCATGGCTGGCAGAAGGACCAGAAAGCTGGATCAGGGAAGAGAGTAGCTCCCAAATATGGGAAAGGTGTATAAATATTGTTGACTCTAAACCCCATCAATTTGATGTGATCTGGGGCCCATATTCAGCTTAGGAGCCTATGTGACCTCTGCATCCCTGTAGATCTGAGCTCACATTTTGTGGTCTTAAGTAGGAACATTCCAAGCTGCCCCAATAGCAGGACCCATCTTCCTCAGGTGTAACATAGAGTATATTGTCCATCCTCCCTTTGGAGGATGGAATATTCTCTACCATTGTTGATCCAAGTTGAGGGCAACATCCTATGGGTGCCCACAAAGGGGTCTATTGTGTTATTCCTGATAGAAATGGCCGATAATAATGGAGAGAGGGGTTTATTCGAGGTCTAGGCCCATGATGTCTGTTTGGGAATCTCAGGACTTCCGGAATAGGAATAGGGCCACAGCTGATGGTGTGGTCTGATAGTGACTAAAAAGTCACTGATAAGACGTACTTTAAACAAAGCAAAATTGAGAAGAAGAAAATGTTCAAGTTGCTTCAGAGACTGGTGAGGACATGGAACTGATGTAAATAGTCTTTTCTGGGGGTTGTGAATAATACAGTGATATGAGAGGCCCAGGTTTTATCCAAAGGATAAATTTTATCCAAAGGATCTCAAGGTAATTAAAGTTTTGTGAGTTTGGGAATGTCTGGAAAAGGAATAGATAAGCAAAAGATGCAGATAGGCTAGGAGAGAATATCATCCTGTACAATTGCTGGCAATGAAAGGGAAGACTTAACTCCAAGACACTTCGGGATATACTAAGAGCTTTTGACAATTGAAAGGACATTAAAGGAGAAAGAACTGGCTTTTTGTTTGTTTGTTTGTTTGTTTTCTTTTAACTTGAATTGTATTAAAGGAATTCAAGCACTCATACTTACTGGACTTCCTACAGAGTGACTACATGGAACACAGTGCTGAATCAAGTATAAACATAAGTAAATCAAGCAAATACAAAAATCAAGTAAATACAACTGTCCTCATTGGGTTAAAGTAGAAGCTCACTCCATGTACTGCTCAGATTTATGGACACATCACATTTATTTGAATGTCTTAAATGAAAAAAGATGGGGAAAATTGCTCCTCAAGTTGGTACAGACACCAATTGGAATAATGAGTCTGTAAAAAAGAAAAGAACTAGTCTGTAGTGTTGCCTTTCATTTGATTCTGACAAGTTTCTGACAAGCTTACTTCCAAACCTCTGTGTTGGTGTTCCCTGGTTGGGTCTCTTATTTGTTCATAAATTCAGTGTTCCAGAACTTGTGGCTTATAAGAGATGAGTGCTGGGGGTCGGGTGGTAACGCAGTGGGTTAAGCGCACGTGGCATAAAGTGCAAAGACCCGTGTAAGGATCTTGGTTCGAGCCCCCGGCTCCCCACCTGCAGGGGAGTCGCTTCACAGGCGGTGAAGCAGGTCTGCAGGTGTCTATCTTTCTCTCCCCCTCTCTGTCTTTCCCTCCTCTCTCCATTTCTTTCTGTCCTATCCAACAACGAACGACATCAACAATAACAATAATAACCACAACAAGGCTACAACAACAAGGGCAACAAAAGGGGAATAAAATGGCCTCCTGGAGCAGTGGATTCATGGTGCAGACACTGAGCCCCAGCAATAACCCTGGAGGCAAAAAAAAAGATGACTGCTGTTGTTCTGTGTTTCCATGGCAGCCTACCCTGCACAGTTTTCCATTTTGGTTCCCGGTAGTGCCACACGTTATAGGAATCTGTAAGGAGGACATTGGGGACTAGCTAATTAGTAAAGAAGTTATGGTTGCAGAATGCAGATTTTTTCAGAGCTGGGACATCTCGTGTCTGAGTTTTTCATGAGATTCTTTAGTGAGTTTTGGTTTTTGCTAGTTTTACCTGTTTTGTTTTGCTTTGGGGGGACAAATTTCTCTCATCCTCCTTTACTCAATCTTAAAACACAGACACACACAATCCTCACACACTACACAGAATGCACCTTGAGTATTTTGGTTGTCTACAACAAGAAAAAAGTTTGCCCCAGAACATGACATGATTTACAAAATCAAGTATTTTATTATTTTTTTTAACAAGTTGGATAAGTCTGAATAAAAACAAGAAAGAGGAGGAAAGGAAGAAGAAACACTCCCCCTTAATCAATTCCTTCAGTTCCCCTGGAGCAGCAGTGCTTAATTATATTTAGCAGACACCAGAAGAGGACACCAATAGTGGTGGAGAGACTCAGTCTGCAGTCCTGGGCCTTGGTCTGTGGCAGGGGATGACCAGGGCTTGGTCTCCCCTTGCATAATCCTTTCGGTGATATTCTTTTGCAATTAAATATTTCAACTAGGCTTTCAGTAGGCCCTTCCAGATCTGTCATCTGTGCTATTTGACTGATAGTGACTGTGGATAGATTGACATTTACGTGAGCTCACATTTTGGTCCAGAAACCTGCTGAACTTGTCCCCCGCTGGGCCACAGAGCAAGGGTTTTGTTCTCTGAACCTGTCTCTTAACTACAGGTTTGGGAATAGAAAATTGAACGCACTCAAACCCTGCAGTCTTTCCTGCCCACCCAGCCCCAGTTGAGTTCCCGCTCTAATTGCCTCTGCTCCTTTGCTTTACATTCTGGTAAATGTTTACGTTAACCAAATACGAGTACATGAGAAAGAGTACCACCATCTGAAAATAAATGTTCCTGCCTGTTTATAAGATACTTTGCAACAGGAAGGTTAGTTTTTGCCCCTACTTTTCTTATTGCATTTCTTTATCTGTCTTTATCTATTGTTTGCAACCACAGCCAATTGGACTGTGGAAAAAAAAACACATTCCATAATTTGACTTTATTAAATTTCCCATCATCTTCCCCTTTTATGTTTCTTTCAACAGACTTTTTATCTTTCTAGAGGATCAGAGACGTTTTTTCCATCTAAAGATGTATCTCAGTCACCAAGTTCGCCATTCTTTTTTCTTCTCATGAAGTGTTTAGTGTTTCCTTCTGATACATTTTTTTTTTTTTTTGGTCAGTTATAAAGCTGTCGATAAATTGTCAATTCAACTGTCAAGTCACTGATCCCGTTACCCTCTACTCACTAACTGGTAAAGTCACAACTTTGTATTATGATAACGTTCCTTTTTGTCTAACTACAATTTTATTTAAGTTTTTGGTGGAGGCTGGGATTTGCATATTTACAGTTTCATTGCTCCCAGGCTAAATTTTTCTTTCAGATAAAGACACAGAGAGGGAGAGACACCACACTGGTGCCAGCACTTGAACCCAGGCCATGAGCATGGTAAGGCTCTACCTGGTGAAATATCTCTCTGACCCTAATAATACTTTTTAAAAAAGATTTACCTACTTACATTATGAGAGAGAGAGAGAGAGAGAACCCATTTGCTAACTGGGATTAAATCCTGGGCCTCTTGCATTTAAATCTGGCACTTTATTCTCTGAACTACCTCCCCAACCACTGTCTAATAATCCTTTTAACATTAAGCTTTGTTTGAATTTGTTTCTGACAGAATTTTCACCATTAAATCAATTTTTGGTTATTGTCTTTAAAATACTGTTCAGTACACTGGCTTTCTCTCATTATTTCTGTTGGCTTAACAGGTAGTCAAAGATGTTTTCTTTGTAGCTATATTAAAGACCCATTACAAATTAATAATGAGAGTAGCAACAAGTTTCCCTTAATATTTTTTTCAATCTTCCATTGATTAAACACTGTTCTGCACATTCACCAACCTCATTAAAAAGTTCTTCCACACTGATGTGAACAGTCTTCTATTATTAGCAAGGATGGTAGGGCTGTGGTGTGCAGCCTTTGGGCTTCCATTATATATTCAGTCTGTCTGTGCCTCGTCCTATGTACTAGTAACCTGTCAGGCACAGGCTAAAGCATGAGCTGTTCTTAATTTTTTTTTATAATTAAAAGTACTGTAAGTTATACAACTTATTCTCACCTAAGAGAATGTCATGGTAAGCACTTAGGTTCATAACTCTTCCTACTACGTATTCTACATCGTTTACTTGGGATGAATTCTCAGAAATGTATTAATTACACTAGACCGTTGGCCATTTCTGTTAAAATTCCTTACAAGGTTATCATAAGATGTATTCATACCAGATATACAAGGCATTGCTGAGTTTAGCAAACCCTTAGCATATTATTATTAAAACAATAACTATATATGAGAAAATGGCCTATTTTTAAATTTAAAATTCTGTTATGTGCGTGGTCAACAATTTAAATGCCTATGATGGCTGAATTTTATCTTTCTTTGCAAAAGACTGTTCATCCTCACCCTATTTACTTATTGGTAACTTACTGGTTACCTGCTAGAGTATAGGATTTTGCAGGTGTGAAGCTGAGGGTTTGATCCCAGGAACCCAGTGGGTGGTTTCTTTCTCTCTTAGAAAATAAACAAATAAATATTTTTATAAATGTTTTTTTAAAAAAGGTTTACTAGACAAAAAGGAAAGCTATAACTATATAAAGTAAAGATGGAGTTTAATAGTTAATGAGTAGAATGCAATTGATTTTTTTGTTGAGTTTTGTAAGCTTTTTCTGTGGTCCAAACAATAACCATCTTTCTAACTTAGTCACATTATTTTTCCTGTTTGTGAACTTATTCTTGTTTTAGGTATGATGTAAAGAAGATTTAAGTATTAACAACTTCAAATAGAATGATTTTTTTTTTTCTACCCCACATAATTTTGTCTTGTTAGCAAAGTTCTTCTAATGACTTCTAAGGGGAATGGCTTTTTTTTTTTTTTTTTTTTTTTTTTACTTTGAAACATCATTTTAACTGTTCAAGAGCCTGACTGGGCAACATCAATGAGCTCACTCCACCCCAGCCTCAGGTAAAATCACTGAGCTGGCAATTTGACTCCTGGCATGAATATTCTCACTGACACTGACAACCTGGGCAAGTGTTCCCAGCATGCAAATGCCTGAGAATGGGATACCAAGTCCTATTGAGGACAGGAGATCACTGTCTTAGTTTAGCAGTCAGGCAGAGATAGAGATAGAGATAGAGATAGAGATAGAGATAGAGATAGAGAGAAAGAAAGAGAAAGAAAAGAAGAAGGAGGAGGATGAGGAGGAGGGGGAGGTTCTGGGTGAAGGGAGATAGATCAACCTTCTTGTTATTTTTTAAGTCTTCAGTGTATCGAAAGGGGGCCCATATTTATGGAGAGGGATATTTGCTTTTCTCAATTCTCTTTAGATGCTCATCTCTTTTGGACCCACCCCCCCTGCACATCCAGAAACTATATTGAGTCAGATATCTTGGCTCCCCAGAGCCTAATCAATGCACAAAATTAACTATCACAGAGGGGAAGGAAAAACAAAGACAATGTCTATTTCCAAGAAGTTTTCCATTTCAACTGTGCATGGACTAAGCATTTTGAAAACCCTCCAATGTCCCTGTTAAGAGAGAAGAGGCCTTAAACCTGAGAGAGTGTATAGGTCGTTGTGGGATACAGAAGGTGGAAAGTCTGGCTTCTCTAATTGCTTCCCCGCTGAACATGGGCATTGGCAGGTCGATCCATACTCCCAGCCTGCCTCTCTCTTTCCCTGGTGGGGCGGGGTTCTGGGGAATCAAAGCTCCAGGACACATTGATGGGGTTGTCTGTTCAGGAAAGTCTGGTTGACATCATGCTAGCATCTGGAACCTGGTGGCTGAAAATAGAGTTAACATATAAAGTCAAATAAGTTGTTGACTAATTATGAACCTAAAGGGTGGAGTAGTATAGATGAAGACTTGGGGGGAGGGTTCTTCATTTTGTGGATAGCTAGTAGGCATATTTTAGTTATATTCCAAAGGGTCTGCGGCTATACTAGTGGTGTTTTTTTTTTGTTTTTTTTTTTTTGCCTGAGCCTGAAATCTGATATGCAGGTGGATCCTAATTATTGTCTGGGGAGATGATGTCATGGCTGGCAGAAGGACCTGGGAAAGTTGTATAAATATTGTTGACTGTAAATCCCATTGATTTGATGTGATTTGGGGCCCATATTCAGCTTAGGAGCCTATGTGACCTCTGTATCCCTGTACAACTGAACTCACATTCTGTGGTCATGAGTAGGAACATTCCAAGCTGCCCCAATAGCAGGACCCATCTTCCTCAGGTGTAGCATAGAGTATGTTGTCCATCCTCCCTTTGGAGGATGGAACATTCTCTACCATTGTTGATCCAAGCTGAGGGCAACGTCCTATGGGTGCCCACAAAGGGGTCTGTTGTGTTGTTCCTGATAGGAATGACCAATAACAATGGAGAGAGGGATTTATTCAAGGTCTAGGCCCATCATGTCTGTTTGGGAATCTCAGGATTTCCCTAATAGGGCCCCAGCTGATGGTGTGGCCTAATAGTAATCTTTCTCTTCTCCTTCTTCTTCTTCCTCTTCCTCTTCCTCTCCTTCTCCTTTCTCCTCCTCCTCCTCCTTCTTCTCCTTCTTCTTCTTCTTCTTCTTCTTCTTCTTCTTCTTCTTCTTCTTCTTCTTCTTCTTCTTCTTCTTCCCCTTTCTCTCTCTTTCTCTTTTCTTTTTTAGTTGATAGAAGTTGAGAGACAGAAAGGAAGAGAGAAAGACACAGAGACAAAAACACTACTTCACTGCTCCTGAAGCTTGCCCTTTGCATGGTGCTCCCATGTGGTGGTTTGAAGCTTGAGCCTGGCTTCTTCCACTTGGTGAAGTGTGTGCTTTATGAGGTAAGGTATTTCTTGACACCCTCTTCCCTTTTTTGCTTTTGATTAAAGAAAATTTTCTTCTTTTTTTTTTTTCTGTATGTTGATCTGACATTGGAATCATCTTTAATTTTAGAGTGTAGAATGACACATTCCTTAGGATAAACTAATCTGATAGAGGTTGGGGAATTTCTATACTCTCAGATGTGAGTCTTTGGATGAGTATGGGGGGTAGTGGTGAAGATGATTAAAAGACAGTGTCTCCCAATTCATCACAGAGAGTCCCTTCACCAGCTTGGGCAGTATAAGCTGCAGACTTGTGGGCGTGGCTTGGGCTCTGCTAGATGAGTACCTCCTGAGATGTAAGGGGGCTTTTCTCTCTCTCTCTTTCTCTCTCTATCTCTCAATCTCTCTCTCTCTCTCTTTCTTCTTCTCCTCCTCCTCTTCTTCCTCCTCCTCCTCCTCCTCCTCCTTCTTCTTTTTCTTAGAGGCTTTGCTTAACTGTGTCAGATACACAGGTAACTATGCAATAGGAATCTGAACAGGAAAGGGATGGGGCCAAAAGAAACTGCAGTCTCATATTTAATCCCTAGCACAATCCTAAGACAGAGCTGAGCAGTAGTCTGATATTTACCCCCTCTCCTTTAACTAAGTTAACAAATAAATAAGGGGCACATTAGTCATTTACCTGGAACAGCTATTTACCAGAAGCTGTGCAGAGAGCAAAATGTTAATCAATAGACTTTGAAAAAGTTCATAGAAGGAAATTTCTGGGAGAACATTTTAGACTTGGAACACGTGGTCTTCACTAGTGGCATTGCTGTTCATTTCCAAGTACAGACTCTGTGGTACAGCCTGAGTTTGCTTTTCTCACATCTTATATTTGGCAACAAACAGTGCCAATTCTTTACCCGGAACTTACAGACTCATAGAGTTGGTTTTGGAAATCCGTCTGCCCAGTTACCGAAGTCTTAAGAGCCAAAGTTGTCTGTGGTTACTTTCCAGATGGAATGGTGTCTGAGAGGAGCTGGCAGGATGCCAGCACTTGAACCACTGCCATGCTCTTTTCTTTAGCAAGCTTTCTGCTTCCATATCAGGCTACCACATGGACAACTGCTATTCTTCCCTGCAAATATTTAAAATGTAATAGAAGGGCTTGGACTCAACAAGTTCCTTGTCATTTCTCACTGAAGCCATTAGGAGAAGTATTTCTTGTCCCTTTGGTGGCTGTGGGGAAGCCCCAGTGACCATGACTCAGGCTGGTGCTGTTTTCTTTGTCTCAGGGCACAGTTCCTCCAACAGTTTGTGCATCACCGGGGCAAGGGACAAAAGAATAAAAAGTAAATAGCATTTTCAGTTTTATGGAAATATATATATATATATGTATATATATATATATATATATTAGAATTCTCAAAGGGACCTCAGCAAACTCTTGGGTCTACAAGTAGCTCTTTGAGAAGGCTTTTTTTTTTTTTTTGGTCAGGTGTTATGCAAGAAAGGCATTGTGATTTTTTTCCCCTGAAAAATAAAAATTATATCTTGAGGAATCATTCTTGGAAATGTTGAAGCTTTCTTAAGACTGCTCAGTGGAAAATTCTGACTTGGGAAGGCATGTGTCTTTTCCAGGAGTGAACTGACAGTTGCTATATTTGGATGTTTTAAAAAATATTTTTTGTTTTATTTTATTTTTTTCCCTTAAATTTAATAAGAAAGAGAGAACTTGAGGGAAGAGAAGGAAATAGAGAGGATGAGAGAAGAAGATGGGGACCAAGGTCTTCAACCTGGGTCTTAGCACATGGTAATGTGTGTGCTCAACTTAGCTTGTCACCACCTGGATTTTTTTTTTCCAACAGATAAGAAGAGATAGACAGATAGACAGACAGAGGGATAGAGAGAAAAGTACCACAGCACCAAGGTTTTCTCCAGTGCAGTGGGGCCCAGACTCAAACCTGAATTGTGAACAGGATAAAGCAGGTGTAGTCTCCAGGTAAGCTTTCTTGCCAGCCCAAGATTTTGGATTTTTATTTAAATATATGTGGTAATTGTTATAGATCCCAAAGAATTTGGGGGCAGAAGGAGTCACTCTTCCTTCTAGCTATGATATGCGAACAGAGGTTTTTATTATTAGAAGATTGACTACAAAATTCATTTATTCATGAAGAATCTAATAGGTCCTTGCACCCTTGAAATCTGTATAGTTTGTATGATTTTAAACCAGTAGATGATTTAGGGGGTGCTTTTGGAAGCCCAGTTATTCACAGAAAAAGACCAGGGGGAGAGGCTCACTTGGTACATCTACCTGCAGGGATTAGAGACTGGGAGCATGTGGGTGACTTGAGGGAAGTGGCATCCACACAGGAGACCCAAAGTTGCATTTATTTCTCATAATATGTTTTAAAAGTAAAAATGCCAATTGATAGCAGGTGGCTTTGGAAAAAATCTCATCAAAATCCGAATACATTTGAAACTACTTGCCTGTGTTATATTTCAGAATAACAGAGTAAATAAACAACAGGGCCTTGGATTTATGTATTGCTTTGCAAGTACAAGATGATAAGTGTTGGTGAGTAACTATCCCATTAATAAATTTCAGTCACGTGCAAGGACCCAGATTAAAACCCTCAGTTCTCACCTTCAGGGGGGTAAGTTTCATGATGATGAAGCAGGGCTACAAGTGTCTTTCTTTCTCTTTCCCTCTTCGTCTCTCTCTTCCATCTCATTTTTTCTCGGTCTTATCAAATAAAATAAATAACTGATTTAAAAAGAGTGTAAGGTAGTTTTCATCAACTCTTTAATGTTGTTATAAAATGCATTTCTCCTCACCTCCTTACAGAGCAATGACTCTTAGCTACTTTTTTTTCTTTTTCTTCTTTCTACTAGGGCTTTTACAGGGGTTTTGTGTCTGCATGAGTCCACTGGTTCTGGTGGGATCTTTATTATTATAGAAGACAGAGAATGAGAGACGGGAAGGGAGAGACAGAGAGATAAATGAATCAAGAAGAGACACTACAGTAATGTCCCATCACATCTGAAGCTTCCCCTTTGCATGCTGTTCCTATGTAGTCCTCCTGAAAGCCAGGGTCTTTAGCTAGCTAGGGTCTCGAACAACTCTCAAACTCTCTCTCTTTTTTTTTTTTTTTGCCTCCAGGGTTATTGTGGGGGCCACTGCTTCTGGACGTCATTTTTTCCCTTTTGTTACCCTGGTTGTTTTACCATTGTTGTGGTCATTAGTATCGTTGTTATTGATGTCATCGTTGGATAGGACAGAGAGAAATGGAGAGAGGAGGGGAAGCCAGAGAGGCAGAGAGAAAGACACACACCTGCAGATGGGCTTCACCGCCTAGCCTATGAATTGACTCCCCTGCAGGCGGGGAGCAGGGGCCTTGAACTGGGATTCTTCTGTCGGTCCTTGAGCTTTGCGACACGTGTGCTTAACCCACTGTGCTACTGCCCGACCCCCACCTCTCTCTTTTTAAATTTTTTATTTATAAAAAGGAAACATCGACTAAACCATAGGATAAGAGGGGTACAACTCCACACAATTCCCACCACCAGAACTCCATATCCCATCCCCTCCCCTGATAGCTTTCCTATTCCTTAACCCTCTGAGAGTATGGACCTGTGGTCGTTGTAGGATACTGAAGGTGGAAGGTCTGGCTTCTTTAATTGCTTCCCCACTGAACATGGGCATTGACAGGTCAATTCAGACTCCCAGCCTGTCTCTCTCTTTCTCTAGTTGGGAAGGGGTCTGGGGAAGCAGAGCTCCAAGGCACATTGGTGGGGTTGTCTGTCCAGGGAAGTCTGGTTGGCATCATGCTAGCATCTGGAACCTGGTGGTTGAAAATAGAGTTAATATACAAAGCCAAACAAATTGTTGACCAGTCATGGACCTAAAGGCTGGAATAGTGCAGATGAAGAGTTGGGGGGTTCTTCATTTTGTGGATAGCTAGTAGGCATATTTTAGTTATATTCTAAAGGGCCTGTGGCTATACTAGTTTTTTTTCTTTTTCCCCCTAAGCTTGAAGTCTGATATGCAGGTGGATCTATTGTCTGGGGAGATGATGGATCAGGGAAGAGAGTAGCTCCCTAACATGGGAAAGGGGTATAAATATTGTTGACTGTAAACCCCATCAATTTGATGTGATCTGGGACCCATATTCATCTTAGAAGCCTATGTGACCTCTGCATTCCTGTAGATCTGAGATCACATTCTGTGGTCCTAAGTAGGAACATTCCAAGCTGCCCCAATATTGACCCATCTTCCTCAGGTGTAGCATAGAGTATGTTGTCCATCCTCCTTTGGAGGATGGAAAATTCTCAACCATTATGATCCAAGTTGATGACAAGGTCCTATAGGGGGCCCACAAAGGGGTCTATTGTGTTGTTCCTGATAGAAATGACCAGTAAGAACCACTGTTTTTGTATATGACAGAGGGTGTGCTCTATGGGATGAGACAGCTAGCTACCTCTTGGCCTCTGGGCAGTTTTTTTTTTTTTTTTTGGTGTGTGTGTGTGTTTTCTTAGATCTGACTTTCTCCTAATTTAACTGTGAGAGTATAAATATATCTTACTGTCTTCCAGATATAAACTCTAGGAGTTCGTAAGATGATTTCTAATCTGCTATATCCTTGAGGAGATTGCCTTTAAGCTTGAATTTTAAATAAGAAAATGGGTATAGATAACACACCTTGAGCAGGAAGCTGAAGTTATAGATATGGAAAATATAGAAATCTAAAATCACCAGTGTTATTGCTGGGGCTCGGTGCCAGCACTATGGATCCACCACTCCTAGTGGCTATTTTTTCCTTTTCTCTCTCTTCCTTTCTTCCTTTCATTCTTTCTTTCTTTCTTTCTCTCTCCTTCTTTTCTTATTTCATTTTATTTGATAGGGCAGATAGACATTGAGAGGAGAGAAGGAGTTGAAAAGTGTATGAAAGTGACAAAAAATAGCTATATAACCTTTACACGTATCCCCACAAGTTACAAATATTAGAAAAGCAAGCATTGAAATAGTTGTACTAACGCATCTACAAACTTTTAAGTTTCAGAACTATTCCCCAGCTGTATAGTCCAAGAAATACGGAGAGGGAGGGGGAGTCAGGCTGTAGCGCAGTGGGTTAAGTGCAGAGGTGAAGTGCAAGGAGTGGAGTAAGGATCCCGGTTCAATCCCCCAGCACCCCACCTGCAGGGGTGTCGCTTCACAAGAGGTGCAGCAGGTCTGCAGGTGTCTCTCTGCCTCTCCCCCTCTCTGTCTTCTCCTCCTCTCTCCATTTCTCTCTGTCCTATCCAACAATAATTACAACAATAAAAAAAAAAGAAAGAAATATGGAGAAGGAGGAAGAGAGATACCTGAAGACCTGCTTTACAACTTGCGAAACATCCCCCTGTAGGTGGGGAGCAGAGGCGGAAGCCTGATACTTATGATTCTTTTTAAAATTTTTATTGCACCAGGACTATTGCTGGGACTTGGTGTTTGCATGATGAATTCACCACTATTGGCATGTTTTTTTTTTTTTTTTTTTACCAAAGCATGAGAATCTGTTTACATAACTCTTTTACTATTTTCCTCATCCTTCTTCCTTAAAATTTTTTTTTAAATTTCTTTTATTTGATAGGATAGAAGTAAATTGAGAATTAAGAGGAGGTAGAGGGACCAAGTGTTAGCACGCCTGGTTGAGCAAACATGTTATAATGCACATGCACCTGGGTTCGAGCCCCTGGCCCTCACCTTCAGGGGAATGCATTGCGAGTGGTAGAGGGATGCTGGAGATATCTCTCTGTCTCTCCCTTTCTATCATTCCCTTCCCTCTATCCAATAAATACATAAGGTTAATAAAAAATTGAAAACATCACTTGAGTTTTTTTTTAAAAAAAGAAGGTAGAGAGGGAGAGAGAGAAAGAAAGACATCTGCAGCACTGTTTCACTGATGATGAAGCTTCCCGTCCTGCAGGTGGGGACTGGGGGCTTGAACCTAGGTCTTTGTGCATTGTAATGTGCATACTTCACTGAATGCCTCACCACCCAGCCTCTGAAACATGATTCTTAACTTTTTTCTCTGTCTGCATCAGTTTAAAAGTCTTCTGAATTTTACATTATGAATAATTTTTATTTCTTTCACAAAGCACTTTCCGTTGTAGATCTTTCCAAGTGTGATAGATAATAGTTTTCATTTTCTCAGTTAGAAACTCAAACAAAGTAGATGGATATCAGGAGGAAATTTTAACATTTGTTCTCTGTGTCCGTTTGTTTCTATACTGTCCAAAACCTACATTTGCATATGCAAGTTAAGTAAAGCCTGTAGACCCACAAATGGAGAATTTGCATACCTGGCTGCTCCTGGATCCTAGGGAAAGTACCACATTTGCGCCAAAACAACACTTGCAGTGTTTGGTCCTTTATGTTTGACTTAGCCAATGGAGCTTAATCCCATCCAATTTCCTACTTGACTTGCTCTATCAATAAATGTTCACAGCATCCCTCTTAGATGTCCAGAAACCTGTCGATGGCCCTCGCCTCATCTGATTGCTAGGCTGTTAACCTGCAAGTTCTCTGAGGGCTGCACTAATGCTATCCTTGATTAGGTAAACTTATGAGTCTTGTTTTAGAGTAAAATTTTAGAGTGCCAGTGAGGATCCACAAGAGGAAATTCTTTCAATGCTAAATGACCTGTATTGAAAATAGAACAGGGGATTACACCGGTTTCATAGGAGAGTAGCTTCATGACTGTGCAGAGGACTCTGATCTCTGATATAGTTTCTGTAAGTAGAGCAGCTGATTGAACTCCCTGTTTCGTTTGGCTAACATGAGATTAGTAATTTGAAAGTGGACCGAGGAAATAGCTCACTTGAATAGTGCTTCTTTCCTTTGTGCTAGACACAAGTTCTAGCCTGATCCTCACCTTAATCAAGGAAAACTTCAGTGCTGGGCTCTCGTTCACTCTTTCTCTATCTAAAAACAAAAACAAAAACGAGAGAGAGAGAGAGAGAGAGAGGGAGAGAGGGAGAGAGAGATAAAAGAAGCAGCTGTAATATTTTTTTCAGTTGGCTAATTCAAGAATTTCACTTCCTTTTTAAAATTATCTTTACTTATTTATTTTTAAATATTATTTTCTCTTGTTGCTCTTGTTGTTGTAGCTATTATTGTTGTTATTGATGTCGCTGTTGTTAGATAGGACAGAGAGAAATGGAGAGAGGAGGGGAAGACAGAGAGGAGGAGAGAAAGATAGACACCTGCAGACCTGCTTCACCACCTGTGAAGCGACTCCCCTGCAGGTGGGGAGCCAGGTCTCAAACCGGGATCCTTCCGCTGGTCCTTGAGCTTTGCTCCATGTGCGCTTAACCCGCTGCGCTACCACCAGACTCCTAATTATCTTTATTTACTTATTGGTTAGATACAGCCAGAAATCCAGAAGGGAGAGAGAGAGAGGCAGCAAGACAACTGCAATCCTGCTTCACCACTTGCAAAGCTTTCCCCCCTGCAGGTGGGGACCTGAATCCCGGTCCTTGAGCATTGTATCATGTGCACTCAACCAGGTGCACTACCACTCAGCCCCAGGATCTCACTTCTTTCAGGGGACATGTGAATATTGTCTGTGATAATTTCCTTAGACTCCACATTTTATTTAGGTCAGTGGAATGAGGCTAAGGAGTGGGTCTTCCCTTCTGAGGGTGTTGACAGCAGGATTGTATCACTTCCTCTTCCTTCTGGAACACATGACAAACTAGAAAGGGAATACAACATCTATCATGAGTGAAAATAATCTGATCAGGCTTCCAGGGCAATGTAAAGGGGCTCTTGGACTGGGTGTCTTCATTTCTAAAACTGTTTGGGCCGTTTCCAACCACTCAGTTTCTCCTGTGCCCAGTGTTCCTAGAGTTGCAGCCATATTGAAAGAGCATGTTATATGGTGTCCCATATGTGCAGGGAAGGGAAATCTTTCCACTTCTGGAGAACCTTCTAGGTTATCAGATTGATAAAGGAAAGGCATTGTCTGTCTTGTTTCTTGTGGCGCCTCTCCATGGCACACCACCTTGTTTGATAGTTTGATAGGGAAAAGAGAGCTGCTGATATGAATGAGGGTGAGGACAGATGACTTAAATTACCTACTTGTCTGTCTCCAGATAGGCAGAGATAAGTGACTGGAGATAATTTTCTTCATGTGAAAGTTCACAGGTTGAAAAATGAGGAGAAAGAACTGGAGGTAAGGAAACTCGTCAGAAGTTATTATAGTTTCAAGACTGAAGTGTGCAATGTGAGAATCCCAACTATTTTGGGAAGAAAAACTAAATTTAAGAGAAATTAACACTAAATCACTGTACTACATTCTATTCTGACACGCTCAACACACACTTTACATAATTCAATGTACTAATATTAATTTATCCATCTTTGGCACGGATCTGTGGAAATAATTAGCAAGCTAAAAGCTATAGAGTTGTCCAAACTGTAGTAGCATAGAGTTTTGAAGCACCAAGCAAAGAAACTGTAGAACTTTCCATCCAGACTCTTATTATCCTCACTTACTTATCCACCCATGGTTTCAGTTATGATCGTTTCAGTATCACAATCAGAATTACTCTCACTAACGCTGAACATTATAGTACACACTCTACTGTAAGTATTGGGTAGGCAGAAAATCACAACATATTTTTCATGTTTTCTTTTTTCAAAAATGTGTCATGACTTTTCCTATAACCCAATAACTGAACTCAGTATTTTAAAATAAGGTTGCAAAAAAGAGTGAGACTATTTCTTTACTGCCATCTTTCAAACCCTGCTCCCTCCATGCTTTACATTGACATCTCTTTTGCACTCATTGGAAATTCACACCCCAGAAGCCCTAGTCCATTTGAAGAATCTCTGATCTCAAATCATCTTGTAGCACAGTAAGACCTTCGGGTGATGTCTTCTTGCTCACTCAAGCCACTTACAAGTCTGCTTGAGAATTCTGATTGCTAAGAAGCTCATCATATAAGTAGCAGACCACTGTGTGACTTCTTTCTCTGTGTCACATCTAAAACAAATCTGGAATGGGGAACCACGCTGACTCTGAAAGGTGGTTAAAACAAGATGGATGCTATCATTACTTCCTCTCTCTTTAACAGCGACAAATTGAGGATTACAGGTCACTTGGGCAGAATGACCAACAATTCATGTTCTCCTGCTAAATATGGGTTTTCCATCTGGTGTTTTGCCTCTATTTTCCAACCCTGCAATACTTTCTTCAAATAAGAAGCACCAGAACCAGAAGAAAATTCATTTGCTTGGGTGTGTACCTGGATTCTAACCCCAACAACATATAGGATTACCACAGCACTAGAAGAAGCTTTGGTGCTATTTGCTTGTTCTCTCTCTCTCTCTCTCTCTCTCTCTCTCTCTCTCCTCTGAAAGAAAAAAAAGGGGGGTTGTCAAAAGCCAGCTTGGGAACAGTGAAACTGTACATTTATGAGGCCTTGGCTCTGTAATAAGTAAAAGTAAAGAATAATTAAGAAGCAGTGGCATAATACCTGAGTATCCATGTTTCTCTGACTTGCTGTTCTTGTGCTACAGGTCCACACCCTTCTCTCCTGAGGGGTCTCCACAGGAGCCTCCTACATAATCTGCTTCAGCAGATCCTTTACGTATTCTATCCATGTTATTATATCTATCTGCTATCATGTATGTTATCTGTCCATATTGCTACACCCGTCTTTCCAACTAAACTCTATTTCTAGAACCTGACACAGAGAAGAAAAATGGTGAATAGATAAAGTCAACTCACTTTATAAAGATATCTGGTGAAAAGATTTATGTTCCCCAAATCTGCATAGCATGACTTGACGAAGAGTGTTGCATTTCATTTTGCTCAATCTACTCTGAAAGTGTTAAAGTATTCATCTCTCTCAACTCTAGTTTATCTTCCCAAAGTACATGTTGTATCTGCTGAAGTTTGGTTGTAGTGAAGTTATGGAACATTGTACAGAATACTCACTGCTATTTGGGAAGGAAAGTAAGTTTCTTTTGATTGATAACTTATTTTTTAAAATTTTTTAAATATTTATTTATTTATTCCCTTTTATCACCCTTATTGTTTTATTGTAGTTATTATTGTTATTCATGTCATCGTTGCTGGATAGGATAGAGAGAAATGGAGAGAGGAGGGGAAGACAGAGAAGGGGAGAGAAAGAAAGACACCTGCAGACCTGCTTCAACGCCTGTGACGCGACTCCCCTGCAGGTGGGGAGCCGGGGACTTGAACCGGGATCCTTATGCCAGTCCTTGCGCTTTGCACCACGTGTGCTTAATCCACTGCGCTACCACCCAACTCCCCGACTGATAACTTATTAATGGATCAGCTCATTTATCTCAAGGTAGCAGGATTATGTTTTCCCCACAATAGTAGATAGCTGCAAACTCTGAGAGCCTTTCATGGGAGCTTATAACTGGAGAACTTTCTACCACCTTCTTTTCCTTTCTTATAGCCCATTACCCATTTAAGAGGTATTGCTATTTTATGTTTTGTAAAGAAGTGACTGTTGATTAATTGTTGTCTAGTTGTTGACGCAAGCTGCCTTCCTGACCAGAAATGACAGGTGTGGAAACTATGTATCTTAGTATTTATGAATTTTGTGGTTCCATAGACTTCTATTTTCTATAATGAATTTCAATCTAATACTCATCTATGAAGTCACACTGTGTGCCAAATACTATGGCAGCATCGGAGGCACCTATTCAGGGAAGGGACAGAACTTGGGTCATTAGGACTCTGGAATTCTTTTTTTTTTTAAATATTTATTTTATTTATTCCCTTTTGTTGGCCTTGTTGTTTTATTGTTGTAGTTATTATTGTTGTCATTATTGTTGTTGGATAGGACAGAGAGAAATGGAGAGAGGAGGGGAAGACAGAGGGGGAGAGAAAGACAGACACCTGCAGACCTGCTTCACCGCTTGTGAAGCGACTCCCCTGCAGGTGGGGAGCCAGGGCTTGAACCGTGATCCTTATACTGGTCCTTGTGCTTTGCGCCACCTGCGCTTAACCCGCTGCGCTATAGCCCGACTCCCATAGGACTCTGGAATTCTAATCTGGGTGGACAATAGGGATGTACTAGAACTAATTAACATGTGCAGGTGGGTACTCAGGTTGAAATTTGGGGTGGTGGGTGGATGAGATCAATGGTTTCAACTGTGGCTATGTTAAATTAGAGGTGTTGGTGGAGCAGTTTACAGTAACAGTGGCCAGAGAAATATAGATTCTGGTTTTATCACATAGTGTTGACGTGGAAACCTTAAGAATGGAAGAGATTCACAGGTGTAGGGGGACACATGTATGGAACAAGTATAGGATTGCTGTTGAGTCTCAGAGACTGGTAAGAAAGTGACTTAGAGTCTATGGCTATATCACCCTGAACATGCCCAATCTCATCTGATCTTGGAAGAACGTAACTTAGAGATGGACAGGTAATGACCCGGGAGGTGCCACTGTAGGCAAAGGTGCCACTATGGGTAAACTCTAAAGCAAGGCATCCTGAGTTGGAACTCCAGCATTGCGTATGTCAGAGTGATGCTCTGACTCTCTCTCATCAGGAAACAAATGCTTTTTTCTTAGAGACAGAAAGAGAGTGGGGCGGGGGAGCTACCAGAGCAGCACCAAAGTTCCCTTCAATATGGTGAGGGCAGAACTTGAATCTGGACCATGCACATAGCAAAACAGCATACTATCCAAGTGAGCAATTTTGTCAACCCACAAATAACCCTTAAAAAAAAGAGAGAAAAGAAAAAGATCCTGGAACATGATAGCAGAGGACCTAGTGGGGCTGTATTGTTATTTGAAAAACTGGGAAATGTTATGCATACAAACTGTTGTATTTACTGTTGACTGTAAAACACTAATCTCCCAATAAAGAAATTAAAAGAAAAAGAAAAGGAGAGGAAAGAAAGATGAGGAAGAAATGGTTAGGTAAACAAGTGAGTAGTAGAAATCAACAAGTAAGGAAATGAGTATTAGAAATCTAATATCACAGATGTGATTGGCAATGTATGTGGCGACAATGATTGAAATTATATTGTGGAACTGTACTTTGTTGTGGAATAAAAAGAACTGTGTGTGTGCATGTGTGTGTGTGTGTTGGGAGTGCAGAAGAAAAAACAACCAAACTTAAAATACACAAAAGTTGTAGGAGTGTCAAACCTGCACCTAAGCTCTGTGATGATTCCTTTCTCTATAAACAGAGGTTCTGATGTTTTTTAGTTATTTTTTTTTGTTTTATTTTATTTTATTTTCCTTATACTTGATAGAACAAAGTGAAGTTAAGAAGGCAGGAGAAGGTAGAAGGAGAGTGAAAGAGAGACATTTGCAGCCCTATTTCACCAGGCATGAAACTTCCCTCCTATGAATGGAACTTGAACCTGGGTCTTTGTTCATGTTAATATATGTGATCAACCAAGTACACCACCTCTCAGCCCCTGAACCAGATAATTTTTGAAGCCCTTTCCCACTTAGAGGTTCTGCCTGCATCTCCAAGTTTGGGAAGTTTTCTTTTCAGACCACATTGAATCATAGCTTGATGTTCTAGTACTAGCATTTAATTGACAACCTTGTGGTCTAAGAGGTAACACTTCCCTGTGGGACCTCCTTTCCCTAGGACACAGACTATGTTGGAGCAGGAAGTGCTCTCTTGTGTGTCTTGACACCTCTGTCCTGCTATCACTCACTATGAGGACTGGAGCATAGCAATACTTATAAAGGTCATCTTGGAAAATAGTTCAAAATAATTGAACTGTGAAACATGTGTTTAGCATTTGCAGAACTTGGACTGGAAAAGATACTTTTAACAGTTTTTCCTGGAGTCAAGACTCCTCTATCACTCCCCTTTCTTTCAGTTTCCCCAGATTCTTCCCAGAAGCAGAGAACACAGGACCTGATCTCTGGAGGAGATCTTACATCACACTGTCCCAGTGATTTAGGTGAAGCCTTGATTGGAATGCATCTTTTCAGTTTTTGTAATTGTAGATAAGTAATATTAAGTCCACAACATTAATAAAAGCAGCAATTCTGACAAGTGTCTTTGCTAACTTACTTTCCTCCTTCCTTTCTACCTTTCTCTTTCTCTCTCCTCCTCTTTTCCTTCTCCTGCCTCCTCCTTCTTTTTTCCCTCTTCCTCCTTCTTCTCTTTCTCCTTCTCCTCCTCCTCCTTCTCCTTCTCCTCCCTTTCATCCTCCCCCTACTCTTTCTCCTTCTCCAGACCCTCCTCCTCCTCCTTCTTCTAAATTTCTAAAGGGCTAGAAAAGTGATTGATGAATTGCACCAAGAACTGAGGTGTGGTGTATTTTGCATGGGAAGGTTGGGAAGTCTGGTTGCCTCTAGGGCTTCACTGTTTTAGGCTAACTTTTTTTCAGATAGAAGGAGATAGATAGATGATAGATAGATAGGTAGATGATAGATAGATAGATATATAGATAGATATAGATAGATATAGATAGACAGACAGATAGGTAGATAGATAGACAGACAGACAGACAGACAGACAGATTGATAGGGCTAGTACCAAAGTTTCCTCTGATGCCATAATACTGCCATATGGTGTCCCAGGGGATTTGGACCTGAGTCATGCTCATAACAGAGTAGGTGCCTTCCTAAGTAAGCTATCTCTCTGGCCCCAGGAGACAGGTTGGCCCACTTTTATGGGCAATTACTACCTGTCAGAACTATGTCTCAGTTCTCATAGCTCTATATACTTTATTTCATTTCAGTAGTCAGATGGTAGTGGCATTTATATGAAAAGTCTCCTTTTCACACTTATAAGCAGAGTTTAAGTGTAAAATGCTAGACTTCTTTCTGACTCTATGAAGTAGTTAATTAACTCTCTGTACCTTCTGCAGGTCAGGAAAAGATATTGGTCACTAGTGGGAAAGACAGAAATTTTTCTCCTGGTTCTGCCAGAGTTCACTGTGTTTTATTACCTAACTGAGAGTGAGGGAAAGTGGAGGCAGTTATACCTCCCAGCCCGTCCTGGCAAGGAGCATGCTGCAGGAACATGTGTCCAGAAGAACTGTTGCCTGAGCTGGGTCTTCAACTACCACCTGCTGTTTCTCTGGTGAAAAATGGAAAGGGTACAGAGAAGAACTAGGTTTGCAGTAATGCAGTATGGAGTAGCAACAGGATTAGGAGCATGAGAGACAATGATGGAGCTAAGAAAGGGAGGGGATATTGCTAGAGTTACGTTGTTTCTCCTTATCCACTAGTGAATTATCTCTAAGTCTAGCTGCCCCCATGAGATGGATTTAGAAATGAAAGTAGAGTATTGACAGGTGTATATTAGACCCGATTAGTGTGGGCTGTCGGGTCTGGATCATGGGCTGTGGGGTCTGGATCATCATGTCTGCCTTGGATCTGCTTCCCGGTTCCTGCCCTCACTCTAGTTTGGAGGTGGACTAGGACCTGCTAACCTTGTTGGCATACACAGTCCTTCTTCCCTTCAACTGGTCTTCGCTTCCTGGTTTCTGTATCTACCCCTTCCTCTGAGATGGGTCTCTGATTCTTGGTCTTAACATTGAAATGAGGTGAAGAAATATGACACAGGACCCCAGTCCATCATGATCAGCTGGACAGAGATGGATACACTAAATCATATCACCCAGGCTTGGATTTGGAGGCTTGCACTGTGGAATTTCCTTTCTCCCCTAGAAGTAAAGTTGTGGACTGCACATTCACTTTTGGGCACTCAACATAGTTATTAACATATTAGAGGCTCTGCAAAGTTCTGTGGGGTAGAAACTCATCTAATTGGAATCTAGTATTTCTGAGAAAAAAAACTAAGCATCCTTCTTTTGCCACAGGGTCATTTTCTAAATGGCATCCATTTTAATCCCAAACCAGCTATGGTATAACAGAACACACTCAGGGGCTATGGTTTGGAAGTACTGTCACTCCTCTCTGACTAAGGGTGCTTTCTTCCTGGTGGGGGAATTCCCAAGGGGCAGGGAATGTTGTCATCTCAAATGCCACTGGAGTAGACCATTGGCAGGACTTGCTGGGGCCCTGGCAGCAGTTAGAGTTGTTAGCAGACCTTGTAGTTGTTGCCTGCTCAACATAAATTTCCCCCGTTTCAAGTAACATAAGAGACAACCCATGAAGTTTCTTAGAAAATTACAATTAAGGGAATCGGGGTGGTAGCACAGTGGGTTAAGTGCATGTAGTGCAAATTGCAGGGACCAGCATAAAGATCCTGATTCGAGCTCCTGGCCCCCTTCCTGCAGTGGAGTCGCTTCACAGTCAGCGAAGCAGGTCTGTAGATGTCTGTCTTTCTTTCTTCCTCTCTGTCCTCCCTTCCTCTCTCCATTTCTCTCTGTCCTATCCAACAAGGATGGCATCAATGACAACAACAATAATAACTACAGTGATAAAACAACACGGGCAAAAAAGGAAATAAATAGATATTAAAAAATTAGAAAATTACACTTATATGGTTAATGTGTGTCTTCCCTACTGCAAATTAATCTGTAGTATTTATTCTCAGGGTGCCAGATTATAGCTATGTTTGGGGATAGATTTTTAAAAATATATATTTTACTTATTTTTATATTTTATTTTAATGAGAGAGAGAGTGACAGAGATAGACCATGGCACTGCTCAGTTCTAGCTTTTGATGATGTGGGGGATTGAACCAGGGGCCTCTGAAACTCAGGCATGCAAGTCTTTTTTGCACAGCCATTGTGCTATCTCTTTCTCCTAGGAGACAGATTATATGTACATATATTTATTATTTTTGTTTTCAAGCACCTAGAGAAATTAGAGAGAAGGGGGAAAGAGAGACATCTGCAGCACTGCTTCACCACCTGGGAAGCTTCCCCCTTGCAAGTGGGTATCTGAAGCTTGAACCCAGGTCCTCAAGCACGGTAATGTATGCATGTGCTCAATCAGATGTGCCACCACCCTGCACCTGGAGATGGATTTTTTTTTTTTTTTTTATAGAGGTGATGACTAAGGTAAAATAAGCTACTAGGATGGAGCTTATTTATTTATTTTTGGCTTCTTCTTTGTCATTGGGGCTTTTCCCCTTTTGCACTCTTAGGAGATTCTCCCTCTTTTTTTTTTTCTTTCTTTCTTTCAGATACAAGGTGAGAGAGAGAGAGAGAGAAAAAGGCAGAGAGGGAAGAGAAGGAGACCCTAAGTACCTTTATACTGCTTGTGAAGTTTCCTCTTTGAGTGGTGGTCAGGTCTCAAACCTAACTCTCTCGACTTTGTAGTGTGTGCTTCTACCAGGTGAACTATCCCTAGGTTAAGCTCTTATGGGACTGGTGTCACTATAAGTAGAGACCAGGACATCCACATACACAGGACAACCATGCTCGAATTGAGAGAGAAGATGGTGTCTATAGACCAAGAAGAGAGGACTCAGGAGGAACCACTCTTCCTGGACCTTGATCTTGAAATTTCAAAATTCAGGACTGGGAAGAAAAACTTCCATTTAAATCGGAATCTGGGAGATTTGTTATGGCCTTGGCTCATACAAATTTAAATCAGGCTGATCCTACTGCCTGGGCTGTTAGGTTTCAGAGGTGGGCAGTCAGTGAAACCTCTTTGGATGGCCTCATAATCCTAACAGGCCTGTGAACTCCAGACTTTATTCTCTTGCCCCAGTGCAGGGCTGGGGGTGGGGAAGCATCCTTTTGCTCTAGTTGCTGTTGAGTAGGCTTAGTGGGAAGTGACTTTACTCATTGAAGATAGAGGTGAGGAAGAACAAAACTGCTGAGGATGATGCATAAGCAGCCCGGGGAACATCACTCAGGTGCCTCCATCTCTTCTTGCTGATGTTTCCATCCCTTTCCTTTTCAGATTCTGTGCACAACACGCTGTCTTTAATAAAAAGAGGAGAAAAGAAAGAGAACCAGCGTGTCATTTTGGCATACGTGATGCCAGAGGTCAAACACGACACCCGAGAGTCTAAGGCTTTATCGGCTGTGCTGCTTCCTAGACTGCCATTTTTCTTTTTCTCTCTTTTGCCCCAGAAAGTTTGCACTGTAGAAGTGTCCCCATGAGATATGGAAATGACAGAGCTGCATGGAAACATCCAATTGTGTGACCTCTTTCTGATACATGTTTCTTTTCAAATGTCCCATTCACTTATACCTCTTGTGTACAAATCTCAGAAACAGTGGTGTTTGTTCCAGGGACTATAAAAGAGTCAGCAAGAGAAGCTTCTTTGATGGACTCAGCAGGCCAGGGCCTTCATCTAGCAGACCTGTTACTGTGTCTGTGTTGGTCTTTCCAGGATGTAGTGACTCCACCGACTAGAAATGCTGCTGGTCAGGTAGCTCCACACTTGGCCTTACAATCTTGGCAAATGCTTAAAAAAATTTTTTTTATGATGTTATGACTCATAGATTGATTATACTTCCCAAACACAAGTTCTTTGTAAGGTGTTTTCAGATGCCTGATAGTATGTGGCTTCTTAATAAACATTGTTATGACTATATTCTTTTAAAAAAATATTTCATTTAGTTGTGCATTAAGAAGATAGGAGGAGAGTGAGAGAGAAAGAACCAGATATTACTCTGGCATATGTGTTCCTGGATTGAACTCAGGACCTCATGCTTGAGAGTCCAGTGTTTTATCCACTGTGCCACTATATTCTAGGACACTGTCCCTTCAGGAGGATTTGAATGCAAACCAGTGGAGCCCCAGATTTAGTCTGAAATGTACAGGGGAACCTCTCTGACTGTGAGGTCCTGCCCAGTGGCAGAGGAGTATCCTCTAGCCTTGCTTCTCCTGAGTGACATCCCTCCTGCTGAGCACATTGTGGGCAGGAGGATAGATAAATCTAAAAGAATATATTTGGAAAAATCAAGAGAAATAAAAATGAACTTAAAACATTTTTAAAAATTTTTTTAAAAATTTATTTCTTTATTGGGGAATTAATGTTTTACATTCAACAGTAAATACAATAGTTTGTACATGCATAACATTCCCCAGTTTCCCACTTAACAATACAACCCCCACTATGTCATCTATCATCCTTCATGGACCTGTATTCTCCCCACCCACCCACCCACCCCAGAGTCTTTTACTTTGGTGCAACATGCCAATTCCATTTCAGGTTCTACTTGCGTTTTCGTTTCTGATCTTGTTTTTCAACTTCTGCCTGAGAGTGAGATCATCCCATATTCATCCTTCTGTTTCTGACTTATTTCACATAACATGAAGTTTTCGAGGTCCATCCAAGATCGGCTGAAAATGGTGAAGTCACCATTTTTTACAGCTGAGTAGTATTCCATTGTGTATATAGACCACGACTTGCTCAGCCACTCCTCTGTTGTTGGACACCTGGGTTGCTTCCAGGTTTTGGCTATTACAAATTGTGCTGCCAAGAACATATGTGTACACAGATCTTTTTGGATGGATGTGTTGGGTTCCTTAAAACATTTTTTTCATTTTCTTTTTTGGCTTTTTGAATGTTACACTCAGTGATCAAGAGTCAAATCCCTTGTCTCAACAAGCTTCCTTTTGCAATGGATGGTGTTTACTCTCCTGCTATCATTCTGGAAACCCGGTGTGCTCCTAGTCTCATGTGGTGTCTTGGCACTTCCACAAGGTACCCAGCCAGGGCTCAGACATGGAGACTGAATATGATGGGATGCTGCCTTTTCTGCCACTACCATCTTCACCTCAGTGAGAAATGGGGAACCTGGAGCAACCAGTTAAGTGCACACATCACAGTGTGTAAGACCCAGGTTTGAGCTCCCAGTCCCTACCTGCAGGGGGAAATATTCATGAATGTTGAAGCAGGGCTGCAGGTGTCTCTTTTTGTCTCTCCCTCTACCCTTTCAGTTTATCTCTGTTTCTTTTCTCTTCTTTTCTTTTCTTCTTTCTTTCTTTCTTTCTTTCTTTCTTTCTTTCTTTCTTTCTTTCTTTCTTAGGGTTATTTTATTTTAACTTTTTATATCAGAGCACTGCTCAGCTCTGGTTTATGGTGGTGCAGGGGACTGAACCTCGGACTTTGGAGCCTCAGGCATGAGACTCTGTTTGCATAGCCATTATGCTGTCTACTCCTGCCCTTTATCTCTGTTTCTATCCAATAAATTATATACATTAAAAGAGAGAAACGAAGAGCTTGGAGATTAGGAAGAAAACCATTCTGTCTTTTCTTTGGTGTTCGTGTCTCTGTCCTAACAATGTCCCACATGGATTTTCATATTCTCTATTGACCATCGGAAATGAATTGTCTAGATTTCTTGCTTTTTCCTAACTTGGCTCTTACTTTTAAGGAAGAAAATCTCAGAACCTGAACCCTTTAGCCTGGGAATTTGTGTGTGTGATTAACAAGATTCCAGATACTATTCTGAAATATTATTTGATAAACATGGAGTTGAGTTTAGTACTCAGTGTAAATTAGAGTAATACTTCATAGATATTTGAAAGTTTAGTTCCATATTATGGCAATCAAGTGAGTCAAACAAATTTTTGGGCTCCCCAGTACATATAAAAGTTGTATTAAAAAAAGGTTGTCTTTAGGGGTAGGAAGACAGAATAATGGTTATGCGAAAAGACTTTCATGCCTGGTTTTCTGGGTTCCAAGTCCAATCCCCAGGTCCACCAGAAGCCATAGTTGAGCAGTGCTCTAGTCTGTCTCGCTATACATATATATCTTAATCTATATCTCCGATTAAAATAATATTAAACATAATATTCTTTAAAGTATGTATGTACACTATATTGTGGTCTATTAGGTTGTCAGAAAAGTCATGATGTATCTTTGCATAGAAAAACAGAAAAATATATTTTTACTTTTTTTTTTTTTTTGGTCTCCAGGGTTGCTGGGGCTCAGTGCCTGCACCACAAATCCACTGCTCCTAGAGGCTATTTTTTTCCCTTTCGTTGCCCTTGTTGTTTTACTGTGGTTGTGTTTATTATTATTGTTGTTATTGCTGTCGTTGTTGGATAGGACAGCGAGAAATGGAGAGAGGAGGGGAAGACAGAGAAGGGGAGAGAAAGATAGACACCTAAAGACCTGCTCCACCTCTTGTGAAGTGACCCCACTGCAGGTGGGAGCCGGGGGCTTGAACCAGGGTCCTTAAAGCTGGTCCTTGTGCTTTGCGCCATGTGCGCTTAACCCTTATATTACCGCCCGACCCCTTATATGTTTACTTTTATGACTGCCCAACCTTAAGTGTACTACAGCGTTATGTTAAACAAAGATATTTTATTTTTTAAGTATGTTAACCACTTCCCAAGCCATCAGTGAGTTGGAATCTTATTGCTGGAGGTAAAAACCTTGATATTGATGCTGCTTGTTTTATAATAAGAAAATTGAACCTTGTAGAGAAATGCCCAGGTTCCATGCATAGTCAGGGAAAACATGCTCATAGATTAATTTTATATATTTTTTGCACAGTGCTCAAGTAATGTACTGTTAGGATGCACTGCTTATATTAAAATAAATTAATAAATTAAAAAAAATGTTTTGGGACCTAGATTCAGAAGTCATTGGGCATTTTTAATAGGAGATAAGAACCGCTAATCATGGTTTCCACCTGCTCCCACTTTACTCCAGGCAATGTTGGTCTGGTCAGCAAAGGGTGCTGCAAGGAAGCTCTGGGACCAGGAAAAGGATGATTTTATCTACACTTTCCACATTGCATTTTGTCTACACTTTTGCTCTCTTACAAGCAATTACAAAACTCTACCAGTGGACAACTTAATGTTTCACCTTTTGTCTTACCCTTAGGAAGAGGCAGTAAAATCAGTGAAATTTGAAATTCTTTTCTACTTGTTTGTCTTACAGTATTGGTCACCTTGAGAAATGCAGCCAGGAGATGCCCACATGGCATGGATGTTGCTACACTGATGGTGTTTCTGTCCTGAAAATTATTTGACTTGCAGAACCCATCTGAAGAACCAGAGACTCAGTGGCTCTGAAGTTCTGGGGGATGCCATCACCTCAAACCCACCTGGGAGTATGATGCCTCTGCAGACTCTTGGATATATTCTGAAAGTCCTACTTGTGTTGCAAAACTCTCTTTACCCTTAACTCTTCTTTTAGATGAGAGTCATACCAAGGTACTTCTTTCCTGACACTTAAGATACTCTGTTTACTTCTTTTTTTTTTTTTTTTTTAATTTCATGTGGTGCTGGGGATCAAACCCAGGGCCACATGTATAAAGTACACAGTCTACCACCAAAGCATCACCCAGGTCCATAGTCTCAACTCTGTTTATTGGTGGTACCATTTCACTACTCTGGGTCACTTTTTCATTCAAATAGAATCAAAAAGAAGAAGAAACACCACAGCACCTGAGTTGCCTTTATTGTTACCACAACACCTCATAGGAGCAGTTGAGGGTTTGAACCTGGGCTGTACACAAGGTGATGCATGTGCTCTACCAGGTGAGCTGTTATTCTGACCCCACAGCCTCAACTCTCATGACTTGCTTTTCCTTTTGATCTTCTGATGCTTCCCTTTCCTTTTCTTTCTCTTTTTTTCTTTCCTTTTCTCTTCTTTCCTTTTCTCTTCTCTTTTTTTCTTTTCATTTTTCTCTTACTAGTTAGTTATACAATATTGATTTACAAAATTGTAAGTTAATAGGTGTATATTTCCAAACATTTTCCAGAGTTCTATGTCCCCATCAATGCTTTTCCCCCCCTTTTTTTCTTTTCTTTTCTTTTCTTTTCTTTTCTTTTCTTTTCTTTTCTTTTCTTTCTTTCTTTCTTTTTTTTTTTTTTTTTTTGCCTAAAGGGGCTTGGTGCCTGCACTACAAATCCACTGCTCCTATGGATATATATATACACACACACACACACACACACACACACACACACCCGTGTGTGTGTGTGTGTGTGTGTGTGTGTGTATTTGGATAGGACAGAGAGAAATTGTGAGGGAACGGGAAGATAAAGAGAGAGAGAAAGATATACACCTGTAGACCTGCTTCACTACTTGTGAAGCTACCCCCCTGAAGGTGGAAAGCCAGGGACTCGAACCAGGATCTTTGCACAGGTCCTTGTGCTTCATACTATGTGCACTTAACCCATCCAAACACATTTGCTGCTTTTCGTACACACAAGTACCAATCATCTATTTTTGATTCTTAGACTCAAAGAGCACTCAGCAAACACCTTTGCAGTAGAATCCCCACCTCAGACAGACATTTGCTGATAAAGATGATAATTACTTCCTTTAAAGTTCTGAGCGTGGAGTCACTCACTGTAGAGAGATTGTCAGTCTTCTCACCCCCCCCCCCACACCTTCTCTTTCGTTCAGATCACCTCTTTCCCTCTCAGACTCCTTTCTCAAGGACACTGAGGTCTGATTTCTTTATCTACATAAAACCAGAGTCACATTTTTAGTCAGGACATGACTCTGCTCTACTATCTAATTTAATGAAGTACTGTTTCAGCAACCACTCTGAATGAGATCATTGAATCTCAAGAGCCTATTAGCTTTGTTCTCTTAATCGCATCATGAGTCTTTCTGAGATTCACTGTTCCAGTATGTCATGTAAGATGCTTGGACTTCCAACAGTGGCTTCAAGTCTAGCATTCATACATTTTGTATATACCCACGTATGCATTGCATACCCAAGTGTGCATTGCACAAATTTGACATGCTTTTCTAAATTGTTGTTCTCTTCTGAAAAACTCAAATGGCCAAATACTTCCTTTCTTTTAAAAATTTTTTAAAAATTTATTTACTTTAGAGAGAGGCAGAGAGAAATTGAGAGGGAAGGAGGAGGTGGGTGGGGAGAGAGACCTGCGGCACTTGTGAAACTTCTCTCCTGCAGAGGTGTGTGTGTGTGTGTGTGTGTGTGTGTGTGTGTGTGTGTGTGTTTGGGGGGGGGAGTTGAACCCAGGTCCTTCCATACTGCAATATCTGTGCTCTACCACATGTGCTAACAACTGGCCCCTCAAATAATTCCTTCTCTTTATGGTTCATATCAAGACATACAGGACCATTTTTATTGTCACCCAAGTATGCGTGCCCCCTATCTAGTCTCCTGGCTAATTGGTTATTGCAAATCTGTGGATCAAGTTCTTTTTTAAAATTTTTTAATTATCTTCATTTATTTATTGTATAGAAACAGCCAGAAATTGAGAGGGAAGAGGGTGATAAAGAGGGAAAGAGAGGGCCGGATGGTGGCACACCTGGTTGGGTGCACATGTTACAATGCGGAAGGACCTGAGTTCAAGCCCCAGTCCCCATCTGCAGGGGGAAAGCTTTGGAGTGGTGAAGCAGTGCTGCATGTATCTCTCTCCCTCACTATCACCCCCTTCTCTCTCAGTTTCTGTCTGTCTCTATCCAATAAGTAAATAAATAAAGATAATAGAAACAAAATTAAAAAAATAAAATATTAAAAAAAAGAGGGAAAGAGAGACACCTGCAGCCCTGCCTCACCACTTGTGAAGCTTTTGCTCCTGCAGGTGGGTACTGGGGACTTGAACCTGGGTCCTTGCTCACTGTAACATGTGTGCTCAACCAGGTGTGCTCCCTGTGCTATCAATTTCTAAAGCATTTGCAAAGTATATTTTCTTCATACACATCAGTTTCAATCACATACAAATAAGGGAATACACAGATAGTCCCTTACACATGACCTCTGAAAATCTGGTGTTCTAGTGCAGTCAGATGTGCACCAAGTCTTTGCTGAACCTCAGGCTACACATGTGCACACTAGGTGCTAAAGGTACAACTTTTAAACAAAGGAAAAAGGTTTAGGCATAGAAACAGGAGTGACATGAAGTCTTACAACTACTTCTGGTGAGCAGAAATTAGATATCAGAGATGTTGTGTTACTGTGTGTGGGAAGGATGTGTGGGAAGGAGAAATTGTCTACCTATAGCCCTTTGATCATGAAACTGATCAGGGATGGGGTGGGGCAATGAGCAGACAGAGGAGATGCTGGGATAGCCTGAGGGTGCTTCCTCCTGGATCAAGTGCTCTCTGAGTTGGAGAGAACTCAATTGGAGCCAACCTAGGCTGCTGCATAGGAGAGGGATCAGGAACTCGTGCCGAGCTAACTTTGCAGGAGATACACTCTGGAACTCTCGGAGCCAGAAAGCAATTCCAAGTGTTTTTACTCAGAAAAGCAGCTGTATATATACTCGCCAAGTAGGGTGGAAACAGAATGTGATGTAGATGGTGGAGTGAAAAAAGACTGGTGGAAATCAGGGTGAGGGGGCGGAGCAAAAAGACATCGTGAACCAGTGGGGATTAAACCAATGCCCTGGAGGCAGGGAGGTGCTTAGATAGCAGAGGTTTATGTAAATAGACCTCAGCTTTAAGTGGGATTAAACCAATGCCCTGCAGGCATGCCGGTGCTTAGTTAAGCAGGATTAGAGACAGAAGCTTTAAGCTGGGGGAGCTGGCATACTACCTAACAAGGAGATAGAGCACATATGTTTTATTTCTCTCTCTCTCTCTCTATATATATATGTGTGTGTGTGTGTGTGTATGTATTTCTCTCTCATATATATATCCTAAAATTTGATTGGTTTTTAAATTTTATTTATTTATTGTCCCTTTTGTCACCCCCTTTTTTCTTTATTGTTGTTGTAGTTATTGATGTCATTGTTGTTGTATAGGACAGAGAGAAATGCAGAGAGGAGGGGAAGACAGAGAGGGGGAGAGAAAGACACCTGCAGACCTGCCTCACCACCTGTGAAGCATGAAATGACTCCCCTGCAGGTGGAGAGCCGGGGCTCGAGCCAGGATCCTTACAACCGTCCTTGCGCTTCGCACCACGTGAACTTAACCCATTGCGCTACCGCTGGACTCCCGATTGATTGGTTTTTATCAGACTACTGCTCAGCTTTGGCTTCTGGTTGTGCTGGGGATTGAACCTAGGAGCCTAGAGTTTCAGGCATGAAAGTTTTTTTGCATAACCATTATACTAACCTCTCAACCTTTTTAAAATTTGGGAGAAAGTAAGGGAGTGAACAACTACCCTGGGCACAGACTCATTGTTGCTCTTGCAATATTTGGGTTCAAATAACAAGAGAAAAGAAAGAGGGTGGGGGCCAGGCTTTGGTGTACCTGGATAAGTGCTCACATTACAGTGCACAAGGACCTGGGTTCAAGCCCCTGACCCCTACCAGTAGGGGGGAAGGCTTTGTGAATGGTAAAGCAGGGCTGCAGGTGTCTCTCTGTCTGTTTCCCTCTATCTACTTTTCCCCTCCCAATTTTTCTGTCTCTACCCAATTAAAAAAAAATTAAAAAATAAAGGGATGAAATACAATAATATTTGTCATATCACAACCATAGAAAGGAGATAAGAATAGAAGAGAAAAAAAAAAGCCCAGTATATTTCTCTTTTATTGGGCATGCAAAGCCAGACTTATTTCCTATAATTGCCTTAAGTAGGTGTTATTGTTTGCTTACCTCAGGAGAGCATTTAGCGAATAATGATATAAGTTATATTTAATAGTTTAAATAACAGTGAGTCAGATGTGTGCTTCTAAGTGTTGCAATCTTTTTGCATACATGAATTTTAAATTTTACTTAAAACCATCAAATGTATTAAAGCTGTATATAAACTCACTGATTTGCATGTAAAAAATTGGAAAGGAAATTCCAGCATTTATTTTTTTGTTAATGGACTGAGTTAAAAACTTGGTAATATTTTAGATCAAGCAATGCTCAGGGAAAAAAAATTTAAAAAATCATCTATGATAGCTAAATCAAATAAATGGGGAAGAAAAGGCAATAAAGGAAATAGGAATTGTTTATATAGCATAGGGTGAGATGTGGAATGAGTTTTAGATTGGCAACAGCAAAGATTTTCCCAGGAGAAGATAGGACTGAAATGAAAAAAATGAGTGAGGATGTTCTTTCAGTTGTACTTTATTATGGATAATTTGAAGTGGATACAAAAGTAGAAAGAACAAGTAAACTTACACTTAATCTGTCGGCCAACTTCAGCAGTCATCAACATACATGATCAAGATTAAAGGGTAAATGTGTTTCATCAGACCCCTGGTGTTATTTTGAAGCATATTGGTACCATACCATTTTATTTGTAAGTACTTAAGTTGTCCTTTCTAAATATGACACTTTTTAAAAAAAATTTTATTTATAAAAAGGAAACACTGACTAAAACCATAGGATAAGAGGGGTACAACTCCACACAGTTCCCACCACCAGAACTTTGCATCCCATCCCCTCCCCAGATAGCTTTCCTTTTTTTTAACCCTCTGGGAGTATGGACCCAGGGTCATTGTGGGATGCAGAAGGTGGGAGTGCTTCCCTAATGAACATGGGCTTTGACTAGTCGATCCATACTCCCAGCCTGCCTCTCTCGTTCCATAGTAGGGTGGGATTCTGGGGAAGAGGAGCTCCAGGACACATTGGTGGGGTCATCTGCCCAGGGAAGTCCAGTTGGCATCATGGTAGCATCTGGAACCTGGTGGCTGAAAGAGTTAATATATAGAGCCAAACAAGTTGTTGACTAGTCATGAACCTAAATGCTGGAATAATTCAGATGAAGAATTGGGGAGGGGATGGTCCTCTGTTTTGTAGTTAGTAGTCCTATTTTAGTTATATTCCAAAGAGCCCATGACTATACTAGTTTTTTTTTTTTTTTCCCTGAGCCTGACATCATTCCCACCACTGGAGTTCCATATCCCATTTCCACCATTGGGAGCTTTCTTATTCTTTATCCCTCTGGGAGTATGTACCCAGGATCATCACTGGGTATATGAAGGTGAAAGGTCTGGCTTCCACTGAACATGGAAGCTACCAAGGGAGAGGACTGGAGATGGAGTTCTGGTGGTGGGAATTGTGTGGAGTTATACCTCTCTTATCCTATGGTCTAGTCTTATAAATGAATAAAATAAAAAGACATTTATATACAAATGTAGACAGACAGTTGTAGAAATAATTAACCTTTATCTGTAACCTTAAGAGAACTGCTATTGCTTACAATGGAGGGACTGCCTGTAGTCAGAAGTCTGGTTTGGGAGTGGTGTGGAGTTACACCTATTGTCTTGTAATTTTGTAAATCAATACTAAATCACTAATAAAAATAAATAAAAATTTAGCAACGTTCCATAAAAAAATAAAGAACCTCCTCATAGAGAGAAAAAAAACTTTCCTATTTTCATGTAGAATATTCATCTTTTTACTAGAATCTTTGTGAAGAATTGCTAAAAAAATCTTATATTAGCTTTATATACATAGAAGTCTTCTGAGATTGATTCTTACTATTTCATTTTTGGCAGACACTTAATTCCAATTTAAACAAAGTACTGCTGGCAGTCTCAAAACAAAGCAAAACAAAAAAACAACCCAAAATTTTAGGTTTTTGGGATGGCCACTTTTCTGCAATTTAATGTGATTTTTCCACATAATATTTTAGTAGATCCACTCACATTTATATTAAAGATGGGCTTTGATCCAACCTCCATGTAGTGAGGTAGCAATCAAGGAAAACGTTGTAATTCAGTAGAGCCATCACAACTTCTTTTGATCCACTCTTTGTGGGCTCTAGAGTAGCTGCTGACATACAATGTGTATGCAGGGGGGTGTGGGGCTATGGGAGATCTTGAAGGTGGGACTGGTGTCAGCCACTGTCACTGTTTAACCCTAACCTGAAGTAGCGACCCAAGGATATAAACCGTAGGACTTGCCCCTGAGATCTTAGTCAATCACAGGTAGTATTTGCCAATTCTTCTTAATTGCTGAGGATCATCCCCAATCAACTGATGAGACTGACCCTACCAATGATGAGGCTGAACCCCCTAATTGCTGAGTATCACCTCTCAGCTGATAAATTCCATCCATCACTGGCTGGAAGCCCATTAGAGCTAACCTGACCCTAACTCTCCCCAGACTTCCGGGGTTCTACCAGCTGGTGGCCTTGCTTCATTGCTCCTTTGATCGGGCGGACTTCTGGTTTCCAAGAGGCAGTGTTTTAATCCCTAAAAGCACTTTTGTACATGAGAGGTAATAAGCGGATAGAAGAGGGAAGTGAACTCTAGGGTACGTGAGGGGACAGTAGCCCACAGTTTGAAACAGCCTGGAATTAGTAGACTTTAATAAATGGTTGACTCTTTGGCAAAGACTTGAAGAAGTTGAGTTTCTCACCTAGATGTTGAGGAGAAGAGCTGCCAGGAAGTGGAAACCAGCCAGTGCAAAAGCCTCAGGAAGCCCAACTACTTTCCTTACAGTTATCTAGTTGGTCCAATCTGGAAATCAGCGTGGATGCATATGAGTCATTTAGTCTTTTGCAGGGCCTTTATTCCAGAGCTTAAACTTCCCATCAATAAAGGCAGCCCCCCCCCCCCGCCCCCGCAGGTGGGAGAGCCAATGGGAGTGCAACATCTACAAGACAAACAGCCCTTTCTCTTGCTAATATTGACCTACACTTAGGTTAAAGTGCTGTCCATTCTTATGCTAATAGATCCTTAGAAAGCGTGGGACAGTTGCTGCCTATGAAAAACAAAATAAAACAAAAACCCAAAAACCTAATTGGCATGTCTCTTGCCTTTAGGGTAAACACCCACCAAAGGGATTGGGGTAAAAGAACATACAACCCAGACTCAGGCTTCTGGAAATAAATATTTATAGCGAGAGCTGTTGTCAACTTCCTATTGGCAATCTTCCTCCACTTCAAAGGAAGGACTCCTTTATAAACCTCAATCTCAGGAATCTTGAACTTTGGATTTTTATGAATTTGTGATGAGTTTGGAAAATCTGATTCCCTTGAGTCTGTGTTTACTGGCCTGATTCTGGTTAGCATGAAAGAGGGTTCTAAAAACTAGAAACTCAGAGTCCAAGAAGAATCTTGGTGTAGGGAATACAAGTAAGCCTAGGTACTCTAGATAGAAGTCCAGGCTCTCCTCAGACTGAAACTTGTGCTTAGAAAGAATAGCTCTCACTTCATAGGAAAAGACAGAGCAGCTTAAAAAAAGAAAAAAAAAATTAAAGTCCAACAGTTATGACAAATGGAGACTCATCCAAGAACAGATAATGAAAAAAATTGAATGATTGCCATTGTTTCTCATGCTCTTGAGACTGTGAATTAATGTAGTAGGCCAGACTGAAGATAAAAAGCCAGAAGCTTTATCAAATATGCAATGTCTGCCGAGGCTTCTACTAGCTCAAACTTCTGGGCACGGTTTGAGTTTTGTATAAGAAGTGACATAGATTTTTCTAGGAGACATGAATTCACTCAGTTCTGTATTTGAAGCCCTGGTGTTGGACTACACTAGTTTCTGTGGTTTAGTTGTTCATTTCTGGATTACATTTATTTACTTTCCTGAGGTGAGAAGGTACTGTTTTTCCAAAAGTCTCAACAAATTTATCTTTAGGGTAAAAGTCACTTAATTAAGGTTAATCTTTTACTAACACAGCCTCAGAAGTAGGATTTAATTATTAATTTTTATAAAAACTGAACTGTACAAAGACGAGACATTATATGATTTGTAATACACAGGGTAGAGGAAGAAATGCTTTTACATTTAAATTGTCTATAAAAGACTAGCATTAGCTGCATATTTTTTATTTTTTCACTGCTGCACAAGAAAGAAGAATAGTTATTTTCTTTCCCATTTGACTCTCATTGCACATTTAGTTTCCACAATAATCTGAAAGAGCTATTTACATACCGTGACAACAAAAAACATTAATAGCATTCAAAATACGGAATTATGCATATGTGGGAGAATTTAGGATTTTTCAATATCTAGTACAATAGATATAATTTTTTTTTTGTATGGTATGGATCTCAGTCATAGGAAGAAGCTGAAAAACAAGATCAAAAGGAAAATCACTAAGCAGAACTTGTACTGGAGTTGGTGTATTGCACCAAAGTAAAAGAATCTGGGGTAGGGTGGGGTGGAGGGTTCCGGTCCTGGAGCATGATGGCAGAGGAGGACCTAGTGGTGTTTGTATTGTTATGTGGAAAAGTGAGAAATGTTATGCTTGTACAAGCTATTGTATTTACTGTCAAGTGTAAAACATTAATCCCCCAATTAAGAAATTTAAAAAAAGAATTTTTTTCTTGAATTTGATGTTTTTCTCTTCTGTCATTTCTTAAAATAGTTTGTACATGGTTTTACAATAGTTACAATAGTTTTATAATTGTACATTTCTTAAATAGTTTGTACATTTAACTTCTATGTTGGTAAATGTTTTCATATTTGTGTTTGCATTTATATATAAAATAATAAAATATAACCTGTTTATAATTCCACTGATCATGCCATGTAGAGAAAAAAATCTGTTTATTCAAAAGCATATCAAAAATGTGGAACAGCTGAAGTTTTGAAAAGTACTGATAGAGACAGGTAGAGTTTTCCAAGACTGTGAACTGATGGGGTTGGTAATTATAAAAAGGCATAATGACTCTGCTTTAGTAATTTCTTCTTTTTAAATTTGTTTTATTGGGAAATTAATAGTTTTTACCTGACAGTAAAATACAATAGTTTGTACGTGTGTAACGTTTCTCAGTTTTCCACATAACAATTCAAACCCCACTAGGTTCTCCTCTGCCATCATGTTCCAAAATCTGAGATGTTCCCCTCCACCCCAGAATTTAGTGAAATTTCTTTCTCCTATCTAACATTATGGGGTTCTTTTTTGTAATTTTTTAAAAATATATTTTATTTTATTTATTTATTCCCTTTTGTTGCCCTTGTTGTTTTATTGTTGTAGTTATTATTGTTGTTGTCGTTGTTGGATAGGACAGAGAGAAACGGAGAGAGGGGGAGACACCTGCAGACCTGCTTCACCGCCTATGAAGCGACTCCCCTGCAGGTGGGGAGCCGGGGCTCGAGCCGGGAGCCGGGGCTCGAGCCGGGATCCTTATGCGGGTCCTTGTGCTTTGCGCCACCTGCGCTTAACCCGCTGCGCTACAGCCCGACTCCCTAACATTATGGTTTTACAATGGGCTCATTCAATACATAAGGGAGGTGGGTTCTTAAATGTAAAAACTATCCTATTGTTAATTTCTCCAAAGAGATTTCACAGTAAATACTGTGGATTATGTCTGAAAGATGATACATAGATAGGTTTAAACTTCTAAGTCCTCCGGAGCAATAGCAAAACCTAAATATCTTTTTAAAAAATATTTATTTATTTATTCCCTTTTTGTTGCCCTTGTTTTTTTATTGTTGTAGTTATTATAGTTGTTGTTATTAGTATTGTTGTATAAGACGGAGAGAAATAGAGAGGGGGGAAGCTAGAGAGGGGGAGAGAAAGATAGACACCTGCAGACCTGCTTCACCACTTATGAAGTGACTCCCCTGCAGGTGGGAGGGTGCTTCAACCAGGATCCTTCTGATGGTCTTTGCGCTTTGTGCCACATGCACTTAATCCGCTGCACTACTGCTCAACTCCCCAAACCTAAATATCTTAAGACACATTGCTATATCACTGAATTTACTCAAAACAAAAACAAACAAATAAACAAACACACAGCTAACAAGGTTGAAGTAAAACAAAACTAAAACTGTAATCTAAAATGAAAATTTCTTTTCCCTTTTCTGTACCTTCCTCAAACTTAACCTGAAACATACCATTTCCCTGGTACTCTTCCACCTACAGGGTCTGTACCAGAAATTTAATTTTGATATTTGCTATTTCTTTCTTAAGCACATCAAGAAGGGTGATATGTTAGCTTTTAAAGAATGAACATATTAGACATACACTTGTTTCTTCCAAGTTTAAATATGGATTTAAACCAATTGAACTGTGTGCTAGAGGGTGTTCTGTAGATGCACCCCAGCCTACCGCTAACTACACCACAGCTAGTTAAACTTAAGTGCATTTTAATAGTTTTTCTCCTGTGTATGTCCTGTCTCTGTGTCCACTGTCTCCCACAGCTCACAATGGAACAGACATTACAAAAGGGAAGTGAGCAAGCTTCAGGAAAAGAACATGGCTATCTTGCCTGAAGACATAAAGAAGCAGCATCTTGCCAGGTTTTTGGACAACTCCATTTACTAAACTTCCTTCCGATTTTCCACTCTCTTAGGCTGGCAGGAGTGAGGGTGGATTCGTACCCTACTAGTCATCATTAGAAAGCAAAGTCCTCACCTGCAGCTGTTTAGGTAGTAAACATTATTAAGCTACCTTCTAGAAAATTATATAAAGAGTTCAGCGGAAAGCAATTACAGAAGCCAAACCTTCCACTTTCTGCATCCCACAATGACCTTGGGTCCATACTCCCAGAGGGTTAAAGAATAGGAAAGCTGTCAAGGGAGGGGATGGGATATGGAGTTCTGGTGGTGGGGATTGTGTGGAGTTGTACCCCTCTTATCCTATGGTTTTTGTCAGTGTTTCCTTTTTATAAATAAATAAGTAAAAAAAAAGCGTTGCTAATGTCCCTGAAGATTCTCCTGTGTGTGGATTGCACTGACATTTTGCAAGAGGCAGGATGGGACTTGTCAGATGAACAGTTCCTGGGAGCAGCTGTCATTTCCTTGGGCTTGTAGAACCAGTTCCCCAGGTGTGCCAGACCCAGAGCGAGGTCTCCTCAGAAGGAGGCTGGGGAGGGGATGCAGAGAAGACCAGGATGTGTCACTGTGCACATTTTGGTGTGATGAAACAGTAGGAAGGCAAAAGAAAGGAAAAGCCATTTTACCAAGTTCTCTCCACCATTGGTGGTTTTGACTGATGGATGGTTTCCTTTCTTAATTCAGTATTTGTGGAGGGGGATGTGGACAGTGGGGGTTTCTCTGAGCTTTAGAGCTAGACTGCTGCTTCCCCAAATTGGGATCCTTCACACTCAGGTTATTCCTGGATGACTTTCACAATGCCTAGTTTAAACATCTTTAGAGAGAGCTCATGGCAGGGGTAGATAGCATAATGTTTGTGCAGAGACTCTCATGCCTGAGGCTCTGAAGTCCCAGGTTCAATCCCCTACACCACTATAAACCAGAGCTGAGCAGTGCAATAAATTACACACACACACACACACACACACACACACACACACACACACACATCGTTCCTGAGGATCTAAGGTTCTAGGTTCAACTCCTAGCACTACCATAAGCCAGAGATGAGCAGAGCTCTGGTCTGATGCATATACAAACAAACAGTAAAATATTAAGAGAGAGAGAGAGAGAGCTCAAAATTACCCAAATGGAATGAAAATATCCTCTGACCTAGGGAAGGTATGCATCAACATCTAAACTAGCCCTATATATTTACATTTTAACCAGAATACTACTCACATCTGGTTTAAGGTGATAGGAGTTTGAGCCTAGGACCTCAAAGCCTCAGGCATTAAAGTCTTTGGCATGAACACTATGCTATTTCTTTCTTTTTTCTTTTTCTTTTTTATTTAAGAAAGGATTAATTAACAAAGCCATAAGGTAGGAGGGGTACAACTCCACAGAATACCCACCACCCAATCTCCATATCCCACCCCCTCCCCGATAGCTTTCCCATTCTCTATCCCTCTGGGAACATGGACTCAGGGTCATTGTGGGTTGCAGAAGGTAGAAGGTCTGGCTTCTGTAATTGCTTCCCCGCTGAACATGGGCATTGACTGGTCATTCCATACTCCAAGTCTGCCTCTCTCTTTCCCTAGTAGGGTGGGTCTCTGGGGAAGCTGAGCTCCAGGACACATTGGTGGGGTCTTCAGTCCAGGGAAGCCTGGCCGGCATCCTGATGACATCTGGAACCTGATGATTGAAAAGAGAGTTAACATAGGAAGCCAAACAAATTGTTGAGCAGTCATGGACCCAAAGCTTGGAAGAGTGGAGAAGAAGTGTTGGGGGGGGGGGTACTCACTGCTAACTCTAGTGTACTTCTGCTTTCAGGTATATATTTTGCAGTAGTTTACGGATACGTGTGAACATAAGCTCTCTCTCACAGAAACTGGTGTATATCTAGGTTTTGGGACTTTGTTAGAAAGTGAACCACCTGAGATGGAATTAGAGTATACTATGAAAGGAAAGGTCTCACCCGAGTAATGAAGCTGAAGGGTTGTCATTCCACATGTGAAGTCTCTGGACACAGTCTGAAGTGAAGCATGTTGAGGTGGCAATCGTTGAGTTGGTTAGGTTGTGATCGGTGGATGCAATATTATTTGGTATGGATTGGGAGAGGCATACGGGAAAGTGGGCCCTATCCAAGGGTTCCAGGACTGGGGGAAGTAGGGGCTCTATAGTGGAGATGTGAGGTTCCTGCTGTCTTAGGGTTCAAAAAGACAATCGATAGTTAATGTTATCATCACATTAATTGGTAATTGGGTTAACGAGAGGTTGTGGGGACAGAGGAACCCTTTTACATTGCTGGTGGGAATGCAAATTGGTACAGCCTCTGTGGAGAGCAGTCTGGAAAACTCTCAGAAGGCTAGACATGGACCTTCCATATGATCCAGTAATTCCTCTCCTGGGATTATACCCCAAGGACTCCATAACAGCCAACCAAAAAGCATAGCAGCACAATTCATAATAGCTAAAACCTGGAAGCAACCCAGGTGCCCAACAGATGAGTGGCTGAGAAGGCTGTGGTATATATACACAATGGAATACTATGCAGCTATCAAGATCAATGAACCCACCTTCTCTGACCCATCTTGGACAGAGCTAGAAGGAATTATGTTAAGTGAGATAAGCCAGAAAGATAAAGATGAGTATGGGATGATCCCACTCATCAACAGAAGTTGAGTAAGAAAATCTGAAAGGGAAACTAAAAGCAGGACCTGACCAAATTGTAAGTAGGGCACCAAAGTAAAAAAACCCTGTGGTGAGGGGTAGACATGCAGCTTCCTGGGCCAGTGGGGGGTGGGAGTGGGTGGGAGAGATGGGTCACAGTCTTTTGGTGGTGGGAATGGTGTTTATGTACACTCCTAGTAAAATGTAGTCATATAAATCACTAGTTAATTAATATGAGAGGGGGAAAATTAATTGTATGTCTCGAAGTTTTTCAAAACACAAACTGAATCTCTTCAATATATAGGCTGTGTAATTGATATGCAGACTCTCTCAAAAGCCTAGACCAAGTAGATCAGAGGCAACCAATAGCACAGCTATATACAAGATACTGGGTACTGTACAGCAAACCCTAACAAAAGGACTTTTTCAAAGTTAACTATGCTATTTCTTTGTCTATCCCATCTTCCTCCCTTCCTTCTTCCCTTCCTTCCTCCCTCTCTTCCTTTCTTGCCATGTGCTCTTAACCTGGTGTGCTACTGCCTAGACCCCTCCTCCCTTCCTTCTTCCCTTCCTTCCTTCCTTCCTTCCTTCCTTCCTTCCTTCCTTCCTTCCTTCCTCCCTTCTTTCCTTCCAAAAGGGTTGGAAAGAACTAGAATAGCACTTCATTTCAGCACATGTAATGTTGGGAATCTAACTCGGGACCTCACATTTGAGATTTCACTGTGACATCTGCCAGGTCACCCAGTCTGTATTTTTTTTTTAATTTTTATTGTGGGTACTTTGCTTCCTCCCCAGGGACTTACACCCATGCAGTTATCAGAGGGCAATAAAAGGACAAATGGTTTTCTCAGGTACCTGCAAAGTACAATCATTAGAGTTCTTTATGTGGCCTGCTCACACAAATGCAAATGCAGAGACAACTTTTCATAATGCTGTATAAAGGCGAGCATGGCTGGGCATCCATCACAGACTGGCCTTGGACAGGACTGCACTTGCTGACATAAATCAGTGCCCCACCACAAAATAGAGAAGCCAGATCAGAGCTCAGCTGCTGCTTTTCTTGAGTTCTTTAATATATCTGTTTTTTTAAAAAAATGATTCAGACTGTCAACTGGGATTATTAGACTGCATAATGATATTTTTTATGTCCAAACATATGAATAAAATTACTTTCCCACCATGTATATTATGGTTACACATGCTTTCTGAAAGTAAATTAACATAGAAATAAATCTGTGATGTCAAGAATATACATTAACCTGTTGGGACCTTATAAATATGTAAAAACAGCACCTAACTCTCTGCCTTTCCCTGGTAGTATAATATCTTATACTAAAGCCAGAACCGGGCATTTTGTTTATCAGAGCATATGATTATATGTACTCAATTTAATTTAACAATTATGCTTTTGATAACATATGTTCAGCTTTGAACCTTGTGCTTTCAGGAATGTTCAGCTTTGAACCTTGTGCTTTCAGGAATTTATACTTTAATGGGCTCTCATCTCTTGGAAGATGGCCTCAGGGTTGATTTAGCTTTTGTGGCCTGGACTCCAGCACAGAACTTTTTTTCCATCTTTATTCTCTTTCCCAGTTTTTCTTCATATTCTTTTTTTTTTTTTTAATATTTTGTCTTAGCTTTCCCACCCCCATCCCCAGCTCTGACCACAAATACTCCACTGCCTTTACCTGAGAACCTGTCTATCTGACAAACTAGCTACCCACCTATCTGTCCATCCCTTAGTTATGCAAGTACACATGAGTGCCCGGTGTGTGTATTGTTAAAAATGCTTAGGACTCACCAGTGAAAACCAGACAAGGATTCCTGTCCTGAAAATTTCCCTTTGACTGGTGGAGATGGAGAAAAAAAATATGTAAAAAGTGATCTTGATGCACTAAAACATACAGAGGCATCTCTTCTTCCTCTTCTTCATCCTCAGAGATTTAAAGTATCTAACATTTGTTGTGGCATTTAAAGTGTGGGGCATTTTCTATCCTAATAAAACCTTTTAAAAATTATTACTATCTTTTCTTATTGTAACCAAAGTTATCACTGGGGCTCAGTGATTGGGCAATGAATCCACTGGCCCTATTTTTAAAAAAATTTTCTTTTGTTCTTTTTTACTTGATAGGACACAGAGAAATTGAGAGGGGAGAGGAGGATAGGGAGGGAGAGGTAGAGAGACATCTGCTGTCCTACCTCACACTACCTGAAGTTTCTCCCAGCATATGTGAAGACCAGGGTGTTGAACCTGGATCCCTGAGCATGGTAATGTCTGTGCTCAATAGGAGGTGCTACTACTCAGCTACTCAGCCAGTCTCCCTAATAATTAGCAGATTTTTCCTATCAGTTAAAACACTATCAGTCTCCTTTATGTACAGAACAGAGTGATGAATATATATATACTTTTACATGTCTGTTGAGTGAACTGTGCTATGCAAATAACTGTGCCTGGGAGTACTGGATCCACATCTGGTGTTAAACTGTGTTTGACAGAGCTAGCTTTGCCCTGACTCCAAATGCAGCATGCTCTGTAGGCAGTGAGTTATCATTATACAAAACAGGCTCATGGATATAGTCAGCCTCCTGAGAATCTCCTCTTATTGGAATGGAGTATTGGTGCAGAAGCCATTCTTAAGTCATCAAGTGTTTTCTGACATGAAGTGTTATAGGTAAGTAGGGTAGTTAGAGACTTTGTAAACATCAAGAGCATTTTTGACAAGATTCAAACCTTATGCTAAGAAGTGGCATTTTAGCTCCCCAAGAGAAAAAAAAAACTCTTCAGCCTGTTCACTAAAGCCAAAATGAATGGGAAAGGACAATGTAGGGATTTAAAACTTATTTAATGTACATACTGGACATTTAAATTTTGCCTCTGATGGCAAGAAGTTTGTAGGATTCACTGGAAATTTAAACAATAAGCCCACCATTAAGGGCCCTCAACTGCACAATTTGAGGCTCCATAAAGATTCCCAGTCAGGGTTTCCTTCAGTGAGTTTCATGTTTGAAGAAACCATACCATTTGCTTTTCAGTATATTTCACACTTGGTGAGGGGGTTCATCTTATTAATTTGGAAGATTGAATGCAAACATGATTCTGGGATGAAGTCAAAGATCTCAGGTTTTTCAGATTCTTCTAGATTACTGGTTGAGCACGGTGTGTGTGTGTGTGTGTGTGTGTGTGTGTGTGTGTGTAGGGGGGTCAGGTGGTAGTATAGTGGGTTAAGCATAGCGCAAAGCACAAGGATCGGTGTAAGGATCCTGGTTTGAGTCCTGGCTCCCCACCTGCAGGGGGTTCACTTCACAGAAGGCGAAGCAGGTCTGCAGGTGTCTATCTTTCTCTCCTCCCCTCTATCTTCCCCTCCTTTCTCCATTTCTCTGTCTATCCAATAATGATGACATCAACAACAACAACAAAAAGCAATAAGGGCAACAAAAGGAAAAAAAATAATAAAAAAACTAATAAGAAAAACAACGTTGGGCTGAGGAGGTGTCTCAGTGCATGCTTTGCATGCTTGAGGCCCTGGGTTTGCTTATTGGCATTATACTAAGAGGAAAATATCTTTAAAAATTATTTATTATTCATGAGAATGATAGGAGAAAAGAACCAGACATCACTCTGGTACATGTGCTGCCAGGGATTGAACTTGGGACCTCATGGTTGAGAATCCAGTGCTTTATCCACTAACGCCACCTCCGGACCACAGGAAAATATCTTTATACTAAACTTTATATTAAAAAAGGAAAGAAAGAAAGAAGGAAAGAGAGAAATTTGCTATTCTTAGATGTCTAGAAGTCAATTTTCCCAAACATTTAATTTGCCCCCAAACTGCCCTTTCTCAAGAAAACTTAAACTTTTGAAAGTTTGTCTGAGAGGAAATGAGGTCTGAGTAGTGAGAAAATACCAATAGAATAGTTGCTTCTGAAGTTTCTGTGGAAGAGGCTACTTCTAAACCAAAACCAAAAGTCAATAACTCTACTTGTTCCTTCTATCCAACTTTGTTCTTATATGGGTTGGGATGGGAGCACCTATTTGCAGTTGGGAGGGGCTACTGCCAGTTCCCTGAATAGTTAGTGACCACATTTCCCGAACCAAATGGTGGAGTGCACACATACCCTGAAGATGTTTCAGCACGTTGCCTGATATTGGGTCAGTGTCGGGAAATTGTGAGGATGTGGTAGAGCCTGGCAGGGCTTGACCTGAGGAGTGTGTCTATCCTGTCAGTCTCTCTCTCTACAGAGAGGTTGAGCAAGGAGGGACAGGAGTAACCCCAAAGATTTGCCCTGTCTTATCAGACTCCCTGCCTCACAAAGCACCCCGCATTCCTGATACTATGGCCATTAGATAAAAAGAAAGGGGGAGATGTTGGGAAATTTTAAGACTTAGTATAAATGTGAAACGTTTGGTCTTGAAAACTGTGTGAGTAAAAATGGTTCAACTAAGACAGTATAGATTTAAATTTGTGTTTGACATGAGATGTCTTCATAACAAAAGTTTTTCTCCTCTTGTGTGTTATAGACTACATGTTTGTGTGTGTGTGAAGTTTGGTAAACATTAACTTTGAGGATAAAAGTGTAACTTTGAAGCTACATTTTTACCAGGCAAAGTTAAATGAAGGAGTTTTCAACACAATTCTTATAAAGGTAAAATTAATTTTCTAAAGTAACTGAGTATTTAAAGTAAAAGTCTAAATATTCAACATAACAATTCTTTATCATCAAAATTAAAATACAAATTCTCTATATATTTAACTAAAAAGAGTTACAGGACATTTTTGGAGGGTACCCAAAAATGCCCTGTGAACTGATCTTGTGGAAATGAACCCACAACAAATCTGACATCTGTCTGGCATTGTAAATTTTCTAAGAAACATTGTCACTAAAGTGTGTTAACTCTCTAAGTAACCTGAGTTTGTTTAAAGTTTAAAGTAAAAATTAGTTAGAAATCAATATACTTTAACAAAATTTGGTCATAAAGATATTTGAACCAATTCTAATCATCCAGTCATCAATTATAGTAAACTTCTATCTTGTTACAAGTTTTTTCTTCACACGTAAATGATTACAGCTATGTCAAGCCTTCACATGAAGAACCAACTACTCATATGTAATCCCTGAAACCATCTGGACCCCTGCCCTCTGACATAGCCCACAAGATGGCACGACTACAATACCCCCCCAAACCCATGATGTGACCTGGCACAATCTGAAGAACCTGATTCACAGAGTCCAAGGACAAAATATTCCTACTGCCTTTCTCTCATCCATCACTGTCTGCCCTTACTGCTTCGGCTTCACCTGTCACCTTTTGGCGGTTTCAGCTCACTCTCTACAGAAAAGCAAAATTCTTGGTGTGGCTGTCTTCCCACACCAAGATAAGATGTGCGGTGTCTCTTTCCCTGGTCATTGGCATCGGGCTGACACTTCTATCGGACTTGCTGGTGGAGCTCTAGAACACTCCCTTTACACTGCTGAACTTCTCGAGGACTGACTGTAGCAGTCCATGGACTTCACAGCCAGCTATCTTGGGACTCTGCAATGCCAGATCACCCCTCTCGCCCCTCGGCCTATCAGGCTCCTGCTCCTCCGCCTATCAGGCAGCGCCCCCTTCCACCCATCAGGCAGCCTCTCTTCTCCTACTAGGCCTCCCCTCAGCCTCACACTGGTCTTTGTTACTCTTAATTATCACTCCCTGTCTTATTCTAGTTCTTTTAAAAATGCCTGCACGATGTCATTTAGGTTTCTGCCCAAAAGGTTTCTGTTCACCCCTACACTGCTATTCCCCTGACAGAAATGGAGTCTTTTACAGACATTGACCCATTTAAATATGGCCATTAGATAAAAAGAAAGGGGGAGATGTCAGGAAGTTGTGAGAATGTGGTAGAGCCTGGCAGGGCTTGACCTGAGGAGTGTGTCTATCCTGCCAGTCTCTCTCTCTACAGAGAGGTTGAGCAAGGAGGGACAGGAGTAACCTCAAAAGTCTGGCCCATCTAATCAGACTCCCTGTCTCACAAAGCACCCCACATTCTTGATACTATGGCCATTAGATAAAAAGAAAGGGGGAGATGTCGGGAAATTGTGAGGAGCCTCACAATTTCCTGACGGGTCAGAATATTTAAAACCAAGCATCAGTGGGAAATGACCTACATATTTTTCCTTAAACCACATTTTTCTTCAATTGACCTAATGGCTGAAATATTCTGGGAATGACTTTTCTCTTCTATCATAAATTATCTCCCATGCTCCTCACCATTAATACACTAGAGTTATGGAGTGACTTTTCTTTCAATAAGCATTATTCCATTGCCCAGTCTGATTAATGGAAGAAGCAAAAAAGTATTGAGTGGAGTAATTAATATAATTATAGTAAAGCATGTAGATGCTTTCTTTTGGATGGTTGCTGCTCCTGCAGTACAGAAAGTTTCACCATAGTGGTACAGCAGACCCTGTGGGCAGACATCCAGCCAGCCTTCCACAGGAGAGATAATTAGAAGGCGATGCTACAGAAAAGCATGTTGCAGCATGAAGTGCTCCTGTGTGTTGACCTTGTGGCTGCAAGCAACATAGAGAATGGTTGATTTTCACAATTACATTCCCTCCCAGGTTATAGAGGGAGGTGTAGATAAGACCATGTTGTCGTTTCAGGGAGGAGGTAAGTTACTGAGGTTTGTGGAGGTCACTCTTTCCTTGGAGACCTGTTTGGATGCCGGAATTTCATGTGCTTCCAAAAATAAGGGCACATAAGGAATTTGAAAAGATGCCAGAAGGAAGCAACCTTCTACTTTTTAAAGAAAGGTTTATGAAAACTAGAAGATGAGGTGTGAATTGCAAGGGTGGAATGGGAGTCCTTAGACTAGAGGCAGCACTATCTGTACCTACATTATTCATACAGGTGGCAACAGACTTGGATGACCTCTCTGAGGCCTCTTGGAGTTGTGCTTCATAGCTGCAGAAAAGTTTTTTTTTTTGCCAAAGGTTAGGGAAAGTGCATCTGTGCTTGGCATTAGAAACAACCTCCTGTCAAGCACAGACTATAGAGGTCCTATTTGAGAAATTCACTCTGATGTATGACTCACTAGGAATCTGGTCTTAAATTGAGACCAGGTGTGGTCTGGGAGGTGGTGCAGTGGTAAAGCTTTGGACTGTCAAGCATGAGGTCCCAAGTTCAAGCCCCGGCAGCACAAGTGGCAGAGTGATGTCTGGTTCTTTCTCTCTCCTCCTATCTTTCTCATAAATAAATAAAAATATTGAAAAAATGAGATCAGGTAAAACAGAAAGTACTTATGGAGACACAAACTCAATCCCTCTTATACAAAAATAACCCAAAGGACTCACATACTTGCTCAAGAACATCACTAGCTTCTCACACTGAGTTGGATATCTGACTGCATCTAAACCAATGACTAACCCACCTTGTTCATGTGAAGATTGTTTTGGGTGCAATTAAATGGAAGTAAATGATGTTTCATGTGTAGGACCCCCATGTGTGCTTCTTTTTCAAAATATTGATTTCCTTTTATTCCACTCAAATGGGAGACCTGGGAGAAGTAGAAAGAGAGGCACGGCGACTGTCTCTTTCTGAATACTAAGCAGGGAATCAAGGGCATGCTCAAACCAAGGCTTCATCTCTCCATTCCCAGAGGCACACATGCTGCCAGTTGTCACCTTGGTGTGCTCAGTGCTTTTTGAAGCACTGAACTCCTCCCAAGAGAATGTCAGCCCCAGCCCTGGGCAGTTTTGACAAACAGAGTATATATTGATACATGATAAAGTATGCTAGAAATCACCCAGTGCTAAAGGCTACTATAGTTTTAATATCATCATTTGAATTAACAAGCATTCTGGGGAGAAATAATGAGCTTTCATTATTCAGAGCATCATCCTTACCCGGGAAACTCAGAAACCATTAGCTCTTGAGAACTTAATGAAAAGATGATAAAGAATGTTTTAGATAAAAGTTTGAACGGACACTCTTGATAACTAAGGTGAAATATTAATGCTGGCCTAGATGATGGATGAGGGCTGTGGAGTTGGCTCAGGAAACGGTGGCTGCCAGTGTGTGATCAGCCTCGACCTGCTGAATGCTGAGTGTTCCTGGACCAGATGGTGCTTCCTGACAGGCTCTGGCATGGGACTATTGATCATGTCATGGCCAGGTGCCTACAGACAAGGAATGAAGAGAGAGACAGGAAGAGGTGATCATAGGGCAAAACTAAGCAAGACCAACAGGTGCTGAAGCACACACTTATAAATGGAATCTTGAATTAGCTCCTTTTCTTTCTTCCTTTCTCTCTCTTCCTCTGTCTCTCCCTCTGACTCTCTCTCTCTCTCTCTCTCTCTCTCTCTCTCAGAACACTGCTCAGCTCTGGTTTATCGTGGTGCTAGGAATTGAGATTCTCAGACATGAATGCTACTTCCCAGCTCAGCTTCTTTTCTTTTTTAAAGTCTCCAAATATAAACTTTAGTTTTTTGCTTTGTTTTGTTTTTGCCTCAGTCTATTATTTTACGACCAAAATACTAGGATAATTCATGTTATCATTCTAATGCTTTATATACGGTAGTTGGAACTCAATCAATGTCTATATGAAATAAAAATTATGTTGATAGGAGAGCATTTGGAAAATGCCCAAAACAGAAATAGCCACCCTGTGAAGCTAAATGCTTGGTGGCACAGGTGTATTACTTTTAATTGTTCACTGATGGGAATTTAGGTTGCTTCCATACCATGGCTTCTGTCAATAATGAAGTTCTGAGCATAGCAGTACATATATATATATTTTTGAATTAGTTTTTCCATGTAATTGTAGGGTATATGCTTAGGAATAGTATCCTTGGATCAATCAAGTACTTCCATTTTCATTTAAGGACTCTTCATGCTGTTTGGCAAGTGCCTTTAAAACAGATTGGCTTTTCTATTGGTTGTCTTCTTCTTTTGTAAGGTAGGGGGTGGGAGGGGAGGGGAGGAGAGTAAAGACACAGAAATTCAGAGGGAAAGGAGATGTGGAGAGAGAGTGAAAAGAGACATACTTGCAGCACTGTTTCACCACTCTTCAAGATTTCTTCCTGCAGGTGGGGGCCTGAGGCTTGAACCAGGGTCCTTACGTATGGAAATATGTACGATCTACCTAGGCACATCACCACTCAATCCTTCTATTGGTTCCTTTAAAAATTTTTTTTTTTTTTTTTATTAGGACAGAAATAAATTGAGAGGGGGAGAGAACCTGTGGACTCATCTACCTCAATACTATTTATTTATTGGCTTAGCTCACATATAAACAATGATGTAGATTCATTTGAATCTGAAATATAGTGTCCTTCACAAAGTTTTTTTTAAATTAATTTTTATTTATAAAATGGAAATATTGACAAGACTAGAGGATAAGAAGGATACAGTTCCATACAGTCCCCACGCCCAGAACTCTTTATTCAGTTTGCTTCCTTGAAAGCTTCCCTATTCTTTATTCCTTTGGGTGCATGGACCCAGGATCATTATGGGGTGCAGAAGATGGAAAGTTCCAGATGCTATCATGATGCCAACCAGGCTTCACTTCCCTGGGCAGATGACCCCACCAATGTGCCCTGGAGCCCCACCTCCCCAGAGCCCAGCCCTACTAGGGAAAGAGAGGGACAGTCTAGGAGTATGGATCGACCTGTCAGTGCCCATGTTCAGTGGGGAAGCAATTACAGAAGCCAGACCTTCCACCTTCTGCACCCCACAATGACCCTTGGTTCATACTCCCAGAGGGTTAAAGAATAGAAAAGGTATGAGGGGAGGGAATGGAATACGGAGTTCTGGTGGTGGGAATTGTGTGGAGTTGTGCCCCTCTTCTCCTATGGTTTTAGTTAGTGTTTCCTTTTTATAAATAAAAATAATAAAAAAAAAACCCAGCTAAAAAATGAAAGAAGCTTTTTCTACATGTAGAAACCTATTAGAAACCTTTTTCTTAAACAGTTTTTCACTCTTTTTCTTCTTTTTTTATGTTTGTTTATTTCATTTTTGTTGTCCTTGTTTTTTATTGTTATAGTTATTATTGTTGTCGTCATTGTTGGATAGGGCAGAGAGAAATAGAGAGAAGGGAAGACAGAGAGGGGGAGAAAAAGATAGACACCTGCAGACCTGCTTCATCGCCTGTGAAGTCACTACCCTGTAGATAGGGAGCTGGAGGCTGGAAAGGGAATCCTTAACGCTGGTCCTTGCGCTTAACCCGTGACTCTACCGCCCGACTCCCAGAAACCTATTTCTCCTTTTTTCTTTTCTTTTCTTTTCTTTTCTTTTCTTTTCTTTTCTTTTCTTTTCTTTTCTTTCCTTTTCCTTTTCTTTTCCTTCCTTTTCTTTTTCTTCCTTTTCTTTTCTTTTCTTCTCCTTTCTTTCTTTCTTTTTTTAAAGATTTTATTTATTTCTGAGAAAGATAGGAGGAGAGAGAAAGAACCAGACATCACTCTGGCACATGTGCTGCCAGGGATTGAGCTCAGGACTTCATGCTTGAGAGTCCAAAGCTTTATCACTGTGCCACCTCTCTGACCAAAAGAAACCTATTTCTATCTACATTGCTATGGCAGGCAGTGGGGTGAGGGGGCGTTGCCAGTTCAGACTCAACTTTTTCTTCCTTCCTTGCTTCCTTCCTTCCTTCCTTCCTTTTCTTTTCTTTCCTTCCTTTTCTTTCCCTTACTTTTCTTTTCTTTTTTCTTTATTGGGGGATATTAATGGTTTACAATCATCAGTAAAATACAGTAGTTGGTCCATGTGTAACATTTCTCAGTTTTCCACATAACAGTCTCCCCCCTCAGGTCCTCCTCTGCCATCATGTTCCAGGACCTGAACCCTCCCCTCAACACCAGAGTTTTTTTTACTCTGGTGCAACACGTTAACTCCACTCCAAATTCTGCTTTGTGTTTTCCCTTCTGTTCTTATTTTTCAGCTTCTGTCCATGAGAACATCCCATATTCACCTCTCTTTTAAAATCAAATTTTAAAATCAATTTAAAATCAATTTCTTGAAGGGGCCAGGTGTACCTGGTTGAATGCATATGTTACAATGAGCAAGGATGCCCCCAGTCCCCACCTGGTAAAGTAGGAGTACAGGTGTCTCTCTGTCTCTTCCTCTCCATCTCCCCCTCTCAATTTCTGGCTGTATCTATCCTATAATAAATGAAGGTTAAAAATAAAAAACAATTTCTTGAACTTCCTTAAATGTGTGACTTAGTATTGTATTTAAATTAAGGTATTTGTTGTTCAAGGAATGTACATGGTCTCTCTGTAGTAGATACTCACTTTCATGTGTGAGGTGGTAAGAAAGTTGGTGGCAGAGGACAGAGATCCAGAGATGGGGGTTGGGAGACGAGAGAGAGAGAAAGAGAGAGAGAGAGGGAAAATGACACCAATGCTTACTTCACTGCCATTCAGGGCTGGGATTGAGCCTGGGTTATACACAAGGTAAAGCAGTGCACTCTCCAGTTGATCTATTTCACCAATCCCAGGTATACAGATCTTATAAGACTGTTGTTCACCAGAGGACAAATGACGACAACCACCTTGTCATCCTCTCTTGCAACTGTGGTGTCTTCTGGCTGATACTACCCTGCCATGCTGGATCCTGATCTGGGGAGTAGCCATTTCCCTGCCTTGACCTGGAAGGAAAATTTCTCCCCCCCGCTGGACATTAATGTTCCCTCCAGAGCTGCTCTCCCTGGGGCTGGGAATGAGAATGCTTAGGCAAACACACAGAGCAAACTTGCAGATCAACCATCAGCGTCAATGCCAACAGACGAATGTAGGTAAACACTGTTACCTCAAGAAGTGTTATCTTCTGGGGATCCTTATCATAATTCTATTTTAAATCCGAACAGCTGTTGTTTAACTACCACAGACCACAATTTATCTACAGCTTGGGGCCATAAAGTTAGCTTTAATGTACTCTTTCTTTTCCCCTCTGTATTTGATTTAAATTTCATGCATCTGACACTCCCAGGCTTTAAACTATTTGCATATTTCAATATGTACTTTTGCAGAGTCCTTAAGTGCTCAGGTGCTAGAAGTGGAAGAATAAATAAAAATGGAAGTTCCCAATGACAAACTGCAGGAGAAAGGAAGAACGACTCTCAGATTTCACTTACATGTAAAATAGTCTAAACAATAATAGCTCCTTCAGGACAATAAAGCAGGTTTTTCCAGGGTGGTGGCTTTATGATGACTTCAGAAAAAAAAAAAGCACACACACACACACACATACACGGATGTTGAATTTGGCAGTGAAACACAGCACACTTATCTAAACTGAGCTCCAGGGCTTACCATAACGGAGAGGAAACTTCAACTTTATTTAAGAAATCAACAAACGTGGCTACAATGTTTTGTAAAATAAATAATCACGGCTTTTCATTCATGGGAGTTTTGAAAGTGAGGTTGCAGTTTCAAACAAAAGGAAAGTCTATGGGAGAGTGGAGGAGAGTAAGTAGTCACTCTTAGAGACACTTTTCAGAAGTCCCTGGAGGAGAATGGCACCATCTTTAGTGAAGGCACTCTGTAAGCCAGGACTGGGTTAACACAGGGCTCTAGCACTATGGGAAGGAAAATTAATTTTGGTGAGGGTTTGAAGGATCTCAGACTGTTCTTTGTTCTTAACCACAACATCTGACAACTTCTAGGCAGAGTTAGAGAACTCCAAAAGCGTTCTCTCTCTTTGCCTGCTCAGATCTGGGATGCAGATTCTTACAAACTCAGTCTCAGTCTCTTCAACTTACAGAGCCCTGGGGGCTGCTGGGGTCACTCAGGGGACACTTGGAAGCACAAACTTTTGGAATCTAGACTCACAAGAAAGTGAGACAATTTCCTTTTTGGGAGGATGAGGAGGAGCTTCTGGGTCAGAGCTATACTTACTGATTTTGCTTAGTGGTTTTGTGACAGCAAACAGATCATGCTGAAATGATTTTATAGGAGCCCACATGAATATAATCAACAAATGCACAGAGTGTTGTCACAGAAGGATTAACAGAAAGAAGATAGACACCCATTTTTAAGGTGTAATGGAATTGTGGGACTCTGTGATGTTTTACTTCTGAGGTAGCACTATGAATCAGCTAGCATTATGAAGCAAAAACAGCAAGAGAGGTGGACAAGTTTAGCATATATGGTATGTGAAATACATTATGCTGTATGCCCTGATGTCACTATTACAAGTCTCATCTGAGTACACTGTCACTTGAGATTTTTTTTTTTTTTCATGGCTTAAGCTTCAAGTGAGCCCAAGAATTGAATATGATTGGCCATAGGGTGAGACAATTTTTTTGACTTGTGATTAATAGTGGATTACAGTATTTTAAGATTTCAATGTTCCATATCACACCCACCACTGAAGTCCTCACAAGTCTTAGAAAGTGTTTGCTTGTTTCTGTTATTTTTTATTTTTATTTTTTTGCAAATTCATATGTGTCAGTTCTCTAGATTCCACACATGAGTGAAACCATTCGGTAGTTGTCTTTCATCTTTTTATTTACTTCACTATGCACAATCACCTCCAGTTCCATTGATTTTGCCCTAAAGGACATAATAAGGATGAAACTGTTTTAAAGGATTGTTGCCTGGTATCTAAGTGTCATGAGTAATTTTGACCCTGTGAAAATTCTCAGCTGATTTACAAATGAGGGAGAGAGAGAGAGAGAGAGAGAGAGCAAGAGAGCGAGAGAGAAATAAGCTACAGTAATCAGCATCTGGCACTATCCCACAACCTTATCACAGGTTCCAAAGAGTCTGGCTAACATTAATTAGGGGAAGCTCCCTAAATGGGGGCAGGGGTTGTGTTTAGATCAGAGCATGATTTCAGTCCTTCTGTTTGGGGAAATATACTTTGGAAGAGGTATACTCTTCCCTAATGAACGATATTCAGTTAGCTATTTCAGACCCCTTGCAGTACTAATTGGGTGTAGTTTATAAAAGGCATAGATTTGACCTGGGCAGAGATACATTATTGAGGGGCCCACACATAGTTCAAGGATAGATTCCTCCATTTACTCTGTATCCTGCTATTTGCTACTTATGCAGCACAGGTGGTGAGGAATGGACCATAGACATTCTTAGGATCTTGAAAAGTCTTAATCAAATTTTGTGAATAAGGCTAGCCTTTTCTATTTCAGATGTTGGTAGAAACCATGAGAATTCTGAGTCAGAAACAAAGAGTTCCATTATTCACAGTGAGAATTAGCCAGATTTTTCCATTGGCTCCCTGTGCCCTATTTGTTCTAAGCACCTTGAAAAGGCTTGGTGAATCTGCTTGCTGCATGTGCATAAGACTGCAATACAGAGAAATCTCAGGAGGTTAGCAAACCTACCTAGGGTCCTGCTCACATTGAACTTCTGCCAAGGGGAGACAGAACTCTATCTCCCAAAGCTTTACTACACAGACATCAAACAAAGACAACCAAGAACAGAAACCAGAAAAAAATTTCCTTCTTTCCCTTTTATATGTTTTTTAGACCGGCTTCACTTCTTGTGACGTTTCCCCCCTCCAGCAGATGGGAAACATGGGCTCAAACCTGTATCCTCACACATAGTATGCATGCTCTCAACCAGGTGAGCCACTGCCTGACCCCATCTCTCTCTCTCTCTCTCTCTCATTTATTTATTTATTTATGTACTGAATAGAAGCAGAGAGAAGTTGAGAAAGGTAGGGGAGATATAGACGGAAGGAGACAGAGAAATACCTGCAGCCTTACTTCACCACTTACGAAACATTCCCCCTGCAGGTAGGGGGACCAGGGGCTTGAATGTGGGTCTTTGCATACTGTAATGTGTGCGCTTAACCAGATGCACCACCACTTGGTCCTGAAAATTGCTTTCTAACATGTCTTCCCTTTATGTTTACTGTGTGCGCTTACCAGGTTTCCTACTGTCTAGCACTTCTCCCTGTATTTCTATACCATGCTGGCTTTGGTTGAATTTACCCATGAACATGTCACTTAGTAAGTCACTTTGATTAATCTGATCAACAGATATTGGGAACAAATCTATTCCACTGATCTATAGTATGAAGCTTTATCAGTAGGATTCAATCAGTAGGACTTGCTGTCAGTGAGCGGACAACCTTGACCTTAAGGGTTTCAGACTTAATCAGCTGACAAATCTCAAGTAACATCAGGACCTGCCTTAGAAAACCAGGTAACTAGATCCTTCAGTTTTGATAAAGGTTTTTCTCCAAGGCCCAGGGCATTAAAAATCCAGGTGTAGGATGTACTAATGATTGCAGATTTCACCTTGAACATCCACAAGGACGTCAATGGTAATTCCATCCTCTATAACCACACTAGTCAGTGACCTTTGTTGATTGATTTTTAGACCAAGATATGCTGAACTGTTTAGTTAGAGTCAATGGGTTTGGTATTGCCTTTTCTGAACACAGAGACAATAGCAGAGAAGGTAGGGCTCTCCTGAGGAAACTCCTCATTCCTCCAAGCCTTTTCTTAAACACCTGAAGGCTTTTTTTTTATTCACACCCTGAAGTTATGATGGAAGCCATTTTGTTTTAACTGGAAAGACAAGTTAATGTAGGCTTCCACGTGCTGTGTCCCTGGAAACAAAGTGTTTGCAATTTGGAGGACCCTCAAGTTGAACTTCTATTAATTTTAGTCACAGCTTTACTGGAATGGAACTTCATCACAAGTTAAGGAAAGTCAGTACCTGCCAAGGTCTAAATAATTCCCTCTCCAGGTGTTAGCATCAGTGACTAATCCTTACTTGCTGTGTGACTCAGTTTAAATGTATCTTCACCTTTATCCCACCCAGCTCCTACTCAGCCTATGATTTTTTTAAAAAAATTAATTTATTTATAAAATAGAAAGAATGACAAGACCATAGAATAAGAGGGGTACAATTCCCACCACCAGAGCTTTGTATTCCATCCCTCCTCCTGATAGCTTTCCTATTCTTTAACCCTGTGGGAGTATGGACCCAGGGTCATTATGGGGTGCAGAAGGTGGAAGGTTTGGCTTCTGTAACTGCTTCCCTGCTGAACATGGGCACTGACAGGTCGATCCATACTCTCAGCCTGTCTCTCTATTTTTTCCAGTGGGTCAGGACTCTGAAAAAGCACAGCCAGCTCCAGGACACATTGGTTTGGGGTCATCTGTCTAGGGAAGTCCGGTTGCCATCATGGTAACAACTGGAACATGGTGGCTGAAAAAGAGTTAACATATAAAGCCATACAAATTGTTGATTAATCATGAACCTAAATGCTGGAATATTACAGATGAAGATTTGGGGTCTCCATTTTGGAAATAGCTAGTAGGTCTATTTTAGGTATATTCCAAAGGGCCCATGATTTTATTAGTTTTTGCCTGAGCCTGATCCATAAAGGAAAAAAATCCATAAAGGAAATTGCATTACATTCCCAGTCAGCCACATGTTCCAGAGTCTCTCTCTCTCCATGGCGCTAGCCTGGCATTCACGCCACCAGAGAGAGAGACTCTGGAACATGTGGCTGAGCAGGAACACAATGCAAATTCTTTATTGATCAGAGAAAACACTTTTTATATATCTCTTTACCCGAAAGTGACAAGTGGGAAAAGGAAATGACTAGGAGAGGGGGTGGAGAAAAAAAAGACCTCGAAGATAGCAAACTTTCATAGCAGCTATTACAAAGGTTCTAACCAGTGGGGATTAAACCAATACCCTACAGGCCGAGCAGGTCTCAGGCAAAACAATGATTATGTAAATAGACCACAGTGTTAAGCAATGCAGGGGACCTGGTGTAATGACCAACAGTCAGTAGAAACATTCTGAGTTGCACTAATTTCAGGACCTATCTTCTTCAGTCAACCCATGACTTTTTCTGGAAAGGTCAAATATAAAAGATACAAGGACAGTATTTAAAAAAAAAAGATACTGGGTGTATTAATGGTTTATAGTATATTGAGTTGATGGTAAATGTCATTATTTTGATAGCCCAAATGCTATCAGTCCAACAAGATTCAGGTGGTTTCACCAGAATTAAGTGTAGACTTGTTATCCTCTATTTGGTAGGGATGACACCTGGAGGTAAGCCAAGCAGACTAACCCACTGTAATTGAAGGAAAGGGAAAGAAGCATAATATTCAGGAATTTTGGAGTGGAATCCTGAATTTTCTAAATTGATTTATGTAATATCTTATAACCTTCATCATAAGTTTACATCAGGAAGTATCTGAGATAATCTTTTTTTCTGCAGCATATTTAATGTTTTAGCAATTAAATTCAAGCTAGTATACTTACTACCTAAACTGCCTCACTAAGATGTGTGTAAATTGAGCTAGGCATATTATTGATTTATAGTCACAGACAAGCTTTAAGATATTACTCACATGCCATGTAATCCACCCATGTATGGTGTGCAATTCAGTGTTTTGTAGTGTATTCATAGCTATTGGCAACCATTATCACAGTTAATTTTAGAACATTTTTGGTACCTGGAAACCAAATCCCATATCCTTTAGTTATTCCCTACCTTCAACTTAACTAGTTTCTTTCACCCCCACTCTAACCCTCAATAGCCATTAATCTATTTTCTGTCTCTATTGGTTTGCATGTTCATATACCAAGATAAGTTGTCCTTCAATAAAAAGGTAGCAAACACTGATTATTGCAAGACCTATTATCTCAGTATATGATTCTTCTGTTACATTTACTTTCCTTATATATTTTCTGTGTTGTTCTTCTAGTATCAGATTTTTCTTTATTTGAAGAATAATGCTTTTTCTGAATAAGGGCAAGGGACTGGCATACTTTAATAATGACTCTTTAGTCACTATCAGGTCACCCCAACAGCTGGGGCCCTATTCGTAGAGTCCTGAGATTCCTGAACAGACATGATGGGCCTAGACCTCAAATAAATCCCTCTCACCTTGTTACCAGTCATCTCTATCAGGAACAACAAAATAGACCCCTTTGTGGGCTTCCCCATAGGACCTTGCCCTCTGATTGGATCAACAACGGTAGAGAATGTTCCATCCTCCAAAGGGAGGATGACAACATACTCTATGCTACACCTGAGGAAGATGGGTCAATATTGGGGCAGTTTGGAGTATTCCTACTCATGACCACAGAATGTGAGCTTAGATCTATAGGGATGCAGAGGTCACATAGGCTTCTAAGCTGATCATGAGCCCCAGAACACATCAAATCGATGGGGTTTACAGTCAACAATATTTATACCCCTTTCCCATATTTGGGAGCTACTCTCTTCCCTGATCCATATTTCTGTTCCTTCTCCAGCCATGATATCACCTCCCCAGACAATAACTAATATCTACCTGTATATCAGATTTCAGGCTCAGGGGAAAAAAAAAACAACAAAAACCAAAACTAGTATAGCCACAGGCCCTTTGGAATATAACTAAAATATGCCTACTAGTTATCTATAAAATGGAGTAACCCCCCCCCCCCAACTCTTCATCTGCACTATTCCAGCCTTTAAGTTCATGACTGATCAACAATTTGTTTGGCTTTGTATGTTAACTCTCTTTTCAGCCACCAGGTTCCAGATGCTAGCATGATGCCATCTGGACTTCCTTGGACAGACAACCCCACCAGTGTATCTTGGAGCTCTGCTTCCCCAGAGCCCCATCCTATTAGGGAAAGAGAGATGCAGGCTGGGAGTATGGATTGACCTGTCCACACCCATGTTCAGCAGGGCCACGATTATAGACGCCAGACCTTCTACCTTCTGCATCCCACAATGACCTTGGGTCCAAACTCACAGAGGGTTAAAGAATAGGAAAGCTGTCAGGGGAGGGGATGGTATATGGAGTTCTGGTGGTGGGAATTGTTTGGAGTTGTACCCCTCTTATGCTATGGTTTTGTCAATGTTTCTTTTTTATAAATAAATAAATAAAAATAATGCTTTAAAGAAAAAATCTTGATCTTAGATTTACAAGGTTATCATTACTTTGTATTTGAACTTAACTAACTTGGGAATATGTATCAAAAAGAATATGTCAGTAATTTCATACTTAGCCATAATTGTGACCCATTGTATGTTTTATTCTGCAGACTTAACATTTTCATATTTATGGAAATGTTTCCTGAATCGTATCTTTGCTGATTTTCTGCTTTATTATTTCACTTCTTTTAAAATATGTAGTTTTAAAAAATATTTATTTATTTCCTTTTTGTTGCCCTTGTTTTTATTGTTGTTGTAGTTATTATTGTTGTTGATGTCGTCGTTGTTGGATAGTACAGAGACAAATGGAGAGAGGAGGGGAAGACAGAGAGGTGGAGAGAAAGATAAAACACCTGCAAACCTGCTTCTCCACTTGTGATGTGACCCCCCCCCCCCCCCGCAGGTGGGGATTAAGCGGCTGTAACTGGGATCCTTCTTGGGACCTTATGCCTTCTGGCGCTTACCTGCTGCGCTACCGCCCAACTCTCGAAACACGAATTTTTTATTCATTTTTGAGGTAGTCTTGGTTTGTAAGTCAGTAGGTGTTTTGGAGTATAATTTCTACCTTCTCAAAATGCATTATGTCCCACCCCCACCTCCCACCCCCAGAAAAGCACCTATATCCCTGCACCAGAAATCGATTGAACAACCTCTTCCCCAACAGTCCACCCCACTTCTTTTAAAAACTGAATTCTCTTGTGGAGTCCATGGTCTCTTTTGGGCTTTGCTTATTTTCTTGATTTTATTGGTTTCCCTCCTGTGGGTGAGGTCATTTTCTATTCATTTTTTGAGTCCTTACAGTATCTCCTCTAGGTCTGGTTTAAGGTAATGAGTTCCTTCAGCTATTTCTTTGAAACGTACTTTGTGTCTTCTTCAAACCTGATTGGTAACTTATCAGGATAAAGTATCTTGTGCAGAGGACTTCTTCATTTAAATCTCTAAATATGTCCTGCCAGTCCTTTCTAGTTTTTCAACTTGCTTTTGAGATATCAGAGATTATCCTACAGACTGTCAGAGAGAGTCAAGAATTATTTGTTTTACTTCTTTTATTGAAGGACAAACTTTATGTAGGTATTATACTTTTTGGAATTATGTGAATTGCAATTATTTTCTCTCTGATATTTAAAAGCCATTTAATGGCATCATCTCATTTTGTTACATCTATGTCTTCTATTATTCTTTATTTTCTTTTTCTTTATTATTATTATTTAATTTTTTGTCTCCAGGGTTATTGCTGGGACTCAGTGCCTGCACCACAAATCTACTGGCTACTTTTTTCCTTTTGTAGCCCTTGTTGTTTTATCGTTGTTGTGGTTATTATTATTGTTGTTATTGATGTCATTGTTGTTGGATAGGACAGAAAGAAATGGAGAGAGGAGGGGAAGACAGAAAAGAGGAAAGATAGACACCTGCACACCTGCTTCACTGCTTGTGAAGCAACTGTGCCCCCTTTGCAGGTGGGGAACTGGAGGCTTGAACTGGATCCTTATGCTGGTCTTTGTGCTTCATGCCATGTTCACTTAACTCGCTGTGCCCCATTATTTTCTTTATTTTTTAAAAAGTATTTTATTTATTGGATAAGGATGCAGAGAAATAGAGAGGGAGGAAGGAGATAGAGAGAGAGAAAAAGAGAGAGACAGGCAGAGGGAGAGGGAGAGGGTGGGAGAGGGAGAGGGAAAGGAAGAGAGGGAGAGGGAGAGAGAGAGGGAGAGGGAGAGGGAGAGGGAGAGGGAGAGAGGGAGAGAGAGGCTTGTAGTACTGCTTCACTGCTTGCAAAACTTCCATGTCCCTCTGCAGTTGGGGACTGAGGACTCAAACCTGGGTCCTAGCTCATGGTCATTTGTGTGCTCAGAAGGGTGTGCCCCTGCCCAGCCCTTCCAATTAGGTTTTCAACAACATGAATTTTATTTTGTGTTGTTTTTTATTTGGAGTATGTTTTTCACTCTTTTAATAGAAAATGTAATTTTATTAGTGACTCAATAACAATTGATAAGCTTATAAGATTACAGGGGTATCCTTTCACATTATGCGTACCACCAAAGTTCCATCTCCCTCTCACTGCAGTGCCAGCTAGTACAATTCTTAGGAAGTCTTAGAGACAGTTTAGCTACTTTTTTGGGGGAGTGCAAGCTTATGTATTTCAGTTGTCTATATTCCATATATGAGCAAGACTATATATATTTTTTGCCTCCAGGGTAATTGCTTAGGCTTGGTGCCTGCACTATGAATCCACTGCTCCTGGAGGCCATTTCCCCCATTTTATTGACCTTGTTGTTGTCATTATTATTATTGTTGTCATTGTTGTTGTTAGATAGGACAGAGAGAAATCGAGAGAGGAGGGGAAGATAGAGATGGGGAGAGAAAGATAGACACCTGCAGACCTGCTTCACCACTTACAGGTGGGGAGCCAGGGGCTCGAACTGGGATACTTGTGTGGGTACTTGCTTGGTGTCACATGTGCTTTACCCACTATGCTACCGCCCGACTCCCAGAGCAAGACCATCTTATAATTATTTTTCTCCTCATTACTTCAATAAGCATAATCATCTCCTATTGCATCCATTTTGTTTCAAAGAACACACTATTTTAAATTCCTCCTCCTCCCCCTCCTCCTCCCCTTCCTCTTCTTCCTAATTCTTCTCCTTCTTTTTCCCCAGAGCTTTGCTGGCTTCCAGCTTATGGTGCTGCAAAGGATTGAATCTGAGACTTCAGAGTCTCAGGTATGAGAATCTTTTGCATAACCATTATACTAGCTTCCTTGTACTGCTTTTTTAGTCTATTCTTTTTTTTTAATATTTATTTATTCCCTTTTGTTGCCCTTGTTGTTTTATTGTTGTAGTTATTATTGTTGTTGTCGTTGTTGGATAGGACAGAGAGAAATGGAGAGAGGAGGGGAAGACAGAGAGGGGGAGAGGAAGATAGACACCTGCAGACCTGCTTCACCGGTTCAAACCGGGATCCTTATGCGGGTCCTTGTGCTTTGCGCCACCTGCGCTTAACCCGCTGCGCTACAGCCCGACTCCCCCTTTTAGTCTATTCTTTTCCATAGCTCTCCAGTTTTGTTATGGGTATCTTCCTCAAACTTCCATCTCAACTTGAGTATTTATTTATTTTTGTTAAAGTTTATTTATTTATTTTAATTTAAAAAATATATTTATTTATTATTGGTTACAGACAGAGAAAGATTGATAAGGGAGGGGAGATATTGAGGGAGAGAGAGACAGAGAGACACTTGCAGTTCTACTTCATCACTCATGAAACTTTCCGCCAGCAGATGAGGACCAGGGGCTTAAACCTGAGTTCTTGTACACTTTATTTTGTGTGCTTAATCAGGTGTGCCACCTCTTGGCTGCGCAGTATTTACTTTTTTAGGTGTAATTGATTCATTATATTTTCACACTTTAGGAAAATATGTTTATTGGTAGTTTTTATCTGGTTTATGACAATATTTTTAGAGGTTTTGCTATTTTTCTTACCATGTCCTCTCTCTTTTTTAATGCTACATATCTTATGCTTTGTTCACTTTTTTAAAAGTTTCAATTTTTCTAAAGATAAAGCAAAAATTTTTTTGGACCAGTTATAAAGGAGACAAAAATCATGTTTCTGTCTTGTAGGAATTTAGTTGTGTTCTCCATTATTTATCTAACCCTTTTTATTTATTCCTCCAGGTCAACCGAAATCACCCCCTGCCACGTGGCTAATCCCATGCTATGACTTGCTCATTTCTTTTTTTTTTTAACTGGGAGGATTCCTGGCTTATAGTAAACACAATTTTTGACATATGTGTAAATTTTTCCAGTTTTCTGTAAAACACTCTCAACCCTAGCCTAGGTCCTTCCCCCACCACCATGTACCAGGACTTGTATTGGTATGCAGTCTCAGGGACATGTAAAATTCTACAAAGTTCATCTCTTCACCCAGGTTTTCTCTCCATGTCCTTCTTGTTGACTTTCTGCCACTTTGGAAGATCCATATAATAAGGACTTGGTGGATAGTTCCAATCAAGGTCCAGAAAAGATGGAGGTCCAACTATATGCATGAGGATCTCAAGCCCAGTTGACGCTTCAGATTATGGCAATATCTTAACTGTAGTTGGTAGAGGGCCTAGGTAGAGAACTCAGTCAATCAGACTCAAGGGGTCATGCTAACAAGGTATACACTAGACTGCTGAGCACCTCTGTAATCACTCCCAAACAAGATGATTTATTTAATTAATTAATCTTGCTCCCAGAGTTATTATTGAGGCTCCATGTCTGAATTATTTCTTTGATTCTTCCAGAATTAAAAGAAAAAGTTTTATGGCTCATTGGTTGAGAGGGCACATTACAGTGAGAAAAGATATACATTCAAACCCCCTTTCTCCATCTGTGGGGGGAATCTTCACAAGTGATGAAACAATGCTGAAGTACCTCATTCTCTCTCTCTCTTTATCTCTCCCTTCCCTCAATTTCTCTCTGTCTCTGTCCAAAATAAATAAATAAATAAATAAATAAAAATTAGAACATGAGAGACAGAAAGAGGGGGAGAAAAATAAGAAGACACATCGCAGCACTGCTCCATTACTTCTGAAACTTCTCACATACAGGTGCTCCTATGCCATGGGTGGGGACTTGCACCCAGGTCCTTGTACCTAATAAAATAAGTAGTCTGGACAGATGACCCCACCAATGTGTCCTGGAGCTCCGATTCCCCAGAACCCTGCCCCACTGGGGAAAGAGAGAAGCAGGCTGGGAGCATGGATAGACCTGTCAATGCCCAGGTTCAGCAGGGAAGTAATTACAGAAGCCAGACCTTCCACCTTCTGCATCTCACAAGGACCTTGGGTCCATACTCCTAGAGGGATAAAGAATAGGAAAGCTATCAGGGGAGGGGATGGGATGCAGAGTTCTGGTGGGCGGGAATTGTGTGGAGTTGTACCCCTCTTATCCTATGGTTTTGTCAATGTTTCCTTTTTATAAATAATAATAATAAAAAAGTAGTCTATCAGGCAAGTTCTTTCTTGGCCCCCAGACAAGATACTATATTCACAGTTACTCAGTTACTCATATATAACAACTGTGTTATCTGCTGACATCACTTCTGGAATCTGCCTAGGTTATGTTCACAAGGTTTGACACTGAGTAGAGAACGCTGTGGATGTTGGGAAACATCTCGAGGAGCCAGGCTGTGAGTGAAGGGGCTGCTGACACTCTCCTGGCCTCTGATTGCCCTTCAATACCTTTCCCCACTTGGTTACATTTCCTGTCCCAAACCTGAGTCTAGATTAATGCCCTGATGGCAATAAGAGTTGGTTATAGTGTGTCTGTGTGTGTGCACACACATATAGCTGGGTGTATGTATAGGTGGCATGGGGTCCCTGTGGCTACTTGAATGGGGAATCTTGAGGAGACACTGGCCTGGATACTCAAGTGAGACGCTTTAGCATATGCACCAAACCACTAGGGAAGGACTCGAGCCACAGAACTGTTTCATGAACTGGGAATATACATTTAAAAAAATAAAGCTCTTTAGACCACTACCCCCTGCTCCAAACCTCCAAATATCTTCTCCAGTTTAGGCCACAGTGTAAAACTAGTTAGACCAAACAACAAGAGTAAAAACCAAAACCACACTCCACTTTGTCCACTTCAATTGTAGGCACAGCTAAAACAGAAGGAGGGTTTTAGCATCCCTAGACCTGCTGGCGACCAGGCATCAGGGTTTTGGGGTTCCTATCCAGGGCTGGGGATAGGTACTGGGGGCTTGTGCATGGCTGCCAATCTCAGATGCCTTCAGTGTTGTCAAATATATCTCATTAGTGTTTCCACCCTTATTAAATATGAAAATCATGTCAAAGGTAAATGTCAGGGGGGCATAAAATCACCCTTCTTATCTTCTGTACATTTATCAGTTGATAAATGGAGAGTCTTGGCTGCCAGAATAACTGGATGAATAATTTATGAGTGACTGATGCATCTCGCTTGTTGTTTCAGGCACAAAACAGCAGGGCATCAATAATCAAAAGAAGCTGAATTAATTTAGCAGTGTTTTACTGTTGATAGTTTTATCTAAATGCTACAGTCATGGCCAGAAACCTCTAATGTCTGTCATTTGAAGCCTTACCCTCACAGTGGCCAGAGGTGGGTCTGCTGGTCTTTTCCCAGAGCCAAGCTAGTCTTTTCCCTAATCCTCTTTCCTTGACAGGATCCCACTCTCCTCAACTTGATGCAGTGAGATTTGATCTTTCACCCCGTGCAACCACCTCGATACTTAGGAGTGGAAAAAAGAAATTTCCACTTAAAGAGGGATGATACATCATCCCTGAATTATAGCCTTGCTTGCAAGTCATTTCTTCCCCAATTTACTTTAGAGTGTGTTGTCTTTGAAATGTTAACTTTTCAACTAACTTTTTCTGAAATGCATGTAAATTTCATGATGTTGCCATTTTGCCCTGAAAGAACTCTGGTAGTGTATAGGGAGTGGCAGAGTGGAACCTGGTTCTGTTGACTCTGCTCTGGGTTCAGGACAGCAGGCGGTGATAGAAAGAAGGTGGTATATATTTGCTTGTTGCAATAAGAGGCTTGCTGAAGGCTTTCCTGGAAGAGGGAAGAACTGAACAGAGAAATCCTGGGGCAGAAAATATGCTTCCACATGGAAGACTCAAATTGGGTCTTAATACCTCAGAGGTTAGACAACACATATTTTGGGATAGACTCAATCATTAAAGTCATGCTTCAGTCTGACATAACTCTTGACCATTTAAAAATATTCTACCAGGGCCAGGTGGTGGCATGCCTGGTTAAGCGCACACATTACAGTGTGCAAAGAACCAGGTTCAAGCCCTTGGTCCCCACCTGCACGAGGAAATATTCATGAGTGGTGAAGCAGGGCAGCAGGTCTCTCTCTCACTCCCTTCTTGACTTCTGGCTGTCTCATCAAATAAATAAAGATTTAAAAATATTCTACCTTATGACTCTCCCACAATGCTTAGAGATCGCTGTCTGCTAAGTCTGTTTTGAGAGGTAGTCGGTCCCCAAACCTATTAACAAAAGCAGCCCCTCAGAGCCTTTTTTCTGGTGGCCACTAGGCCACTCCTCCTTACTAGGTGTCCCCTGACCTTGAAAACACCCCTCCTGTGTGCTGGCTCACAGCATCTCAGAGCCCCATCCCTAGCCTGGTTCTCAGCAGATTATTAGTCCTGCCATACCAGGGTCCTCCAGTTCTGACTCTAAGCAGACCAAGTGAGATCCTCAAGCAGAGAAGGCAAGGTCGGCTACACCCTGTGATTCTCTCCCCCATGATTATTACTTGGTAATGGAGGGCAGGGCTAGTACAGATATCTATCAGGCTTGGCTAGTTGCCTGAGGAAGCTGAGCTGCTCCCTGAAACTCTTTCTTTGATCACTTCAGAGTAATGCAGAATCGCTCAAAGTTCAGAAAGCAGAAAAGATCACTGATGAAGAAAAAGAAACAAGGCGAAAGAAGGAAGCTGGAAAGTAGGCTCCTCATTTTGACCTCTACTTCTTTCCACACTCTATGCTAATTCTAGTTTCCTTCTGAGCTCATACCAGAATCTGCTTTTTTCATTCCTTCCCTTCCTTCTTTCCCATTCTCTCTCTCTCTATATATATATGGAGAGAGAGAGAGAGAGAGAGAGAGAGAGAGAGGGAGAGAGAGAGAGATTGAGAAAGGAGAAGAACAGCTCCAAAGCTTCCTTCAATGCTGTGGGACCAGGCTCAAACCTAGGTCAAATATATAGCAAAGCAGAAGACTATCCAAGTCATCTATTTTTATTTATTTATTAGCGATTCAGTATTGATTGATAAAATTACATATCAACAGGGATATAATTCCATACTGCTCCTATCACCAGAGCTCTAAATGCCAAGTCCCTCCATTGCAAACCACCACAGTTCTTCAAAGGTTACAGATGCTGGTTAACTGTCATCTCTACAACTATCTGTTTGCATTTGTACATACTTGCTACCTTTTTCTTCCAGGTGCAAGCCTCTCTTCCTCTCCAAGCCACATATCACCCTATTACTACTTTCAGATATCTCTCCCCTTTTTCCTCCTCTCTCTGGGTGCTGATGGATCTGGAGTTTAGAGCCTTCTTATCCTCTTCCTCCTATCACTTGACTCTTTAACTGGCCTGTCCAAGACTATTTTTTTTAATGCTTTATCAAACTCAAGGGAAATTATGGGTTTTGAAGCACCAAACTTCATGGTAGTGTGTGTGTGTGTGTGTGTGTGTGTGTGTGTGTGTGTGCTAATCCTAAATCTCTCCTTGCTTTCCACTCCACCATTCCCCCAAACATCAGAGAAACCAGGCATTCAGTTGTGTGATCCTCATGTAAGGACAACTACTACAACATCTACCCTGAAGCCAGGGCCATACAGATAACTTTCTGAGGTGCTGAGTGCATGTTAGCTGTAATTGATGATTTGGTATTTTTTCTTTTGTCACAAGAAGAAAGGAAAATATGCACTTTGATTTTTAAAACCTTAGCATATCACATAAATACTATGTGTTTTTGTTAGACATCGGGACAGTTTTCGGTTAAAATGAAGAGATGCACTCAAGGTTAGAGCAGGATCTAGTAAAGAAGGACCTGGTATTGGAAATCATTGGGAGCCTGACAGTGGCGCACCTGGTTAAGTGCACATAGTACTAGGCGCCAGGGTACAGATTTGAGCCTGCAGCTCTCCATCTGCACAAGCTTTAAAGCAGGTCTTCAGGTGTATATCATCCCCTCCTCTCTCAATTTCTTTCTGTCCTATCCAATAAAATGGAAAAAATGGCTGCTAGGAGCAAGTGGGTTCATAGTGCCAGTACTCAGCCCCAGGGACACTGGAGGAAAAAATAGATATCACTCTTCATGGCTGAGCCCTAGACTTTGGAGACACTGGATCTGACTCGGGGTGCAGCAGGAGTTTCCCTTCTACCCCCAGTTCTTTTTTTTAATGTTTATTAAAGTGAGTCAAATGTGCTTCCTATTATTTTTAGCAGATGCTGCCTCCTCATCAATCTGGTGCTCACAAGCCCATTTGACACAGCCCCCCCCCCCATGGCAGTGCCCAAGGAGGAAACACAGTTGAACTCAGTAGACATCATCCCAAACCTAGGTTTCAGGGGCCCCATGACCAGGTACATATTTCTCTTTACCTGACACAGGTAAAGTTGGTGTGTTAGAGGGCACAAATACAGACTACGGTGGCCATGTGGAAGCATGCACATCCTTCAGGGTGATGACTTGAAAGTTAGATAGGCTGGTCTTGACATGAACTCCTGGAAATTTGGCACAAGTTTCTCATCAGACAATTTTCTTCCATGTAAAAGAGGTTAGACATAAACTCTATTGAAATTGTTCATTAAAAAACACACATTAGCAGAAAAAATAAAAAAAGCCAAGTACATATCCAACCAACATTGAAACATTAACTTGAAAAGACTTATACACACCTATGTTCCTAACTGCACTATTCACAGTAGTCAAAGTATGCCATGGGCAAAATAAATGTCCAGTGACAGAAGACTTGATAAAGACATCATGAGATGTACATTCAGTAGAATTCTACTTTGTAATGAGAAAAAGATACGACAAAATGAATGGAACTGGAGGTGATTATGCTAAGTGGCATGAGAATTATATGATAGTCTCACCCCTATGAGAATGGACAAAGACTGGTGAGGATGTGGCAAGGAAGAAAGGCTTTTACACTGGCTGTGGGAATATAAATTGGCCCAGCCCCTGTGAAACAGTTTGGAGATGCCTCAAAACATCAACAATGGGACCTACCATACGGCCTGACAATTCCTTTCCTAAGCATTCATACAAGGAAGATGAAAAGACTTGACTAAAGAGATCTCTGCACACCTGTGTTCATGACATTATTATTTGTAATAGTCAAAATTTAGAAATAGGCCAGGTGCTCAACAAAGAGCAAAGATTACGGAAGTTGTGGTGTATATACACAATGGAATACTATTCAGCTGTAAGAAATGTTGAAATTCTCTCTTTTGTTGCAACATGGATGGAACTGGAAGGAATCAGATTAAGTGAAATAACTCAGAATGAGGATGAATAATCTCACAGATTGGATCTAAGAAACAGAGGGTGAGATTTGAATGGACCGTGATTTATTGCAACAGATCCAGTAACTCAGAGAATGGAGGTGGTGGCGTCAGGTGGGTGTTGGGGTGTTAGTGTCCTATGGTAGAAAAGGAGAATGATTTGATGGAGGGTAAGGTGTGCCAACACCCATCTTGGGGGAGATGTACAACTGCACCCTTGTGACAGCAAAACTATCCTGCAAACCAACATTTACTCAGAAGCGATTAAAAAAACTAAAATAGAAGATTACACAAAAAAGAATTATCTGGTGGTGACCTAAAGTCACTCAAGGGTCTTCATCTTTGATAATTTTTCTTTCTTTGTGTTTCTGTGTAACCCATCTTACTAGCGCATACTTGTAGTCAGCAAACGATAGTTGGCCAAATTTTTAAAATTAGTTTTATTTTTCTAGATTTACTAATTATATGCGAGAGAGGGAGCATCACTCCATCTTATGTGGTGATCAGGGTCAGACCTTGGGATGTTGGCCTAAAATCGGAGCCCTTTTTGAATCTTTGATTTTTAAAAATTATTCATGATTTACCATTCATTTGCAAAATTATAAGATTTCAGAGGTGTACTTTCATATCCATATCTGGTGTGTGTAAGTTGCCACACTTATCTCCAAAATTCTGTTCCTCCTCCTCCCCAACTACCATAGCTCTTACAAAGTTTAAGTGAGTTTGACTATGTAGTCGTCTACATTCCACATAGGAACTAAATCCTCTGGTCACTGTCATTGAATTCTTATGCCACTTAGCATAGTCACCTCCAGTTCCATTCATTTTGTCATATCTTTTTCTCATTACAAGGTAGAATTCTACTGAATATACATCTCATGATGTCTTTATCAAGTCCTCTGTCACTAGACATTTATTTTGCCCATGGCATATTTTGACTACTGTGAATAGTGCAGTTAGGAACATAGGTGTGTATAAGTTAATGTTTTCATGTTGGTTGGATATATGCTTGGCTTTTTTTTTTTTTTTGCTAATGTGTGTTTATTAATGAACAGTTTCAATAGAGTTCATGTCTAACCTCTTTTACATGGATGAAAATTGTCTGATGAGAAACTTGTGCCAAGTTTCCAGGAGTTGGTGTCAAGACCAGCCTATCTAACTTTCAAGTCATTGCCTTGAAGGATGTCCTGGACATGAGCACATCATATCCTTTTTTTTTTTAATTCTTTTTTTATATTTATTTTATTTATTTATTCCCTTTTGTTGCCCTTGTTGTTTTATTGTTGTAGTTATTATTGTTGTTGTTGTTGGATAGGACAGAGAGAAATGGAGAGAGGAGCGGAAGACAGAGAGGGGGAGAGAAAGATAGACACCTGCAGACCTGCTTCACCGCCTGTGAAGCGACTCCCCTGCAGGTAGGGAGCCGGGGTTCGAACCGGGATCCTTATGCCGGTCCTTGTGCTTTGCGCCACCTGCGCTTAACCCGCTGCGCTACAGCCCGACTCCCCATCATATCCTTTTGTAGTACTTCCAGCGCTTACTTTTTGCAGTTTCTTTAAGAAACCAGGTCTAGGTGTACCAGTGTAGGAACATGGCACCGGGCTCATCTGCTCAGATTTCCGGTGCTGTTTGCTGGGCACAGAGGAGGATGTGGGTTGTGAGTATCTGGATGACACAGAATTTATGTGGGCAGCTTGTGTGTCTTGAGCTCCAAGTATCATCAGTAGTTACAGAGCAGCACATGGAAGCCAAGATGTGTTCATGTTTAGTCCCTTGATGAGTACACAATGACTATGGGTACTGTGAAGGGGAGGTTCAGAAGTCAGGGGTGGCAACACTCAGGAAGTATGTGGTGTAATGGGTAGGGCACAGGGCACCTGACCAATGTCAATAAACATGGATTTAAGATCAAAGGCAGTAGCTAAGGTCCTTTAGAGCAGATGCCAGGAGCAAGGGAAGATTTGGGCCATGGAAGATCATGAGGCTACTCACTGCTGTCATGTGTGCATCATGATATGCGTGTGTGTGTGTGTGTGTGTGTGTGTGTGTGTGTGCATACACACACATTCACAGTGCTAGGATCTGTGCATGGTCTGAATGGACATATATATCAGCAGATTTAGTAGATGTACATTCCAGTCTTGTTTTCAAGATTCTACTGTGTTTCCCACTGAGCAAAACAACCTAGAAGCTGAAAGCCAAAAGAAATCAGTGACAAGCTCGATTGAGGGACCCTTTAGGACAAAGAGAAGTATGGGTCTAGGGGGGAAAAATGGGCAATTATGGTTCATTATTCTTACCTGATTTTATTTAGTAAGGCTGAAATAGATGCAGGCAAACCTTGGGTTAATTAACCAAAGTTGCTGGTAATGAGAAGACTGCTATTAGAGTATCAGAAAGCATAAATAAGGACAGCAGCCTCCTTATCTTAGTCTCTTTATTATTTTTTTTCCTTTTGAAAGGTCATTTATAGGGGGATTAGTGGTTTACAGGACAGTTGGTGACACATGGGTACAAGTCCTCAGTTCCCTATGAAAGTGCCTCTCTCTCTCTCTCTCTCTCTCTCTCCTGGAGCACTGTTTTAATTCTGGCTAATGACAGTGCTGGGGATTGAGCCTGGGGCCTTTGGTGCCTCAAGTACAAAAGTCTTCCGCTATCCTCCCAGCTAGCTTCAGGAACTAAGCACTTTGCTGATTAAATAAATCCATGGAGCCCTTTCAGAAATGAAGTCTAGGCAATTAGGAATTCATGTTACTGTTACCAACATTTAGCATAATTCAAAGTAACCTGGACCCCTCCATCTGTTACCTCAGTGGCATTGCACTCAAAGATTATCTTTAAACATCTTTTCCTAGAGCTTTTGATACAAGTGGGAAATATTTCTAATCTTTTCCCAACTGAGATTGGAAAAAAGGGCCACACCTTAGGCTGAGCTGGTGTTACAAACTTGTCTTCCGGGTGTCAGTTACTCAAATCAGTTGCTTTGGACAGTCTGCACATGCATGATTGTCATAGCGGCTGTCCAGGGAGATGAAATGGGAGTCTTAAAATTGGGATAATTCGTGACAGCTAGTATCACGGTTCTTGGTCTTCAACCTAATTTGATCAGAATCATCTGGCATGAACTTAACTGTGTCAGTGCATTTGAAAAATAAGTGACTGTCTTAGTGGCATCCCAACTCTAAATAAACATGCTACTAAGGATATATGTGTTAGTGTGTTTCGCTATTAGAAGGCAATATATTTTTTACATTTTATTTAATTTTTTTCAAGCCATTTTTTAAATTTATAGTTTAGAGCAGTTTATATGCTTGTAAGATTATAGGGTACAGTTCCACACCCACCTACCACCAAATTTCTGTGCCTTTGCTATCCCACTGATAAACACCATAGTTCTTATAAAGTCTTAGAGATAGTCTGCTTACTTCTGTTTTTTTTTTCTTTCCTTGCCAAGTTTATGAGTTTCAGTTCTCTAGACTCCATATATGAGTTATACCATCTGGTTCTTGTCTTTCACCTCTTTACTTATTTTGCTAAGCATAATCACTTCCAGTTCTGTTCATTTTTTCCCCAAAGGACACAATATCATCTGTTTTGATTGCAGAGTAGTATTCTTGGGATTGAATATATACATGTATATCTTGTAATTTCTTTATCCAGTCACCCTATCCATGTCCATTTAAACGACTTGCACTCTTTGACCACTCTGACTATAGTAAATAATGTAGCAATGAGCATAAGGGTTCAGGGAAATATGCATTTATTGAACACTGAACTTATTACAAAAGGTTCTGGGATGGACAGTAAGTGTGGCCTTAAGGATTCATTGTATGACAGAGAAAGCAAACCCTGAACTCTCAAATATATCCAATGAGTAATCTGTGCCCTTTAACTGGAGATCTCTGTTAAAAATAAACACAAACAAACAAAAAAAACCAATTGTGGTTCTTAGATGGAGTTTCATTTCTGCCTATCTAAATTATAAAATGTGGGTGCTGTCTGTTTTGAGGTTGTGCTTTGTAAGTCTTAATGAATGTCAACTAGTAATTATAAGTTGATTGTATTTGATGACAATAGTAATAGTAATAACAAGCAATGGCCGTCAACACTGCTGACGATATTGTGGTGTTTGCTGTGCTGGGTAGTGGACAGGGTGGCCATCTTCCTCTCACTCCATGGCCTTACTTCCTTCAGTTGTACTCCACCACGCAACCTCTCCACAAAGAGGACAGAGGTGCTCTGATGCACTGGAGGCCATGCTGCTTTCTTCCATTATCCTGCTTAAACTAGAATCCCACATGGTCACATTTACTTCTAAACAAATGGACAGATGCTCCAAAGCAATTAAACAAGTGCATTCATCTTCAACAAGTACACCCTTCCTTCATCATGTTCTCTCTATCCTTGGGAGTCTGAAGGGCACATAACCTATGAAACAAACAAATAATAACAGTTAAAACAACAACAATGGGGCCAAGTGGTGGCACACCGGGTTAAACGCACATAGTATGAATTGGAGCCTCCCACTCCCCACCTGCAGGGGGGATGCTTTACAAGCAGTGGAGCAGGTCTGCAGGTATCTTTCTGTCTTACTGAACAAAAAGGAAAAAAAAAAAAGGCTACCGGGAGTGGTGGATTTGCAGTGCAGCACTGAGCCCCTGTGATAAACCTGGAGGCAATAAATAAATACATAAATAAATAAATAAATAAATAAATAAAACAAAACTTGTATACTGGGTATTTACAATAGAAACAAATAGCTATGAGAGGTAGGAAGAGTGCTCTCCTGAAGAAAGTCTTCTAGCAAAAGGTTATTTACTTTGCAAGGTGTTTTGTTCTCAAGTCTCCTCATCCCTGAGTAGGGTGTAAATAGCAGAGTGCCAATGACTAGCAAACGACTGAAAGCAGACTCAGCTGCCTCTGCTTTTAAACTGAGGTCAGTTCCCACTTGGGCTCCATAGTTTTGACCTTGGGCAAAACACAAGAAAACACATTATTTGACTGTAAACTTGCAAGTCATTGAAAACATGATCAACAAGGGTTTATTTTCCTTTATTTCATGTCTCCTAAATGAGAGGCATCCTTTGTGAGAGGATAACACTTTTGATATATACTGCATAATACTTTTTTTTTTTTTTTAAAGCAGTCAAACCAGGATTATGTTGACATGGTAGATAGATCCTCACTTAGTTGGTACTAAACTGGAGACTTGCATCAACGTCCAATGCTCAAGTCCCAGTGCCCTGTGATTTGGGGGCCTCCTAGCAGGCAGAGTGACTTAGCAGCCAGCACTGAGGCCCAGGATGCATGTCTCTCTTGGACCTGGTGTGAAGGCCTCCTACGCTTATCTGCTTTCTGGGGTTGTTAGGAGGATTAATTAATGCTTCTGAAGAGCTATAATCACTTGGATGAAAGAAGCAGTGGAGAATAATGACACTTCAGAGCAACAGGGCCCCTTTCATCTGAGGATCTCAAAGCACTTCACAAGTCTGAATTAATTAGACCCAGGTAATTGCAAGTTATAATGACAATAACAGTAATGATCATAATTATCCTCAACATTATCCTTAAGAACCTGATTTGAAATCAATTCCTGATGCTATCTGCTCTGCCACTGGCCAGCCTCTGGCTCTCAGGGTTTTGGGGATGTCAGGAGCATCATTCTTTGCCCTTTTCCTACTACCCAAGTACCCATACCTCTGCCACTGTGGGGGTGAACAAAAGCATGTGGAAACAGGCCATGGTTGGGGGGACACATGGATCTGTGGAAGGAAGGGGTTGGCCTCAGAACTCACCACTCCATAAATGATGATTTGGGAACTTTTGGACTACCTCATTGGAAAGAAAACTTCTTATAGATTCAGTGATTATTCTGGAAATCACTTGGGGGTGGTGGTGGTGGGGGGTTATGCAGTTACCTGGAGTAAGAATTGGAGTACAGATAGAATGCACATTGTGTTGTGACAGTGCCAAGGATTTCTGCACTTGTCTTACCCCGTGGTGATGTTCTAAAGTAGGTGCCATTATAATCATTAATCTCATTTCAAGATGAGGAAACTGAGGCATGAAACACTGAAATGACCTGTTTCACAAGGTTTATGTGACAAGGTTATGGTGCTGAGAGACAGTTGGGCGTTCCTATCCCCAGGAGTTGTACATTTGACCAGGTAGCTGGACAGACATGTCTCTGTGAAGAGGAATGAGAACTTTGAAGAAGAGGAATTTTTTCAAGACTTTATGTAAATTTCTTTTCACTTTCAGAGTGGTAAAAGCTTGACTAGAAACTGGATTGCTTGAATTTATCCCTAGTTCCACTACTATATAGTTCCGTTAACTATATAGCCTGATGAAAACACTTGACCTTCTTCTCTTACTGTGGGATGGAATAATAGAACTGTATGAAGATTTTGTAACCCAACAGATACCAAGGGGTTAGAGCTAGAGCAGAAACGTAATAAATGCTCAGTAAACCACAGCTGCTATTATCATTTATCCTTTGATAGATAATAGGCTGTTTAAAGAGTGAAAATCTTTGTAGTATCATTCCTTGACTGAATGAATATAGGAATGAAAGTTTTTGTAAGGGATTCAGTTTGTTTTGGTGGAGTTCTATCATAAATATAAAAGAAATTACCTCCAATATTTCATTCTTTGACACAGATCATATAGGGATTCCATTGCTCCTTGTGGGGTTAGCTATCTTTCCAGGAAATGCAGACTGTCCAGCCATATATATCTCATCAGAGAGAATCATGGCCTGGGGAAATATGCAGTACCATTTTCTGGTCTCACTGTGATCCATAGAAGACATTTAGTGTATTATCTGTACTTTTTTTTGTTTGTTTGTTTTTGTTTTGGTCATCATTGGGGTTTCGCTATTTTGGATTGACTTTTTTTTTTTTAAGATAGAGAAAGAAGGAGTGAGTAAAATATATTACAGTACTGAAATTCCATCCAGTGTGGTAGGTATGGGGCTAGATAACAAAGCAAACACATTATCCAGGTGAGCTATCTTGCAGACCCAATACTAGCACTATTTCCTGGCTACAGACAGACTATGACCCACATAGTCAACGACTGCCACCTCTCCAGATTCAAAGGAGGTCTCGAAACTTTACATCAGGCTCAACCTGACGCTATTGGCTGGCTACGGAAGAAGGGCAAACGCTAGAAGAAGATGGTAGTGATACTTTTCTCCCTTGATTCTGGAAAACTCCTATCCAAACCACAGCCTACTGTTTTACAGAAAGGCTGATAGTAATACTCAGAGGAAGAGAATTCCCAAAGCTTCAGCAGTGATCAAGAGTCCAGAGAAGACAGGTGGAGCTCAGGTGGAAATTCAGTTATTTAAATATTGAATGTCAGGATGAGGGCTTTGCCAAGCTATAGATATTATGTGAGCAAGGTTAGATTGGTATTGCCTTGAGTTCTTTACTGCTTCCTCCTGTGAGGAGATATCTCTGTGAAGAAGCCAACAACTTCCATGAAAGAGGTTGTCCCATGGTTCATCTGCTCTTAAGGATCTTACATGAGCATTTTTGTAGTATTGTCAAAACCACATACTAGAAGCATTGTATTATGTAAGAGACAATGACTCCACCCTAGTCCCTACCTTGCGTTCTCTGTGCAAGGTTTTATTGTAGATGCTTCCTGTAACCAATACACCCAGCATTCTTCCTCTCAGTTTTTTAAAACATTTCTTTATTGGGGGATTAGTGATTTACAGTTGATAGTAAAATACAATCATTTGTACAAGATAACATTTTCACATAACAATATAAATCCCACTAGGTCCTCCTCTGCCATTATGTTCCAGGACCTGAATACTTCCCCTCAACCCAGAATCTTTTACTTTGGTGCAATACACCAACTTTAGCCCAAGTTCTTCTTAGTGTTTTCCCATCTGATCTTGTTTTTCAACTTCTGCCTATGAGTGAGGTCATCCCATATGTTTCTGACTTATCTCACATGATTCCTTCAAACTCCATCCAGGATAGGGTGAGGAAGGTAAAATCATTCTTTTTTAATATTCATTTATTTATGTTTCCTTTTGTTGCCCTTGTTGTGTTTTTAAATTGTTGTTGTAGTTATTATTGTTGTTGTTATTGATGTCATCATGATTAGATAGGACAGAGAGAAATGGAGAGAGGAAGGGAAGACAGAGAGGGGGAGAGAAAGATAGACACCTGCAGACCTGCTTCACTACCTATGAAGTGACTCCCCTGCAGGTGGGGATGAAATCACTATTTTAAATACCTGAGTAGTATTCTGTTGTACATAGATACCAGAACTTACTCAGCTACTCATGTGTTGTTGGACACCTGGGTTGTTTCCAGGTTTTGGCTATTAGAAATTGTGCTGTTATGAACATAGGTCTATATAAATATTTCTGGATGGGTATGTTTGTTTCCTTGTTATATATCCTCAGGTAAGCAATTGTTAGCACCTAGCCCCAGTAATAATCCTGGAGGCAAACAAAAACCAGCAAACACGCCCCCAAGAACAAAAAACTATTTATTTTTATTTTTCTGGATAGAGTCAGAGAGAAACCCAGATGAGGAGAGAAAAGAGAGATACCTGTAGCACTGCTTCACCTTCTGTGAAGTTTTCTCCTTGCAGGTAAGAACTGGGGACTTGAACCTGTCCTTGTGTATGATAACTGAGTGCACCACCACCTGACCCCTCTCAGGTTACTTTTCACCATACATTTAATGGGGGTGATGGCATAAAGTTCCTGAGCTTTTCAACTTAGCCTGCAGCACTAATGAGAGATGATCAGTGACCACCTAAAGGTACATCCTAAATTATGAAACATTGATGGGGAGTTCTGATAGTTGGCCAGGCCAAGAGACCCCTTCTTGGTCCTTTTTATTCTTTAGAGATCATGGAGTGACTTGACTTATGTTTATCTCCAAGTAACTGAACTACGTGATGAACCACACAGTACATAAATATGCTCTGAGAGTTTAGTAACAGATAGAAGTTATTTGAAGTGTTCTACAATTTTACATCGGGATGAGTTGAACTTTTGAACATTGTCTAAAACCCCACAATCCAGGTCTTTATTTCTCTCTCTCTCTCTCTCTCTAATGGTCTATTGGGAAAAGTAGAGGAAACTGGTGCATTTCTGTCCTTTCAATCCAGGACCCAGGGTCACTTCTAATTGGGACTCTTTGAATCTCCAGTTTGTAGCACTAGAATGGGGGTCTATATTCATCCAAAGAATAGAGAGCAAGCTTCTCAGTCTCTGACCATGTCTACAACTCACCTCTAACTCTTACATGTTCTTGGATTTAAGCTTCTTATCCTGTGAAACATAATTCTCATTTTTCTTTTTTTTTCCTCCAGGGTTATTGCTGGGCTCGGTGCCTGCACCATGAATCCACCGCTACCAGAGGCCATTTTTTTCCCTTTTGTTGCCCTTGTTGTTGTAGCCTCGTTGTGACTATTATTATTGCCATTGCTGATGTTGTTCATTGTTCGATAGGACAGAGAGAAATGGAGAGAGGAGGGGAAGACAGAGAGGGGGAGAGAAAGATAGACACCTACAGACCTGCTTCACCACCTGTGAAGCGATTCCCCTGCAGGTGGGGAGCTGGGGGCTTGAACCGAGATCCTTACTCCGGTCCTTGCGCTTTGTGCCACATGCGCTTAATCCACTGTGCCACCGCCCGACCCCATAATTCTCATTTTTCTAGCTGCCTTGAGCACTGCAAAGCAGCTTAGGTCCTTGAATGTGCATACTTCACTTTAACTTTGACTCTGTGCATCATGTTCTCAGACACTCTCAACTGTGGACTGCTCACAGTGTTAAGTTGAACCCCACGTTCCTGACATCAGAAAAAAAGCTCCATTTCAATGTTGTCTCTGTTTAGAGACTTATCTGTCAGCATCCTAGCTCTTGGATGGACATTCCAAGGAGTTCTGAAGACTTCCTTGAGTTTTATACAGAGGCAGAGTTAAAAATAAGAAGGAAGATTAAGTAGGATGCGTGATGATGCTCCTTGAAGAAAGATTGGTCACTACTGGGTGGTGGTTAGGGCTCTCTAGAAGAGGAAGTTCCTGAGTGTCTTATGGAAGCCCTGTTGGAAGCACTCAGAAGTTGACGTTGAGTCTGGGGGTGGTTTGAATTGATTTAGATGTGAAGCACTGTAAACCCTGACCTCCCTTTTGCTCTTACTTCCTTTCCTCCACTTTATCCTAGACAGGGTGGAAGGGTGGGGGGTGGTGGATTTGGATATGAGGAAGGAGAAAAGGGTTGAGATTCTTGAAGTACTGCTCAGAATCCCTAGTGAAGAAATGAGTGCAATGAAGGAAGAAGAGCAGGACAATACATATTTGCTGCCACTATGTAAACATGAAGACTTTCTGTCCCCATGACAGAGACCACTTGGTGGCTCCATGCTCTCCTGGATAACCCACAGCACAAAGTAGATGCTAAAATTTCCTGGAATGGACTGGGCAGTGGCATACCTGGTTGAGTGCACATATTACACTGTACAAGGACTTAGGCTCAAGCCTCTGGTCCCCATATATAGAGGGAAAATATCATTAGTGGTGTAACAGTGTTACAAGTGTTGTCCTGTCTCTCTTTCCCTCTGTATCTCCCTTCCCCCTCAGTTTCTCTCTGTCCTATCAAATTTAACAAATAAAGGAAAAAAATTCAAAAAAATTCCTAGACAAGAAAAAAAATCCAAGCAATAATGAAATTGAAAGACAAAAAGAATTCATTTCTTCTTCTGTCAAACAGAAATATTTGCCTAGAGAACAGGTTAGTTTTGTTTGTTTTCTCCTAAATATTTCAGAAATAGAGTAATAGTAGTACCAAAGTACTTTGAGAAACTCAGGGAAAATATTTCTGTAGGTTATATGTTAAGGAAGTTACTGTTCGTACAAAATATATTAATTTCAACTCCTTCTAAGTTTCTGAAAGAATGACTGAAAAACTGAGATTTAGTTAAGAAATCAAGTACTGCTCTCCACTTGCTGAGAGGAAGCTTCATACTCAGTGAAAGCAAGTCTGCAGGGGTCTCTTATTCTCTCTTTATCTCTCCTTCCTTTCTCAATTTCTCTCTGGCCTATCAAACAAAATAAACAGAAAAAGAAATAAAAAAGGAAGAATGACCACAGGGAAAGGTAGATTTGTTGTGCAGGAAACCAAGCCCCATCAATAACCCTGGTGATCATAAAATAAATAATTATAAAAAAATAAATATATAAATAAAAAAATATATATACATAAATAAGAAAAAAAGGAAGCAAGTAAACCTGAAGTTCTAGCTTAAAATGGAAGAGAGAGTAGAAATGTTATAGTAATAATGAAATGAGAAAGATTAGCTCCCTGTCCTTATGCTTTGAAAAGAGATGACTGTATTTACTTTCCTCTTTAAAAATTTTTTTTATCTGTTATTTATTTATTGGGTAGAGACAGCCAGAAATCAAGAGGAAAGGGGAAATGGAGCGAGAAAGAGGCAGAGAGACACCTGAAGCCCTGCTTTACCACTTGCAAAGCTTTCCCTCTGCAGGTCCCCACCAGGGGCTGGAATCTGGGTCCTTGTACATTGTAGCATGTGCACTTAACCAGGTACACCTCCACCCAGCCCCAAGAGATGAGTATATTTCTTTTCCTGTGCCCCTTCTTCTGGAAACTGCTTGTTATAGACTTTATGACTTTTGAATTTCCTTATCACGAAAAATGTCACTATAAAGAGAGGCAATTTTTTTACAACAAAATCATAAAACTAGAAAATATAGGAAAGAGAGAGTTTCCCCCACGTTATTGGATAGGACAGAGAGAAACTGAGAGAGGAGCTGAAGATAGAGAAGGAGAGAGAAAGATAACACCTGCAGACCTGTTTCATTGCTTGTGAAGTGTCTCCCCTTCAGGTGTGGAGTAGGGGCTCATACCCTATTCTTGCACTTAGTACTATTCACTTAACTGGGTCCCCATTGACTATTATTTCTGTAAATCTCTCTCTCTCTGCCCATTGTAATGAGTCATAATGAAAAGAACTACAATCCTGATTCATACTATCCAAACATATTTAGCCCTTAATAATGTTTCTGATTAACTTGGAATGGAATTGGTGTATTGCACCAAAGTAAAAGATTCTGGGGTGGATGGTGAGGAGGATTCAGGTCCTGGAACATGATGGCAGAGGACCCAATGGGGGTTGTATTGTTATGTGGAAAACTGAGAAATGCTATGCATGTTCAAACTATTGTATTTACTGTTGAGTGTAAAACATTAATCCTCCAATAAAAAATAAAATAAAATGTTTCTGATTAATTAAGCAGACACATAAGTCATGTGAGAGAGAGACTGCTATGAACTTCTTTGGTGAAATGTTTATAAGAAAATAAAACATAAAGTGAAATTGGCATTTCATTGTTACCTCAAGGACAATCCTGATACATACATGATGACAGAGACAGGAGACCAAGTTGGATTGACAGAATATGCCTAAGGGCTGACTGTCTGGCTAGAAAGGCCCGTGTCCATCCTGTGCTTACACCAGACTGGTGAGTTCCCAGTCCCAAGGTGCAGATTTGTCCTCTGCAATGACTCAACAATTCTATATTCTCTTTGGATTAGAGAGGCAGGAGAAATTAGAAAAATTTCAGTATACAGACAAGGATGGTGCCTGGAATCAGAACATCTGCATTTGAATCCTGACATAAACGTTTCTTAACTAGACATAATTAGGAGTCTGTTGAGAGAAAAATCTTTAAAATGCATTTGTACGACTATTTCATCAGATTTCTATGATTTCAGCAGAATGTTGGATCATGTTTGGAGAGGCTCTGTTTCCAAGTCCTCCCAATTACCAAGCACATGAAACTGGGTATAACTATCCCAGTGTGACACATGTTTCCCGGTTACACTGAAGGAAAAGTTAGTTTGACAAGAAAAGGCAACCTTTGACAAAAGGTGCAGCACATTGGGGAAAACTTGTTTGACTGGTTCCATCTCAGATCAGTCTTGGGATTTTGCTGTCACCATACCAGTTAAGTTACAGCTGCCAGAGCTACAGTGCCAGTGTTCATCTGAGAAAACACACAGATGCTAACACACACACACACACACACACACACACACACGTGAGCACTTGCACAAACTCTTACACTAATGTTCACTCACATATTTCACTCATACTCATGTCCATAACCCACACATGTACACAAGTGCACAAAGCTCCCTCACTTTTTTTTTTTTTTTACATTTTTTCACTATCTTTATTTATTTGTTTTTTGGATAGAGACAGTCAGAAATCGAGAGGGAAGGGGGAGACAGAGAGGAAGAGAGACAGTCAGACACCTGCAGCCCTGCTTCACCACTTACGAAGCTTTCCCCCTGCAGGCGGGAGCAGGGGGTCTGAACCTGGATCCTCATGCATTATAACATGTGCACCCAACCAGATTCACCACCACTTGGCCCCACAATGCTCACTTACTGTGCACACTCAAAATCACACATACACTCACAAATAGGCAAACACTCTCACCCACACACATATATGCACTCATCATACACTTACATTCACACACACACACACACACACACACACACACACACACACACACACACTCACACTCACTCACTCTTACACAGTAACTGGAAAATTCCAAAAGGAAAAAAAAAACTAGACACTAAAGGATGACACAAATCAGAAACCATCAATCAGATTAAAATGCTCAGTTTCTAAAAATGTCATAGTCATGTTTCAATAGTTGGCAGATTCATTTCTTTCTCTTTTTGAGTGTGCAAAAAAGCAAGCTTGGGCCAACTGGAAATACAAGATTCATTTTACTGTCACTTCTGTGTTTGTCTGGCTGCACTGTACACTCTGGTCCCTGAATGTGGGGTGCTGGCTTGGGCAGATGTACCCCCTTCTGGCAGCAAGAGGTCTCCCTGACCCTGCTCAACACTGAGGGTTGTGAATACAACCTTCATCACACCTGGTCATCAGAGAAACCTTTTGGATAGTAGCCAATTACAAGGACCAAGGTTGGGCAGTCACTGTGACTGGTTACTGTGAGGCTTGAAGAGACCCTGGGGAGGAGGCAGGGGCAGGTGGCACTAGTTAGCAGCTCCTACTGTGGCCTTGTCAACAAAAGTGACTGCAGAGTCTTGTCTATGACCAGAAGTGGAAAGGGGTCTCGTCTATAACTACCAGTGGGAAGGGACATTATCTACAACTAACATTGGACAGTAGCCAGATGCCTACTCTGAAAGAACTGTCCAGTGTCAACTTGCAGGAGGAAAAAGAAAAAAAATCCTCAGAGAGGAGCCTCAGTCTGGTCCCCTAGCACAACTGCTCAGGCCTGTGCACTGTCCCCGTGGCAATCTGGCTATCTCTTGCACTCATCACCATCTTTCCCAGTGCATTTATTCCAGCTGGCTTTTATTGGTACAAAATGTGAAAGCAAACCAACTTGAGTGCGAAGCAATGAACAAGTTGGTTATTTAAACTGACACCTATCTAAACTTATATCCTGCTCATGTCACATTGAAAAAGGGATGTCGGGAGTTGGGTGGTAGCACAGTGGGTTAAGCGCACGTGGCTCAAAGTGCAGGACTGGCTTAAGGATCCCGGTTGGAGCCCCAGCTCCCCATCTGCAGGGGAGTCGCTTCACGGGTGGTGAAGCAGGTCTACAGGTGTCTATCTTTCTCTCCCCCTCTCTGTCTTCCCCTCCTCTCTCCATTTCTCTCTATCCAACAACGGCGACATCAAGAACAACAGTAATAACTACAACAATAAAACAACCAGGGCAACAAAAGGGAATAAATAAATAAATATTTTAAAAAAAAGAAAAAGGGATGTCACACATCCAGTTGAAGGGTTACAACTGCCTCCACCTCTCCAGTTATCATCTCTACTAAGTTCGTGTTGAGAGTTAATTTTGTTTTTTAAATGTGGCACTGGAGAATAAATAGTGCTCAGTGAATACACATACAGTGCCACTGAGTGAGCTCCAGGATCTATTTCTTTTTAAATTTTTGTGTTTTTGAGAAAGATAGGAGGAAAAGGAGGAAGAGATACTTAAGTACTGCACCACCACCCATAGGGTTCCCTTGATGTTGTTCAAAGGGCTCCCGTGTGCTGCGTGAGATCAAACTCAGAGCCTATTGCCTGGGGGAATCGTGTGCTTTACCTCCTGACCTAGCCCGAGACTTAAATATTTTATTAAGACATATCAATTAGAGGAAATAATACAACTAACAGCTTACACAAGTTCCTCTTTAATCATGTCATCTTCTTTTTGTCTATAAAAGTATTGCAGAATTTCTGTAAAGTAGTATTAGTTTGTTGTACGATTTTTTTTTTTTTTCATCTTGCATTTTTCTGATATTCCTCTTATCTCTGGATGAACATGGTTCTGGGAACATATTCATCCTTTCTGTTAGAGATACAGATAACTTTTTATTATTGACTTTGTGAAGTCAGGATCTAACAGAGGTGTAATTTCACCACTTCTGGGTCACCTCTCCATTCAGCCAGAGAGAAGGGGAGGGGTCACAGCACCAGTTTTCTCTGCTGCCAGTAGCACCTCCCATATGGTGCTGAAGTTGAAGCCAGGGTTCACTCATGGCAAAGCAGTGACTCTACCTGGTGAAATCTAGCCCTCCTTTGCTGTTTTTGAAAATAAACATACATCCTGTATTTCCTGGTACACGGTGGGTAGCTAGTTAAGCATGTGGAAAGAAAAAAATGAATTGCTTCACATGATTTAAAATAGATGATCACAGGAGAAACTTCAGGATTTTATATGAGGTTTCTTTATTTTTGTTGTTGTCACAGAAGCTTCCCCACTCCAATTTTTTTTTTTTTTTTCAGATACAGACAGAAGAGGTCTAGAGATCAGGCAGTGGCATACATACCTGGCAGAGTGCACACATTTGAAGTGAAATAACATTGTATACCTGAAATGCAGCATTGTATAAACCAACAACACCTCAGCTGCAAGCATTTAAGAGGATTAGCAAGACAGCTCACTTGGATAGCAATTATTTTGCTATGTACATGATCCAGTTTGAACCCAGTTCTCACTAAGCTGGAGGAAGCTTTGGTGGTGTGCTATCTTTCCCTCTCCCATTCTATCCAGGCACAAGGACCAGAGTTCAAGTCCAAGTCCCTACCTGTGGGTGGATGGGGGGGTTTCCACAAACTGTAAAGCAGGGGTGCAGGTATCTCTCTGTCTCTCTTCATTTGTCACCCTCTTCCATCTCAATTTCTTTCTTTCCTGCCAAATGAAATAATTTTTAAAAATAAAGAAAAAGTGGTCACCAGGAGTGGTAGATTTGTTGTGCAGGCCCCAAACCCTAGCAATAATCCTTGTGGGAAGGAAAAGAGAGAGAGAGAGAGAGAGAGAGAGAGAGAGAGAGAGAGAGATATTTCCACCCATTAGAAACAAGCTGTTGTTATCTCTTGCTTCATGGAAGGATTCTCCAAGGACAGTGGCTCCTCCACAGCTTTTACCATTATTTTGTTTATGTGTGACTTCACAGAAACCAGCTCATTTCACAGCTGAATGGGAGGATTCCATTGAGCTATTGTGGTAGTAATGACACCTGTGAAGTAGCTGCACTTCAGTGTCACTGAGAGGAGCAGAAAATGAAATGCATGTTGCTTACAATATTTCCCCACGTGCCTGCCACCTGCTCATCTATCTATTATTTAGACAAAACAGGGTGGTGCTGCTTTGGTGCTTTGTGTGGGACTGTAGGACTGTTGACATTCATTAAAAGTTAAGTACAGTAACGCCTGGCTGACACAGGATGCAGATTTTCCATTTTACAAACCACTGAGCAGAAATGCAGATCAAAGGCCCAGAGATGTGATCATGTCTATAGCAAGGGAGGTCAGTGGCTTTGCTCACTGGAGATTTACAACTTGATTTCACTATGATCAAGGCTGGTAGAGAGCACACACTACGATGCCTGATGACCTGTGTTTAAGTTCCATTCCCCTTTGAGTGATGGAGCAGTGCTGCTGGTGTCTCTCTTTTCTGTATCTTTCTTTCTTTCTCTATCTTTCACCCCCAATTAAAACAAAAAGAAAAAATAACCATTGTGAATGATGGAGTCATTCAGGCATTGAGTTCCAGCAGTAACCCTGCTGGAAAATAAACACACAGAAAAAACAAGGGCTATATTCTAAGATGAACTTAATAGTTACCTCTAAAAAAGTAATTAGTCCAAAAATTCAGGTTATTAGGTTGTAATGAAAAACTGAAACACAGTCAGTAAAATAAGACTTTAAAACTGGCTAGACCCAAATTAAAAATTGATAGGACAAAGAGAAATTGAGAGGAGCAGGGGAAATCGAATAGGGAAGAGAAGGAGAGACACCTACATCCCTGCTCCACCATTTGTAAAGTTTCCCCCTGTGGGTGGGAACTGAGAGCTTGATTTGAGCTGGGGTCCTTGTACTTGGTAACATATACACTCCGGCAGGTACACTGTGCCCATCCCCTAGAGCCAAATTGTGAATTGATGTCACTGTTAGTCACTTCTGAATTTTATTTTACCAACTAGATTCTTACTGGGAGAAATATAAGTGTAGAAAACAACTTGATGGGGAGCAAGATGCTAAATCTGAAATAAGACTCTCTCTCTCTCTCTGTTGACATTATTAAGAATTTTCTGAGTGGCTTTAGTGCATAAGTTAGAATGGCTGCAGTACAGGACTTTGGGAGGAGTTAAAGTTTCATAATAATTCTGTTTCTCTGGTGCTGGCTGATTTCAGAGCCTAGTTCTTAATTTGTCAACAATATGGAAAGACAGAAGAAAACTACAACAATCAAAGAGTGATTCATGCACTGTCTCACAGACTCTGGAGCCTGAATTATAGGCACCTGTGGGTCATTGAACTGCTCACACTGAAGAAGGGTATGAGAAGGGGAAAAAAAATGAGGAGAGAGAAGGGAGGCAGTCCCGCTGTCCCCGGCCTCCAGCAAAGTCTCGCCTTTTTTTCCCTTCCACTTGCTTACTGTGCAGGTGAAATGCTGGTTCTGTCCTTCCTGTGTCCCTTGCCATACTATGCATATTCAGCTTTCTTCCAAACACCATGCCGCTCTGTTATTACATAAATTTTATCCTGAGATATATTTGGACATTTTCAGCCTCTATTCTGATGTAGTAGGAGACGTATTCCAATACAAGGAAAATCTACTCTGACTTTGCATACAGTTCTCTTCCCTCTGGCTCTACCACTAGGGAGCCAAGCAAAGGCACCCTGTGTCCATTTTTGATCTGTATCTACCTGTCTGCCTGGAACTAGTTTTTTTACACAACAGCAAAGCTGCTTCTGCTTCCTGTAAGTGTGGTTTGTCTTTCCAAGGCTTCACCTCTACATTCTAACTTTCCAAGGATTTGTGTCCTACAAAGGGTTCCTGCATTTTTCTTGGTGACACATAATCTCTTTTAATATTTTACTGATATTTCTTTGTGTCTATCTATCTATCTATTTCTCATCTATCTATGTATCTATAGAGAAAGATATACAGAGTTAGACCAGGAAACTAGAGCACTACTCAGCTCTGGCATATAATGGTGCTGGGGATTGAACCTTGGAACCTCAAGCATGAATCTTTTGCATAACCTTTATGCTATATCTCTGGCCCAGCACAAAATTCTTTACAAATCAAGATATGGAAAAACCATCTTTCCTGCCACCTTTTGTGCAATCAGTCCACCAGTATTGCCCAGGGTGTTTATAGGTTTTGATTTCTTAACTATTGGTATTATTATAATTCAGACAACTCCAAGAATCAAAGAATTCTTAGCATTTTAAAAGAAGATGAGAAAGATTAACTGTGGAATTATACTCAAGAATCAGAATTCAGAGTTCTAGTTTAGCATTATTAGTATTTTTGAATCTTCTCCCAGTCAGCAGAAGGTACTGGAATTAGAAATTACAAACCTCAAAGACAGTAAGACTTCTGCTAGAAACAGTAGCTCTGCAACTAACTTGACTGACATTCAAAATGTTGGTGCCTATTGTAAACTTAGTAGACACAATCCTTTGTATTAGCACAAACTACACTATTGTGTAACTATGATTTATTTGCAATACAATCATCCTGCCAATTTATCTGGATTGCTTTCTCCTCTGCAATTGTTTGTTACTCATCACTGGCAGTAAAGCAGCTGAAGAGTCAGCCAGAAAATGTGCTTGAGAAGAATAAATGATGAAGAGAACATCTGGGTTTTTTAAATGGTCAGTGCTATGTTCTAGACTTCAAACATACTAGATAGAGCAACTTTGAAAAACCACCAACAGCACTTGAAAATGATAAGAGTCCCGAAATGGGTTTTGAACAGTAGTGACTATTAGGCCCCAGGTGAAAAAGGTGACAGGACTCCATTGCTGGTCTTAGGCAATTGGCAGCTTTCATGATATGACAGAATCTCTTGCTCAGGTGTATATTGACTTAAAGGCAAACATAAAATGTTTTTTTTCCAGGAAGGCTATCACTTAACTTTGAAGCAGTGGGAGTAGTGGTTACTCTAATGAGCTTGATAACTGTGTGGTGTGGTGAAATTGGAAGGAATCTGAAGGATTGTTGGTCTCTAATCTGGCCTTTCCAGTATTAGATAGTGTTAATTATTTAATGATTCTCAAGTAAGTTTTCAGTAGTACAGTTCTCATGTGTTTATTGATAAAAACAAACAGATAAAACACCAGAATATATGAAGCCATTTATATAATTTCCTGCTTGCCAAAGTTCTTCCTTCTTCCTTCCTTTTTACTAACCTATGAATGGATGTCAAATCAGTTCTCACTGTTCTTTGACAACAGATTAAAAATTGTTTTTTTATTTATAAAAAGGAAACACTGACAAAACCATAGGATAAGAGGAGTACAACTTCACACAATTTCTACCACAGAACTCTGTATCCCATCCCCTCCCCTGATAGCTTTCCTATTCTTTAACCCTCTGGAAGTATGGACACAAGGTCATTGTGGGATGCAGAAGGTGGAAGGTCTGGCTTCTGTAGTTGCTTCCCCACTGAACAAGGGCATTGAGAGATCAATCCATACTCCAAGCCTGTCTCTCTCTTTCCCTAGTGGGGAAGGGCTCTGGGGAAGCGGAGCTCCAGGACATATTGGTGGGGTTGTCTGTCCAGGGAAGTCTGGTTGGCATCATGTTAGCATCTGGAACCTGGTGGTTGACAATAGAGTTAACATACAAAGCCAAAGAAATTGTTGACCAATCATGGAACTAAGAGCTGGAATAGTGCAGATCAAGAGTTGGGGTCTTCCATTTTGTGGATAGCTAGTAGGCATATTTTAGTTAAATTCCAAAGGGCCTGTGGCTGTACTAGTTTTTTTTTTTTCTTTTTTTTTTTTTGACCCTGAGCCTGAAATCTGATATGCCAGTAGATCCAAGTTATTGTCTGGGGAGATGATGTCATGGCTGGAAAAAGGACCATAAATTTTAGTGATTTCTGTCTTTCTGGTTGCTTTAGAGTTTCTTTGTTCCTCTTCATCTAAGTCCTTAAGGTGTGTATTAAGGTCGTTTATTTGAACTTTTTCTTGTTCTCTAATATGTGACTGTATGGCTATGAGTTTCCCTCTCGATACTGCTTTTGCTGTGTCCCAAATATTTTGACAGATTGTGTCTTCATTTTCATTTTTTTCCAGGAACATTTGAATTTCTTGGTTGAGTGTCTCTCTGACCCTGTGGTTCTTAAGCAGTATGTTGTTGAGCCTCCAAATTTTGTGACTTTTAGTAATTTTCTGTTTGTTGTTAAATGTTAGCTTTGCTGCACTGTGATCTGAGAAGGTACTTGGGATGATTTCAATGCTCTTGAATTTGTTGATGCTGTCTTTGTGGCCTAATATGTGGTCCATTCTTGAGTATGTGTTGTGTGTATTTGAAAAGAATGTGTATTACAGTTTTTTGGGGTGAAGAACTCTGAAAATGTCCAAGAGGTCTAGTCAGTCCATCTCTTCATTTATTTCTCTTATTTCTTTGTTGATTCTCTGCTTCGTTGATCTGTCTAAGTGTGAGAGTGGGGTATTGAAGTCTCCCACTATTATTGTATTACTATTGATGTATTTTTGTAGTTCTTTCAGTAGGTGTTTGATGTATTTAGATGGTCCCTCATTGGGTGCATAGATGTTAATAATTGTTAAATTTTCTTGGTTGATTGATCCTCTAATCATTATGTAATGGCCTTGCCTATATTTTATTACTTTATTTAATTTAAAGTCTATGGTGTCAGAGATGAGAATGGCTGTTCCTGCCTTTTTTTGTGGTCCATTAGCCTGTATGATAGTTTTCCATCCTTTCACTTTAAGTCTGTTTTTGCCTTGTTGGATCAGGTGGGGTTATTGTAAGCAGCATATGGTTGAGCTGTGTTTTCTGATCCATCCTCCCACTCTGTGCCTTTTAATGGGTGAGTTTAAGCCATTGACATTTAGTGATATTATGAATTTAATGTATTGTAGTGCCATTAATCAACAATTTTTTGATTTGCTCTGATATATGGCAAGTATTATGGTGATGTTCTTGTTTATAAGAGGTCTTTAGAACATCTTTCAGGGCAGGCTTGGCGATGGTTGTCTCCTTTAATTGTTGTTTGTCTGAGAAGGTTTTGATTCATCCATCTAGTCTGAATGAAAGTCTAGTCCAATATGTTATCCTTGGTTGAAACCCTTTTTCATTCAGGGCTCGATAGATATCTTGTTTCTGGCTTTTCTCTTCTGGCTTTTAGAGTTTGAGTGGAGAAATCTGCTGATAATCTTATGAGTTTTCCCCTGTATGTGACTTTTGTTTTTTTCTTGCAGCCTTTAGGGTCCTTTCTTTATCCTTACTTCTTTTCATTGTACTATGATGTGTATTGGTATCTTCAGGTCTGGGTTGATTCTGTTTGGGACTCTCTGGGCCTCTTGGGTCTTAATGTCCTTTCTGTTGTTTATGTCTGGGAAGATTATTATTATTATTATTATTCTTTCCTCTATAATATTTACTTCCCCTTCCTCTTTTTCTTCTTCTGGCAGGCCAATTATATGAATGTAACTTCTTTTGATATCATCCCATATGTCTTTGTTGTTGTTTTCAGTGTCTCTCAATCTCTTTTTGAGCTCTTTTACCTCTTTCTTTGTTTTCTCTAGCTCATCCTCTGTCTGAATAATTGTATTTTCTGCTTCTGTTAGCTTGCTTTCCCTTCCCTCACCTTCTTTCTTCAGTTCAATTGTAGTATTAGCTTGTTCTGCTAATTGACCTTTTAGTTCAGCTATTTCAGCTTTCAGTTCTCTAATTACCTCAAGGTAGCTAGTATTTTCCTTGAGGGTCTCATCTGTTGTTTCCCTAATTCTGATAGCCTTTTCCTCCATAGTTGTCTTTATTTCTGTGATTATTAGGTTTACTATTGCTTGCATACTTTTCTTATCTGTGGTTACTTCTAACTGATATGGAGTTTCTTCTGGGCTCCTGTCTTGATTCATTGTGGTAGCAGTTTTATTTGCTCTTGGTTTAACCATTTTTTTAATTGATTTTTAAAATTTTTTCTTTTCTGTCCTTCTTCAGTTGTTGTGTTTTGAGTACAAGACACACTATAATAAATACCTTTATAACAAATGCAGTCACCAATCTCAGAAATTACAACAATAGTAACTGAAGAAAGGATTGATGCAGTTTAATCAATATCAGTTAGCCAAGCGACACCTCCAGTCTAAGAAAAAATAGTAACTAAATCCAAAAGAAAAATAAAAAGAAAGGAAAAAAGGGAAAGCCAGAATAAGCAATTATGCAAATCTGCTGTCCACTGTAAATTCTAGGTATAGCAAGAGGAGAAAGGGAAGTAGAGAAGAGCACTACACACAGAGAGTCCACTCTGAGTCAGATTTCTTCCCAAAATAATTCACAAATGAATATCAGTGAATTCAGAAAGCAGAAGAAGGAGGAAGTAAGAAAAGAAGACAAGAACAAGAAAAAAAAAAGAGCAATGAAAGGAAATATATATATATTTTTAATTAGCTAGGAGGAAGGGAAATGGGGAGAGTAGAGGGAAGAGCTAGAGTGGAACAAGTTCCTCTCACAATGGATAGGACACCCGGTCACCTAGCAATGGGAAAAACAATAACAGTTAATTTGGGTCAACCTGAAGAAGGAGGGGGGAAAAGGGATACACACATATATAATGTAATAATAAAATAGAATAGAGTAAAAAAATCCTAACAGTCAGTGTGCAGCTTGGATGGCTTTGGATTGGCTCAGGCAGCCTGAGCAAAGACAGCCAATTGTAAGAAGTATCCAATAAATAATAATAATAAAAAAACCCTCCAGGTAGTCTTTCCCAGGCAGGGGTGAGGCTCTGATTGGTCAGATATTTTGTCACTCAAATAGAGTTCCAGCCACTTAGAAAACAAAAAAGAGAAGGAAATCAAAAAAGGAAAGGATTGGATTGATCTGAGCCAGGAATCTTGGTAAAGAAAATAGTTTAGTGGGAAGCCTGCTAGGAGCAGCTGTCCAGCCCATGGGGTCTGGTTCTAGAGTTGGAGGCAGGGATGAGCTTCAGAAATAATAAAAAGATTTCCTTTCTTTTCCTTCAGTTTTCTAACCCAAGAGTGAGATATAGGATCCCTGTCACACTTGGTGTCACACTTAGGACCCCTTATTCACCTTCCTGATGATGGCTTAGTATCCTACCCTATCCAGTGAATCCTCAGTTACAAGCCACTGCTTGTTGGAGCTCACGTGAGCAGCTGCCTCCAAGTCGCCATCTTGGCTCTGCCCTGATTGATAACAGATTTTTTACTAACCAGTCTCTAGCTGCCAACAAGTCAGTAAATGTCTTAGCTTTGACAGTAAGATCTAGATGTGATCTACATGGGAGGTGGGATTGAGTCAGAAGAATTTGTATTTCATTTAAAACTGACTTTCTGAAAGGGGCTGTTCCAGATTAACAGGTTTGGAAGATGGAAAAGAAAAAAAAAGCATTAATTTGATAAATGGGACTCTGGTATTTATACTTACTTTAAAGTTAGCAAAATATTTTTTGTTTCTGTCATATATATAAACTTAACCTACATTCTATTAAAGATCTTGGGGACTGTTTTAATTCTGTAATATTTGGGGATTAATGGTTTACAGTAAACACATTTGTTGATAACGTGTAAAATTTCTCAATTTTCTCCACAACACTCTCAATCTCAGCCTAGGTTCTCCTTCATCATGCACCAGGACCAGAAAGCCTCGCCCCACTTCCCTAGAGTCGTTTACTTTGATGAAATACACCAAAGCCAGTTCAAGTTCTATTTTGTGTCTCCCTTTTAAGTTCTTATTTCTCTATAGTCCTCTGCTTTACCAGCTGAACTATAGAAGGGGGTTCTGTTCTGTTCAGAAGTTTTAAACTTCTGTCCATAAATGAGAACATCCAATATTTATTCTTGTCTTGACATATGTCACCTAAACTATATATTGCTCTTAGAAACTTGAAAATAAAGTCATGCCAACTTTATAGGGGTAACTAGTGAAGTCAAAAGTCAGCTAGAAAGTGTCTGTGGTGCTGCTAGCTTCAAGAAAACACTAAAACTAGGGAAGAAAGAATAGTGATTATGCAAAAAGGCTTTAATGCCTGAGGATCCAAGGTCCCAGCTTCTATCCCCTGCACCACTGAAAGCAGAGAAGTGCTTTGATTTTTTTTTTTTTAAAGGAAGCACTTGTTATATGACTTCTAAAAATCTGGCTTACAAATAATATTACTATTCTTAGATGAAGATTTCTGAAACGGTGAACATATAGGTTTAAAATACGAGTTAATGCATGAAATAAAATGTCTAAATATGTAGATAAAAATATCAATTCCTGTTTTATGGATTTTAGGTTTGGCTTGTATTTTCTTTCCTTTTTTGAACCTTGGAAATTAACAAAATCTTTAAGAGATGCAAGAATACTATGTTATCTATTTTGTGTTTTCCAGAAAATCTATTCCTTTTGAGTGCTTTAATTCTAATTATTTCTTTTCAATATATGTCTCATAAGGAATATATTTGCTATTTTTTGGTTTTCCTGTTTACCTTCCTAAATTGATAAAGATAGTGAGTATTCTCAAATTTGACAAAGTTCTTTGCAAAACAAGTTGGGAAATTTTAAAACATACTGATCAAACATGTTTTTCCGTGTTCTTTAAATTAGACAAAAATGCAGGTGTGAATAGTTCGAAACACACACAAACTTCTTTTTGATGAGTTGATTTTTTTTTAACTGTTGATTGTTTCATAGTCTCCCCACCCAAGTCCATGCAATGTTCACTTGCTTCATCAAGCCTCTCCTTATTCAAATCTTCTCTATCTGAAATTGCCTAACTCCATTGTGAATCTAGTGAAAACACCAGGCTCCAAATGTTTCCTTTCCAGAGTGAGGGTGGATGGCAGGGTTGGGGGGTGTGTGTGTGTGGGGGAGCTAAGGTGGAGGGTAGGGGGTGGGTGGAGAGAGGAACCACAGGTTCTTCCCGTGTCCCTGACACCTGTTCTCATCACCATGTGTCTTGAGTGAGGTATTTATGTTCAGCTGTCAGGGTGTGTTGAACTGATGTAAGTCTTCTGGCTGAAACCTTTTCTTCTCTCCCTCAATCTCTCATTCACCCCCTGGGATTTTTCTGTGTGTGATCCTTAAAAGCTCCAACCTCTTCTGTAACAACCACTCATGTCCTAGGTTAAGTCCTAAAAGTTGATGGAAACTCCTCCCACCATCAGATTGTATTAGGGAACCTCTTGGCCCATTTGTTTGGGATCAGGAAGTGTGAGGGATAAGCCCCTAGAAGAGGGACTCCTGTTGAGGTATGGAACCTACTGGGTCAGGGCAAGACCATCTCCTTTCATGCACTCTGACCTGCAAGTGCTCTCCCTCTAGGCATCTTGTTCTCACCTGGATTTCTCCAGCCTAATTTAGATCAGGGTGTGAGTGGGTGACAGTGTTCAAAACAAGAGGCCTGGAGGCTTCTAGAAACTTTCCTTTTCTAGGACACCACTCTGATGCTCCTGGAGTCTTAGCCCACCATTTAGTGGGACTACACCTGGACAACTGGTATGAGTTGCTGCAGAGGGTTAGTCACCCAGGCCACCACATTTGAGCTTGTGTAAGTTTTCTGAGCCTCAGTTTCCTCACCTGACCTGTGTTCATAATAACACGACACATCTTTGAAATTCAGGAGGATTACATGTCTATAAACAATGAAATATCTAGGAAGTGTGTGATATATTAAATCTGGTTGTCTTTCTTATTGTAGGACTGCTTTCAAAGGTTATTATTATTATTATTTGGAGATTAATCCAGTACTCTAAAGGACTCATGTTTCTTTGGCAAAGGAAGACTAACCAGCCAGGAGGCAAAAGTGAAGAAGAGAAAATTTATAAAGTCACTGGTCAGGATCTGTCTGTGGTGCTTCTGCTTTTCTTGACCCAAGGACATTGTAGTCTTTACTGGTCTGCCTTGAATTCTTTACAAATCAAAAACAGGAACAAACCTTTAGAGTCTTGGCCTAACAAAACACAACTGTCATGTAACCTTATTTTGCTTTAAAGAATTGCATTCAGGTAAAACTTTAAGAAGACCATGGCGGGGGGGGGGGGGGGGCGGGGAGAAAGAAAGAGAAAAGATAAGGCATCAGCAAAATGCCTCTGATGTGGTCAGTTCAGCATTAATGCTGACAAATATGGGATGAGTGAGTCATCTTTACATGTGTTCTGCTGAATGGGATGGTTTATGTTTTAATGCTGTTCTAAAGGAGCCCAGATCCCTGTGTTTTCATGATACCACTGAGTGACCCCTCAGTTCATTTTTTTCCCTTAAGCTGATCACTGCTAAGTTTAGGTTTCGGCTTATAAGTAGTGCAAGGGATTGAACCTAGGACCCTTAGGCATGAGAGTCTTTTTGTATAACCATTATACTAGCTGCCCTACCATCAGCCCAATTTTTATTTTATATATTTTGTTAGAGATAGAGAGGCGCGCGCACACACACACACACACACACACACACACACACACACACACACACACACACCATTCATAGTGTTCCTTAAACACTGTTCATGGTGTTTCCTTGTGGTGCCAGGGAAGGAATTTTTGTGCAAGATATGGCAAGACACGCATTGTACCCACTGAGCTACTTCCAGGACTCTGCCCTAAATCGTTTAGATAAAAATAATATTTTCATAAAGAAATATGTATGCATGTTCTCTTTCTCTGTCTTCTCATGATGATAATTAGATACAGAAGAAAGCACAATTTCTCTGCATCCTCACCATAGATGATTCTGTATATGTTATATATTTGAGAAGAAGATATGACATTGTTACTGTTTTGGTAACTGTCTCCAAGTTCTTCTCCTTCTCACAAAATCAAAAGAGAATTCATTTTGAAGTACTCTAAAGCCAACAGTCCTCTTCCTGGGCTGTGTTCCTTATAGGCCCTGGATGCTACTACGTAGCTACAGGGACAGCCAAGACACAGGCCAGAGCCATACACTTGTGTGGTACTCCAGGCTCAAATCTGAGTGGGCACTGTGATCCTGACCAGTCCAAAAGGCCTCTCTCTGTGCCTTACTGTTTTTTTTCCCTTGTATAATATCACCGTGTTGCTTCCCAGTCCAATTTCTTGTCTGTATTTTAGATAGTTAGAGAGGTAGAAACAGAGTTAGAGACAGACACTAAAGCACTATTTATTGTGTCATTCATGAAGTTGTGCTTGAAAAGTGAAGGGAGTTGGACTGAATTGCTTAGTTATAATCCCTGCATTTGAGATAAAAAATAGGAGAGGAAAACATTACCTGGATTTTGGCCCCATTCTGCCTGGTGAGATTGTACCCACCTCCCTGCCCCCCCACCTTTTTTTCTTTTCTTGGATCATTTTGATTGCTTCATCATCTTTCAGTCTTCATCTGAGAGATAGATCAGTCAGATAAACCACACATCCCTTAGCGGTAGGATAGTTCTGATGAGTGAGGGAACTTATCTATTTTTGAATCTCTTTCTTTTATCCTTTTTTTTGGACCCTTTATTCATTAGCAACATAGATTAAAGAATTACTAGCATGTCAGATTGTGTGGGTTCTTTTATCACACACATGCAACAAAACTGGGAAAAGTGAACATAGAAGTAGATGGTCCCTTTTATCACCAGTATAGTTGTTTAAAATAGGCAAAGTAAAAGGAACTGTATGTCGCAGTTCCTTAAAATTTATTTATTTACTTATTTATTTATTTACTTATTTATTCTATTAGGGACACACATAGTACCCTTCCACACAGTTGCTGGGCATTTGGGCATTGAAGTTGAGAAGCCAATTGGAGGATGGGAACTATCGGTGAGTGATAAAAAAATGACTTGTGGTGATGACCTGGCTCCCATGTAATGGCTGTTTTTCTTGCAGGAGGGGCTCATTAGAGCCAAGGTGTGGTGTCCTAGGGCCAGATCAGTTATCAGAGACCAAATAAGCACATGCAAGATAATTAGGGTTATGTGGGGAGCAAAGCACCTACTCTTGCTATTTGAAAGAAAAATACTCACTTTTCCTTGGCAGCCACACCTTCTAATTATTTGCAAATGTTTAAGTTTCATTATCTTCAAAGTTGGAGAAAGAAAAAGAGGGGGCAAACCCTGATAGAGGAGCTCCAGGATCAAAGACCTGATTAGTAAATTCTCTCTGCTAAGGGGGTGGGGAGTATGCAGGGATGGTGGAAGAGTGATGCTCCCCACATGCGCACCAGGGCAGTGGTGAAAAGCTGGGGTGATGCCTACACTGATGGGGGGCTCAGGCAGTACCCCCTCCCTTCTCCCTCATTTCTGCCTTCACCTACTATCCTTCTGGAGGAGATAGCTCTAGCTTCACATCTCCATCTGGATATCTCTGTGGCAATCTGGTTAATTCCTGCAATATTTCTTGAGGATGGGGGGGTTGGAAAGGGGAAGAGGCAGGCCACTACCCAGGGCTCCCCCAGAAAATTTGCTCTTGCTGTTGCTGCAAGATCCAGACTCCTTGAATATTCTCAGACTTTTCTGTAAATTCCTCACTGGTCAAGGTCACTTGGTTACTCTTAGTCACAACACAGCAAACTCACATAGAGCAAGACTTTAAAATGAGAGATGGAGCCACTGTGAAGGGTGCTCAGTGGTAGGCAGAGCACAGGACGTGCATGTCTGAGGTCCCTAGGTCTTGATACTACATGTACAGGAGCAATGTTCTGATCCTGTCTCAGATAAATCCCTAAGAAGGGAGGTGTAATGGACAAGGAGTTAGAGGGTCAAAAGCCTGGGAGTACTTGTGGGTAAGGCCTTAGATTTAATAAATAAATATGAAAATAAATATTAAAAAGAAACATTTGAAAAACTACCAAAGAATAGGAGTCCAGACAAGACTCTGAGCACCTGCTTTCTCTAGAGACAGGAGAATTCTACATTTCATCCCCACATGAGGTAGGATTCTGGTTTTCACAAGGGGTTGATGTCAAGATGCTACACCTTTATCTCCCAGGGTTAGGGTTAGGGTTAGATGCACAAATTTGTCAGATGCACAAATTCCCCAGGCCTTCGTATTTTGTTTCTTTCTTCTGGTGCCCCTTGTTTCTCCATCTTGAAATATGTTCTGGCAAGCTTTCTATTATTATCTTTATTTAATAGTCTTGGGGATAAATGTACAAATAAGTAAACATTGTTGTTGCTCTTTGTCCCAAATGCTACCCTCAGGACACAACTTTAAATCTTCAAATATTTTGGGTTTTGGGCAGCACATTATGGAAGTTCCTCTGACTACAGATCATGTCTGGGTTTTCATGAATGCATAAAGTGCCTAAAATGAAGAAGCATGGACTCCATCACAGATGATGCAAACTACCTTTCTTCTCTCCCTTCTCTCCCTTCCCTCCTTCCCTCCCTTCCTTTTCTTTTACCTCCTTCCTTTGTTCTTTCCTCTCACCCTTCCCTCCTTCCTTCCTTTCTTCCTCCCTCTCTCCTTCATTCATTCTTCTTTCTTTCCCTCTTTTTCTACCAATATCGTGTTTCTCTTTTGATTTGTAAGCCATTTAAGGAAATATGTTCTTAATTTTTGAATAAATTTAGAAACAGTCTTTCCACCAAAAGACTATCCATTCAGGGAAAATAATAGTAAAACAAAGATGCCACACAATTTTGAGTCCTCTGTCTCAGGAATATTCAAGTCCAGGATTATCCTGTAAATGTTTCCGTTTTGTTGCTTAAAGTTTATCAACCATATCCAGGGTTTCATTGAAGATGCTACAATTAACCAAACAGTATTCCTACTCCTTTGATTTTTTTTTAATGCTACTTTAAGCCCTTTAAAATGGGACTGGATTTTTAAACTTCTCCTCTCTTAAAGTTAAAGAACATTTTTAGTATCTGTTAAGTGTTCATGTTGCGCCAAGCACTTAACCGACGCTATAAAGGTTGTTCCATATGAGAACCATATGACCAGACTCACTTGAGGTCTCGACCTTCTCAAGTAGAGTGAGGTACTCACTCTGTGTATGTGTGTCCCTAGGATTGTATGTATATTATCTATGATTTGTATACATGCTTATCTATCTCAAGGACATAGTCCCGTGCATATACACCTATATTTTCAACTAACATGTTGCCTAATACACACACACACACACACACACACACACACACACACACACACGTTCTGTCAACATTTTGAAGTCTTCAAAATCTTAAGAAAAATTCATGTCTGAGGGACTTAAGTTTAAAATGATATTGATTTCATGAAAATAAAAATGATAAATATCAACATATAATAAATCTCCAAACAATATTTGCCAACACAGGGCATGGTGCTGCTTTTTTCATTTTCTATAACTAAGCTCACAGAGAAACTTTTCTGATCTCCCTTCATTGAATTTCGAATGAATTGCTACTTAGTGAGTTGAGTGGCTAAGTTAAAGGCAATCTTGTATGTTTTTTTTCTGGCCCGGTGTTCATTTCCTTCCTGATTTAGGCATCTTTCTTCTGAGAGTCTTTTGGAATCTTGTGACTGCCCATAGTAATCTCACACTCAAACAGCAACCCTTACCCTAGGATATACTTCTCATTTATGTTTCTTCTGACCAAGGAGAAAGAGAGATGTCCAAGGCCATGATATATTTCTCCCCAATTTTTGTAACCTAGACTTCCTGTTGAAATCAGCACCCTTTCTTTTACTTTGACACTTTCCTTTTACCTCCAAGGTCTTTTTGTATACTAATAATCACTAACAAGAGTTTTGAATTCAAATACTAGGCACAAGTAAACATGAAGAAATACTTTTTTTTGCTAGACATTCTCATGAAGAAATTATAATATTACTAGTAACATTTAGTAAATTATAAGTAAAAATCTACATATGTCATATTTTGATAACTAGACATCATGGAAGAAAATAATAAATACCACTTTATGTGCATTATTTATTCATATAACAGATATTTTGTGAGAGCCAGTCGATGGACATATCAGCTAATTGCTGAAAGTCAAGAACAGGTGTCAAGGGGTTGAGGTGAAAGTCAAGAACAGGTGTCAAGGGGTTCATCGCTGGATGAAAGTTATTTCATCACTGGATAAAGGCATCCAGTGCCCCTCAAGGAACTAAGAACTGGTTCTACAGCTGTAAAGAACCAATTCTGTTTACTACCCATGGCCATGGAAGAGGATGCTAAATCTTTGATGAGGTGAAATTGACTAGTAGCCTGATTTCAGCCTGACTCCTAATCATGAGAACTGGAAGATAATATGTCTTTGATGTTTTAAGTAACTAAGTTTATATTAATATTATAGCAGCTTATAGCAATAAATTACTTTCCAACTTACTTTTATACAAGCAAGCAGCAAAACAAAACTATTAGAATAGGAAGAAACATGAAGAAAGCATAAAGAACTTGTTATCGTTTTCCCAACAAAAAAAAGTCAGAAAGCTGGCTGGTAAACCTTACTAAATTTGAGTTCTAATCATCTCTCTCCTCCTTGTTCCTACTTACATTTCAATTTATTTTTTAAAAATGTGTTCACTGCCCTATTTTAAGAGTTCCCCCCCCCAACCCCCTTTCACGAGAGTCAAAGAGACAGACAGACTAGAGTACTTCTCTATTCTGGCACTTAATGGTGCTGAGAATTGAACCTGGGATCTCAGGCATGCTATCTCCCCTTTTTTTTTTTTAGTAATACTCCATTGAACTTGGTTACAGTTTGTTTCACTCTTTGTTGTTGCTTTCAGATAGTGGCACAGTTAGAAAATCAGAGAAAGTGAGAGAGACTACAGCTTCTAAGATTCCTTTAATGCACTGGGGGCAGGACTCATGCCTGGGTTGTGCACATGACTGTTTAACTAAAATGGAATTTTGGGTAAGCCCTCCCCCCCCACTCCAAGTTTGTTAGAGTGACACTAGAATTTCCCAGATACTTGTCATTTGGATGTAAACTCTACAGGGATATAAGCTTCATGGACATTTGTCTATCCTGTGGTTGGCACTAAACTTTTGTTAGTTCTCTGACTTCTGTTTTTCCCTAGATGGACTCCTCAGACACAGTCTCCCAGGTGCATATTATTGCCCCCGCTTCACTGTTCTCTCACACCAGGGGATTTAAATGAACCCTATGTTACCTCTCCCTCAATATGGCTCTACCATTCTCAAAGAGAACCCACATCTTTGTTAGTTGGCTTTGGATTTTTTTTTTTTTTAATCATTGCACTGCTCAGCTCTGGCTCATGGTGGTGTAGGGAACTGAACCTGGGACTTTGGAATCTCAGCCATGAGAGTCTCTTTGCTTCACCATTATGCTATCTACCCTTGTCCTGGCTTTTGTTAATAAGGAGCTATGATGATCTTTTTGAAACAATAGTAGCATTAATAATTCCTCAGAAACCAAAATAAAAAAAAAGATTCTAGCTTCCTAAATATGCTGCTGGAAGTTCCAGCAAAGGACATAACAGTATATATTTTCTGAGTTTCCTTTCAAAAGAAAAACATGATGTATTATGTCCCCATAGCGTTTGCACACACTCATTTGTTGAAACTATATGCATGTACCAAAAATGCAGTTAGGGAACTCATTTATAACGAGTATTCAACAATTATTGTGCATGTGAGGAAATCTATTATGATCAAAACACAAAATTCAATTGGGAATTTATTGAGCATGGAAGAATAAATTTTTGCTGTAAGTAAAATGGTAAAATCAGCAGCAGCAGCAACAACAACAAAAAGAAGAAGGAGGAGGAGGAGGAGAAGAAGCTTGCCTATCCCTAGCCATGATTCCTTTCTGGAAGCCATTTCTTTGAGAAAAAAATAGTCTAATGACCTCTCTTTACCAACTGAGTCATTATCATAATGGGTTCATGTCCTTAAAGACTATCAGGCAGTGCCCCCTTTCTGCTCATCAGGCAGCCCCTCTCCACCTACCAGGCCTCTCTTCAGTCTCACACTGTCCCTTGCTACTCTAACTTATCGCTCCCTGTCTTATTCCAGTTCTTTTAAAAATGCCTGAACGATATAGGTTTCTTTTCACCCCTACACTGCTATTCCTCTGACAGAAATGGAGTCTTTTACAGACATTCACCCATTTAAATATGGCCATTGGAAAGAGGGATATGTCGAGAAATTGTGAGGATGTGGTTGAGCTCAGCAGGGCTTGAGCCTGAGGGGTGTGTCAATCCTGTTAGTCTCTCTCTCTTCCGAGAGGTTGAGCAAGGAGGGACAGCAGTAATCCCAAAGGTGTGCCTCATCCTATCACACTCCCTGCCTCACAAAGTTCCCTGAATTCCTGATACTATGGCCATTAGATAAAAAGAAAGGGGGAGATGTTGGGCAGCCCCCCTGCTCCATCCTCCATTGCTGACACTATGGTCTATTTACATAATCATTGTTTTGCCTGAAAGATCCCCACCACATTATCTTCTCAGGGTATTGCTAATTCCCACCAGTTAAAACCATCGCAACAGTTGCTAAGGATGCTTCCACATTCCCAGCATGTCTTTTGCCTCTCTCCACCCACTTTTCTAGCCATTTCCATTTTCAACTTGCCACTTCCAGTTTTTATCCCATAAAACCCAATTTTATTCCTGGCTTCACTTTCTTTTCTCTCCTGTGTCCCAACCTGGAGAAGGGCTGGTGTGCAGAGTGGGAGGCGGCTATTGCGGTTTGGTGACACATGGCCTAACACGCTGTGTTCACACCGGACTCTGGAGCACTCCCGCATCAATAAAGAATTGTGTTCCTGCTCCACCACGAGTTCCTGGTCTCTCTCCCACGTCGCTGAGTAAGCAGTAGCCCAGGTTGGCTCTGGTCTAGTTCTCTCCAACCCAGAGAGCACGTGCCCAGGAAGAAACACCCTCACACTAGCCCGGCAAAAGACAACACATTAAAGATGAAGCAGTAGTGGAGCTTGAAGAGTTCATGGAATATGAATTTAGACATTTCTCTGTCTCATGTAGGAAGTTTTAAAACAAAGAATAAAGCTTCAAGAAACAGGATACTTTATGCTTTAGTTCACATTTTTGTTTTATTCTTTCACTGTTTTCTCTCAATGTATTTTTAAAATAGTCTTTCACATATACATACTTTTTTCCCTCTTTTCTTTTATTATTAGTGACATAATAATGATTGACAAGACTGTGGGATAAGAGGGGAACAATTCGATACAATTCAAATTATTCCCACCACCAGAATTTGATATCCCTAGTCTTTATCCCTCTGGGAGTAGGGGCCTAAGAAAAGTCTGACTTGTGTAATTGCTTCTCCACAGGCCAATCCATACTCTCAGTCTGTTCCTCTCTTTCTCTAGTGGGATAGGGCTCTGGAGAGGTTGGGTTCTAGGACATACTGGTGAGGTCATCTGCCCAGGGAAATCAGGTTGTCCTTATGGTAGCATCTGCAACTTGGTGGCTGAAAAAGCATTAAGATATAAAGCAGAGCAAATTGTTTAATAATCAGGAAGCTAAAGATAAGAGTATAACATATGAAATTTGGGATCTTCAGGTTGGAAGAAGCTAGGAAGTCTATTTTAAGTATATTCCAAGGGGCCCATGACATTACTAATTTTTGCATGTGCTGGATAGCTAATGTGTAAATGGGTTAAGAGCAGTGTTTGGGAAGATGGTGTCAGAGTTGATGATAGGACTAGAAAGCTGGATCAGGGCAGAGAAGCTCCCAAATATGGGAAAAATATATAAATACTATTGGCTATAAACCCCATCAGTCTGACCTCAGGCCCATGTCTATTCATATTCAACACAGAAGCCTGTGTAAGCCCTGTATCCCTGTCTGTCTGAGCTCACATTCCATGGTCACAGCTAGGAACATTCTAGGCTGTACTTATTTCAGGACCAGTCTTCCTCGAGTGGCAGAGTATGTTGGCCCAGCCTTCATTCGGAGAATGGGACAATTTCTATCACTGTTGTTCTACACTGAGGGCAGTATACACACTTTTCTTGATCACACAATATCTACACAAGGCAAATAAATTTCTTTCTTTAAATATCTTGAATTCATTATGATAGGTGCCTCCCCTCCCCCCATTTTCCTCTGGCTGAAGGAGCACAGGAAAGGCATGGTACAAGAACTGAAGCTTTGCCTCTGCAGCATCCTTGAAACTGTACAACATTAGGAGGATGAGTGATGTCGACCTTGGAATTGCCAACCTCATAAGAGGGTAAGGAAAGATAGGACAAATGTTTTCTTTTTAAGCATTCATATGACTTCCCTTTAAAACATATGAAAATACAGACTTGAATCCTGTGTGTGTCCAGAAACACTTTCAGATAAAATTGGTTGCCTGGCAGATGACATCTATCAGTCACAGGTGGAAATATATTCAAAGGTTGAGAGAAGAGCCACTCTCAACAGGCCACTTCATACCTTTATTATACACCAGTGAACCATTCTGGCTCATAACTGCACTGCAATGTGACTAATGGAGCCATTCAGGGTTCATTCTGCTGAATCAGCTTGCAGGAACAAGCTGCAAAGTTTGTCTTTAGGAAGCTAGAGTCTGCATCTGAAGGAACTAATTTTTTCTTCACAGAACAAAAGCCAACTGTTCTTTTCAATAGATCCCAGAAGTAGAAAATACATATTAGATTATACTACCAGTGTGAGAGTGCGTATTCACACAAATATATAAGTGCATAAAAGTGGTGGGGCCTGAACTTGAGCTGGGTCATGCATATGGCAAAGCAGCACACTATTCCAAGTTAGCTATTTAATAGTCCTAGATAATATTTTATTTTTCAAATGATTTCAGATAGTCTTATGATATTTTTGAGTCCACAATATTCAGAGGTGGAAAAGATAGAGCCAAATTCTTTCAATGTCCTGGATCACCATCTTTTAGATCAATTATTAAAGAATGTCAGAACCTTGGTCTCCACTTTCTATGTCAGTTCTTACAGAGTTTCAGAATCCACGATTCCAAACTCCAAGATCATGGAAGTTTCCACTCTCAAAGATTTTAGAGAAAGAGGAGCTGTGTGGGCTTTGTTGCTATTCTGAAGAGAGATGTACAGCTTTTTGTTGCTGTTTTTTTTAACTTATACCAGCAATAGGTTTGGGGACTTAAAAGTACTTTCTTTACCTTAATTGGATGGTGTTATGATACTCGTTACAATAGAAAGTAGTTGACGTTAATCAAAACAACCGACTTCCTAATTGAATTGATAAGCCAGTGTCCTCTAAGGCACTTTCTAGCATACACTGTAGAATACGAGTAATTAGATGTATTTGGACAATATACTGAAAATTAAAAGTTATAAAAACATATGTATGATTTGTAAGTGTAATTTAAAATGTTAAGTTTTTTTTCATTTAATGACAATTATCAGTCATTCTTAGGAGATGGCAAACAAAATTTCCTTGGACTTTTATAAATGGAAGATAATAAGTCAAACAAAACATCTACACACACAATTATATTTCAAATATGAACATTTGTTTACCTACTCAGCATTTTTTTTTAATCAACTAAGGAGCAGAGAGATGCTCTTTCATGAAGGCATTAGCCAATAAGAAATCCCCAAGTCCCTCAGAATGCACAGCTATTTGTATGTTTGTGTCCTTTAAAATTAGTCTTTTATTGAGAGCTGACTCTGGATTGGTCTACACTGGTGCTGGGGTATGCCTGTGGACTCCCATTACTGTCAAAATATAGCCTCTACAGACAAGAAAGCTCTTTTTTTTTTTTTTTGCAAAGGGTGAGTTTTCCCCTGGAAAGAAAGCTTTGTAGTGAGTAGTTCTACATATTTTCTTGGTTAAAATGTTGCCTCTTCTCCTAAGATTTGCAGGTCTTGAATAGGTTGAGAATCTGCATAACTAATATCAATAGTTCTTACATCTGTTACCTGCTGGTCCTAGATCTCATTGAGAATCAGGCCTCTAGTGCTGTGTACACCAAGTACCTTATACTGTGTGTGACAAATACAGTCATCTGAGTGTACACCTGGCTTCTTTGTATTTCCTCAGGTCATGTACAATCTTGTTAGTTAATACAAAAGGTCTGGTTGCCAAAATTTCTTTAAAGACCCTAAAAACTCTACAGAAGACTATTATAAGTTCCTAGATCAAAGTTTACATCTTTTAATGATATTTTCTACTTTGAAAAAATGTGCGTGTGTTTGAATTTTTTTCCTTTTGTAAAAAAGATCTATTATTTAAGTCATGTGAGATAGAGTTATAGAGGATAGAGGGAGAAGCCAGAGGTGGGGGCCAGTGCACAACTTTGGCACATGCAACACCAGGGATGGAAACAGAAACCTCAGAAGAGTGGCTATTGGATTCTACAAGCAGAGTTATTTCCAAACTAGACTCTATGATTACATTGGGGGTGGGGTGGGGAGGAGGACCTACAAAGAAAGTCAACCATAGTCTTTTCATAAGATTTGGTTATGAAGGGCTTAACTATTTTAAAAATATATTTTATTTATTTATTTTGAATAGAGAAAGAGAAATTGAGAGATAGAGATAGAGAGGGAGGGAGGGAGGGAGAGAGGGACAGAGAGCAAGGGAGAGAGCGAATGAGTGAAAGAGAGAGAGACACCTGCAGCTCTGCTTTGCCATTTATGAAGCCCCCAACCCCCACAGGTGGTAGCAGGGGCTTTGAACCCAGGTCCTTACACTCTGTAATATGAGTGCTTTACTAGGTGAGCCACTCACTGTCTGGCCCCTCGTTCACCATTTTAAAGGAATGTCCATAGCACTGAGGAAAATCCGAATCCTTTACCGTTGTTTAAAAGGTCCATATAACTGATTTTTGCCTGTCCCTCTGACTTACCACTTTCTTTTTTACCCAATATATTTCATCTTAAGATCTCTGGCCTTCGTTCAGTTTTTTGAACATACCTAGTTTTTGGGAAAGGTTCATCCTCATGGTAGTTCTTTTTCTTTTTTAATTAATTAATTATTTTTCCCTTTTGTTGCCCTTACTGTTTTTTTATTGTTGTAGTTATTATTGTTGTTGTTACTGATGTCGTCGTTGTTAGGTAGGATAGAGAGAAATGGAGAGAGGAAGGGAAGACAGAGAGGGGATGAGAAAGACAGACACCTGAAGACCTGCTTCACTGCCTGTGAAGCGACTTCCCTGCAGCTGGGGGGCCAGGGCTCAAACTGGGATCCTTACCATGTGCTTACCTGCTGCGCTACCGCTGGACTCCTCCTCCTCCTCCTCCTCCTCCTCCTCCTCCTCCTCCTCCTCCTCCTCCTTTTTATTAGTGATTTAATAATGACGGATAAGGTTGTGGGACAAGAGGGATACAATTCCATACAATTCCCACCACCAGAGTTTCATATCCCATCCCCTCCATTGGAAATTTCCCTATTTATCCTTCTGGGAGTATGGGCCAAAGATCTTTATGGGGTGATGAAGGTGGGAGGTCTGGCTTCTGTAATTACTTCTCCACTGGACATGGGCATTGGCAGGTTGATTCATACCCCCAGCCTGTTTCTATCATTCCATAGTGGGGTAGGGCTCTGGGGTGGTTATTATCTTTATTTATTGGTTAGAGACAGCCAGAAATCGAGAGAGTAGTGGGAGATAGATCGATAGATAGATAGGGACCTGCATCACTGCTTCACCACTTGTAAAGCTTCCCCCTACAGATGGGAATGGGGCTCAAATATGGTTCTTGTGCACTGTAACATGATCGCTCAACCAGGTGCCCCACCACCTAGAACCATGTGCGTGTGCTTAATGTCCATATGTGAGTGTGTATTTTACATGTATTTAGCAAGTCACATGAATTCCAATCAACTCTCCCTGTGTAAATTATCCTATGTAAAACATATTGAGATGAGCACCTACAGGTTTCTAATCTGCATCTTCTCAACCCAAAATCTTAGTTTAGATCTGAGATTAGTCAGAGTGTGGTTACATTAAAATAACAGACTTAAAAAAATTTTTTTTTATTTTTATTTTTTTTAGATAGGACAGAGAGAAATGGAGTGAGGTGGGTGGAGGGGAAGACAGAGATTGGGAGAGAAAGATAGACACCTGCAGACATGTGTCACCACCTATGAAGTGACTCCCCTGCAGGTGGGGAGCTAGGGGCTCCAACCCGGATCGGTGCCACGTGCACTTAACCTGCTGCGCTACCCCCCACACACCCCCAAAATAACAGGCATTTTAAATGTTTACACTTTAAGTTGTGAATCTTTGGTTGAAAGGGTTTCAAATTAAAAAGAGCTTGATAACAGGTTTTTTATTATTAATTTATTTATAAAATAAAAATATCAACAAGATTGCAGAATAAGAGGGGTATAATTCCACACAACTTCCACCACCAGAGTTTCATATTTCATCCCCTCCCTTGAAAGCTTTCCTATTCTTTATCCTTCTGGGAGCATGGACCAGAAATCAGAAGTTATCTTTTGATTAAACACACTAAATGTGATGCTTCTCTCTTTTTTCTCCTTTGCAAACTGATAGCATAGCTAGTTCACCATTAGACACAGGTCTTATCTATTTTACCATTTACTAGCTCCATGGGGGGAAAAGTTCCTTTACTCACCCTAAGTTTCCACTGTATCTCACAAGTAAATGGTGTGTGTGTGTGTGTGTGTGTGTGTGTGTGTGTGTGTGTGTGTGTAGATCATAAGAGGTTTTTCCGAGAATCAAATCATAGACTCAAAACATTTGGTATACTATAGACACTCAGTACTATAGATTTCTTTCTGATCCAAAGATAACACTAAATAAAACTGAATTTAACTGGATCATACCATGGTAGTAGTAGCAGCTATGAGTGAAATATTCATTACTTCAATTCAAATGTATGCATTTTTTAATTTCAGGAAATGTTAGTATGCTACAAATATGCAATAAAGATAGCCTTCTTATAAATAAACACTTATTTAAAAATGCATTCCTTCTGCAAGTATTGCAAATATAATGCATTTAAAAAATAAACAGGAAATAAGTGTCATTGCTTAGTGTTTGCTGGGCTGGGATGTTATTCCTAATTTGAAATCATTGGAGTGGGATGTTATTCTCTAGATTGGAGTGTAGCCTCCAGGGATTATTTATACAGTGTAATGTTTTGGGGGGAGGATGTTATTTACCACCTGTAAGTTGCCTCTTTGGTTATTTTTGTTGAGAGGAAAACTGTAGCCTCTACCTCTATTAGGTAGTGTAGTTTGGCTAATGTATGGGTAACAGGAAAGAGTGAGAGGGGAAGCAACGTTAATGCGAGCTCCTGCCGTTTTTATTATCATGGCACCCGCAACAGTTAAGGTTGAGCAGCTGTTTCCATTATGAACTCCTATTTCAGGGGTTTATAACTGAGCTGTAAAAATTTGCTCTAGGCTAAAACTCCGCTCATCGGGTTTTAGCCTGGGAGAATCCCCCCCTTCATTATTATTTTTTTAAAGAAGAAATCAATTTAGCCATTTAGAATAAATAATATAAAAATAGAAATTTCAAAATGTTGACTTTTATCATGTTGATTCCAGATGTTGGAATTGATGGTAATTATATTTCTAGAACTTTAACCAGGAAAGTGAGTCTTGAAATCTTACCTCACAAATGCACATTTCCAGTATTTAATGCAGACTGACATAAAATTTAGTGAGAAGAAGCATTTCTTAGGTCATAAAACTAACTATTATATGTTAAGGATAAGCCAATATTTTTTTTATATTAATAATATTAATTTGTTTATTAATCAGATTTAGGAATTAGAATTGGGACAAGTTTCTAGAACTTGCTAGGTTATTTTGAATTTAACCAAGCAATATATTGGCACGTTAAAGTAAAGAAAGGTTATTGAAGTCCCTGGTCTCCCTGGTCTCCACCTTCAGGGGGAAAGTTTAACAAGTGGTGAAGCAGTGTTGCAGGTGTCGCTCTGTCTCTCTCCCTCTCTGTCTCCCCCTACCCTCTTGATTTCTGGCTGTCTCTATCCAATAAATAAATAAAGGTAATAAATTTTTAAAAAAAAGTTTATTGAAGATATTAATGCCATTTTCCATCATATATTTAGAAGTCCTTGACAGTATAGGGGAACCTGCCTACTTTCCATTGACTTATATACACAAGAAGATAATAAGAGCCAATATGGCACCATAGAAAGAGAATAGATACTGACATGATAGCATGATACAAAATATAGATATTTTTATGATGCAGGTATGGTGATTTCAACAGATTGGGTGCAGCTGAAAAGAGTCAGTTGTGGGGGCTGGGTGGGAGCGCACCTTGTTAAGAACATATATTACCATGTGTTGTTATTACCTGGGTTGGAGCCTCACCTCCCCACCTGCAGTGGGGAAGCTTCAGCATTGGTGAAGCATGTCTGCAGGTGTATCTCTTTCTCACCCTATCTCCCCTCCCCTCTTGATTTCTCTCTGTTCTATCAAATGTAATAGAAAGTGGGGAAAAAAGGGGGGGAGGAATGGCCACTGGGAGTGGTGGATTCATAGTGGATTCATAGTGCTGGCACTGAGCCGAGACCCAGCAAGAACCCTGGGGCAATTAAAAAAAATGTCAGTTGTATTGACCAACTTTGTCCTGATGAAAGAATCCCCTGAGTGTGACATCTGATATGCAGGTGGACCCAAATTATTGTCTGGGAGGATGATGTCATGGCTGGAAAAGGAAATAGAAAGCTGGATCAGGGAACAGAGTAACTTCCAAATATGGGAAAGGTGTATAAATATTGTTGACTCTAAACCCCATTGATTTGATCTGAGGCCCATATTCAGTATAGGAGCCTATGTAACCTGTAGGTCTGAGCTCACATTCTGTGGTCACAAGTAGGAATGTTTCAGGTTGCACCAATTTCAGGACCCATCTTCCTCTGGTGGTAAGTAGAGTATGTTATCCAACCTCTCTTTGGAGGATGGAACAGTCTCTACCATTGTTGATCCACATTGAGGGCAAGGCCCTATGGGGGCCCCCAAAGGGGTCCATTATGTTGTTCCTGATGGATATGACCAGTGACAGTGGAGACAGGGATCTATTCGAGGTCTAGGCCATCATATCTGTGTGGGAATCCCAGGACTCCCTGACTAGGGCCCCAGCTGATGGGCTGGCCTGATAATGACTAAAGAATCATCATTAAAGAATACCAGTCTCTTGCTCTTTCTCAGCTTTTGTAGTCCTTACTTTGACAAGATTAGCTTTGGAGTGATTGAGAGAAGTGTAATAAGAAGTAGGTGAGGAGGGTATCCAGGTCTAAGTAGAAACTATTTCATTAGATGCTTTATGATGTTTATTTATTTATTTAAAAAATTATTTTTAAAAGGGAAACAATGAAAAAAACTAGAGGAGAAGAGGAGTACAACTCTACACAATTTCCACCACCAGAACTCTGTATCCCCCCCCCTCCCTTGATAGCTTTACTATTCTTTAACCCTCTGGGAGTATGGACCCAAGGTCATTATGGGATACAGAAGGTGGAAGGTCTGGCTTCTGTAATTGCTTCCCTGCTGAACATGGGTGTTGACAGGCAGATCCATACTCCCAGCCTGCCTCTCTCTTTTCCTAGTGGGGTAAGACTTTGGGGAATCAGAGCTCCAGAACACATTGGTGGAGTTATCTGCCCAGGGAAGTCCAGTTGGCATCATGTTAGCATATGGAACCTGGTGGCGGAAAAAGTTAACATATAGATCCAAACAAATTGTTGACTAACCATGAACCTAAAGGCTGGAAAAGTTCATATGAAGATTTGGAGGATCTCTGTTTTGTAGATAGTTAGTTGTTTTATTTTAGTTATATTCCTAAGAGTCCATGACTATACTACTTTTTTTTTTTTTTTTTCTGAGCCTGACATCGATATGCAGGTGGATCTAAGTTATTGTCTAGGGAGATGATTTCATGACTGGAAAAAGGACCAGAAAGCTGAATCAGGAAAGAGAGTATCTCCCAAATATGGGAAAGATGTATAAATATTGTTGACTGTAAACCTCATCGATTTGATGTGATCTGGGGCCCATATTCAGCTTAGGAGCCTATGTGACCTTTGCGTCCCTGCATATCTGAGCTCACATTCTGTGGTCATGAGTAGGAACATTCCAAGCTGCCCCAATATCAGGACCCATCTTCCTCAGGTGGAACATAATGTATGTTGTCCAGCCTCCCTTCAGAAGATGGAACATTCTCTACCATTGTTGATCCACATTGAGGTCAAAGTCCTATTTAATAAAGGGGTCTATTGTGTTGTTCCTGATACTGTTGACCAGTAACAGTGGAAAGAGGGATCTATTTGAGATCTAGACCTGTTATGTCTGTTTGGGAATCTCAGGACTTCCTGACTAAGGCCCCAGCTGATGGGGTGGCCTGATATTGACTAAAGAGTCATCTTTAAAGTATGCCATTCTCTTGCCTTTATTCAGCTATTGTAGTCCTTACTTTGATAACGTTAGCTTTGGAATGAGTGAGGGAAGTATAATAGGAAGTAGGTGAGGCGGGTATCTATGTCTAAGTAGACACTATTTCATTATGAACTTTATGGTGTCTTTTTAGGGTTTCTACTTGCTTGCTTAATTTATTGACTCACTGCAAACTACTGTGCACTTTTACTTTAAGGTATATATTTTGCCCTAGTAAAATCATGGGCCCCTTGGAATATACTTAAAATAGACCTACTTGCTATTTCCAAAACAGAGACCCCAAATCTTCATTTGCAATATTCCAGTTCATGATTAGTCAGCAATTTGTTCTGCTTTATATCTTTACTCTTTTTCCACCAGGTTCCAGATGCTACCATGTTGCTAACCTTACTTCCCTGGGCAGACGACCCACCAGTATGTCCTGGAGCCCTGCTTCCCCAGAGCTCTGGCCCACTAGGGAAAGAGAGAGGCAGGGTGGGAGTATGGATTGATGTGTCAATGCCCATGTTCAGCAGGGAAGCAATTACAGAAGCCAGGCCTTTCACCTTCTGCACTCCGTAATGACCACTGGTCCTTACTTCCAGAGGGTTAAAGAGAAGGGAAAATATCAAAGGATGGGATGGGATACGGAGTTCTGATTGTGGGAATTGTGTGGAATTGTACCCCTCTTATTCTATAGTTGTTGTCAGTGTTTCCTTTTTATAAATAAAAAGAAATAAGGAAAGGGATAAATAAAGAAAGAAGGAAAGAAAGAAAGAAAAGAAGGAAAAAAGAAAGAAAGGGAGAATCCTCTTAAAAATGAGATTCCAGGTAAGAGGAAACAAATGGTACCAGGGTAGTCAGGAGGCAGAGGGAAAGGGGGGCCATGGGTAAGAGACTTCACTGTGATTTCCCTCAGAAGGGATGGAGGAGGTAAGGTAAACAGGACTAGGCCTGTCTAGTTAGAACCATTCAGTAGACCTTTGGGCAGAGGGTTGTTGCTCAGTGTCTGGGTATTGGTGTTTGGGTGTCGGTCACGAGGTGATTAGGGCAGGGGATGGGGTTCTTTGCATGACCCTGAATCTTCGGTCTTATATCAGTTAGAATTCTTTTCTTTTCTTTATTTATTTTTTAAAAATTTATTTATTTATTTATTTATATATTTATTTAATTTATTTATTCCCTTTTGTTGCCCTTGTTGTTTTATTGTTGTAGTTATTATTGTTGTTGTCGTTGTTGGATAGGACAGAGAGAAATGGAGAGAGGAGGGGAAGACAGAGAAGAGGAGAGAAAGATAGACACCTGCAGACGTGCTACACCGCCTGTGAAGCGACTCCCCTGCAGGTGGGGAGCCGGGGTTCGAACCAGGATCCTTATGCCGGTCCTTGTGCTTTGCGCCACCTGTGCTTAACCCACTGCGCTACAGCGACTCCCTATTTTTTAATTTTTTATTTAAGAAAGGATTAATGAACAAAACCATAAGGTAGGAGGGGTACAACTTCACACAATTCCCACCAGCCAAGCTCCATAACCAACCCCCTCCCCTGATAGCTTTCCCATTCTCTAGCCCTCTGGGAGCATGGACCCAGGGTCATTGAGGGTTGCAGAAGGTAGAAGGTCTGGCTTCTGTAATTGCTTCCCCGCTGAACATGGGCGTTGACTGGTCGATCCATACTCCCAGTCTGCCTCTCTCTGTCCCTAGTAGGGTGTGTCTCTGGGGAAGCTGAGCTCCAGGACACATTGGTGGGGTCTTCAATCCAGGGAAGCCTGGCCAGCATCCTGGTGGCATCTGGAACCTGGTGATTGAAAAGAGAGTTAACATACGAAGCCAAACAAATTGTTGAGCAATCATGGATCCCAAGCTTGGAATAGTGGAGAGGAAGTGTTAGGGAGGTACTCACTGCAAACTCTAGTGTACTTCTGCTTTCAGGTATATATTTTGCAGTAGTTTATGGATACATGTGAATATAAGCTCTCTCTCACAGAAACTGGTGTATATCTAGGTTATGGGACTTTGTTAGAAAGTGAACCAACCACCTGCGATGAAATTAGAGTGTACTATAAAAGGAAAGGTCTCACCCGAGTAATGAAGCTGAAGGGTTGTCATTCCACTCGTGAAGTCTCTGGACACAGTCTGAGGTGAAGCATGTTGAGGTGGCAATTGTTGCGTTGGTTAGGTTATGATCTGCGGATGCAATATTATTTGGTATGGATTGGGAGAGGCATATGGGAAAGTGGGCCCTATCCAAGGGTTCCAGGACTGGGGGAAGTAGGGGCTCTATAGTGGAGATGTGAGGTTCCTGCTGTCTTAGGGTTCAAAAAGACAATCGATAGTTAATGTTATCACCACATTATTTGGTAATTGGGTTAACTTTGAAAAGTCCTTTTGTTATGGTTTGCTGTACAGTATCCAGTATCTTGTATATAGCTGTGCTATTGGATGCTTCTAATCTACTTGGTCTAGGCTTTTGAGAGAGTCCGCATATCAAATACACAGCCTATATATTAAAAAGATTCAGTTTGTGTTTTGAGAAACTTTGAGACATACAACTGATTTTCCCCCTCTCATATTGATCAACTACTGATTCATATGTCTACATTTTGCTAGGAGTGTACATAAACACCATTCCCACCACCAAAAGACTGTGACCCATCCCTCCCACCCACTCCCACCCCCCACTGGCCCAGGAAGTTGCATGTCTACCTCTCACCACATGGTTTTTACTTTGGTGCCCTACTTACAATTTGATCAGGTCCTGCTTTTAGTTTCCCTTTCAGATCTTCTTACTCAACTTCTGTTGATGAGTGGGATCATCCCATACTCATCTTTATCTTTCTGACTTAGTTCACTTAACATAATTCCTTCTAGCTCTGTCCAAGATGGGTCAGAGAAGGTGGGTTCATTGTTCTTGATAGCTGCATAGTATTCCATTGTGTATATATACCACAGCTTTCTCAGCCACTCATCTGTTGTTGGGCACCTGGGTTGCTTCCAGGTTTTAGCTATTATGAATTGTGCTGCTATGAACATAGGAGTACACACCTCTTTTTGGTTGGGTGTTATGGAGTCCTTGGGGTATAAGCCCAGGAGAGGAATTACTGGATCATATGGAAGGTCCATGTCTAGCCTTCTGAGAGTTTTCCAGACTGCTCTCCACAGAGGCTGGACCAATTTACATTCCCACCAGCAATGTAAAAGGGTTCCTCTGTCCCCACAACCTCTCCAGCATTTGTTGCTGCTGTCCTTTTTGATGTATGCCATTCTTACAGGAGTGAGGTGGTATCTTAGTGTTGTCTTAATTTGCATTTCTCTGACAATCAGTGACCTAGTGAAGTTTTTCATGTTTGTTAGCCTTTTGGATGTCCTCTGAGGTGAATTTTTTGTTCATATTCTCTGCCCATTTTTGGATGGGGTCATTTGCTTTTTTGGTGCTAAGTTTGCGGAGCTCTTTATATATTTTGGTGATTAGTTTCTTGTCTGATGTAAGGCATGTGAAGATCTTCTCCCATTCTGTGAGGGGTGTCTCATTTGTTTAATAGTTTCTTTGGATATGCAGAAGCTTTTCAATTTGTTGTAGTCCCATTGATTTGTTTCTGCTTTAGTCTTCCTTGCAATTGGGTTTGATTCATCAAAGATGTCCTTGAGGTGTAAGTGGGAAAGTGTTTTACCAATGTTTTCCTCTAAGTATTTGATTGTTTCTGGTCTGACATCTAGGTCTTTGATCCATTTGGAGTCAATTTTTGTTTCTGGTGAGATTAAGCGGTTCAATATCATTCTTCTGCATGTTACAACCCAGTTTTCCCAGCACCATTTATTGAAGAGATCTTCCTTTTTCCACTTAATCCTTTGGGCCCCCTTATCAAAGTTTAGATGCCCATAGGTGTTGGGATTTATTTCTGGGATTTCAATTCTGTTCCACTGGTCTGTGTGCCTATTTTTGTTCCAGTACCATGCTGTTTTGATGATGATGGCTTTATAATATAGTTTAAGGTCTGGGAGTGTGATGCCACCATTTATGTTTCTTTTCCTCAAGATGGTTTTGGCAATTCTAGATGTTTTCAGGTTCCAGATAAATGATTGTAGTGTTTGTTCTATTCTCTTAAAGAAGCTTGGTGGAACTTTGATGGGTATTGCATTAAATTTGTATATGGCTCTGGGGAGAATATTCATTTTGATGATATTTATTCTTCCAATCCATGAGCATGGGATATCTTTCCATTTCTTGGTATCAGTTTCTATTTCCTTGAGTAGCGACTCATAGTTTTCAGCATACAAGTCTTTCACTTCTTTGGTCAACTTTATTCCTAGGTATTTGATTGATTTTGCTGAAACAATAAATGGGAGTGATTTCTGGATGTCTTCTTCTTCAGATTTAGTGTTTGCATAAAGAAATGCCACTGATTTTTGTACATTGATTTTGTACCCTGATACCTTGCTATTTTGCCTAATAACTTCCAGTAATTTTCTGCTGGATTCTTTAGGTCTTTCTATGTATACTATCATATCATCTGCATATAGTGAGAGCTTGACTTCTTCCCTTCCAATCTGTATTCCTTTGATTTCTTTCTCTTGCCTGATTGCTATGGCAAGAACTTCCAATACTATGTTGAAGAGTAACGGTGACAGTGGACAGCCCTGTCTAGTCCCCGATCTGAGAGGGAATGCTTTCAGCTTCTGTCCATTGAGTATGATGTTGGCTGTAGGTTTGCTATATATAGACTCCACTATCTTGAGGAATTTCCCATCTATTCCCATTTTTTGTAGAGTTTTGAGCATGAATGACTGTTGGATCTTGTCAAAGACTTTCTCTACATCTATTGAGATAAGCATGTGGTGGTTGGCTTTGCTTTTATTGATGTGGTGAATGACATTGATTGACTTACGGATGTTGAACCAGCCTTGCATTCCTGGGATGAATCCCACTTGGTCGTGATGAACAATCTTTTTGATATGTTGCTGTATCCGGTTGGCCAAGATCTTGTTTAATATTTTGGCATCTATGTTCATCAGAGATATCGATCTGTAGTTTTCCTTTTTTGTTCTTTCCCTATCAGTTTTTGGTATCAGGGTGATGTTGGCTTCATAGAAGGTGGAAGGGGGTATTCCTGTTTCTTCAATCTTATGGAATAGCTTAAGAAGTATGGGTATTAACTGTTTCCTGAAAGTTTTGTAGAATTTGTTTGTGAAGCCATCTGGTCCAGGACTTTTGTTGTTGGGGAGATTCTTAATAACAGTTTCAATTTCTTTGTCTGTGACTGGTGCATTTAGATTTTGTAGTTCTTCTTGGTTCAGTTTTGGAAGGGCATATGCTTCTAGGAATTGTTCCATTTCTTCCAGATTCTCTAGCTTGGTGGCATATAGTTCTTTATAGAAGTTTCGCAGGATTCTCTGGATTTCTGTGGTGTCAGTTGTGGTATCTCCTCCATCGTTTACAATTCTATTAATTTGAGTCTTCTCTCTTTTTTGTTTGGTGAGTCTGGCTAGGGGTTTGTCAATTTTGTTTAATCTTTCAAAGAACCAACATTTGGCTTCATTGATCTTTTGTATGGTTCTTTTATTTTCAATGTTGTTTATTTCTGCTCGAACTTTAGTGATTTCTGTCCTTCTGGTTGCTTTAGGGTTCCTTTGTTCCTCTTCCTTTAAGTCCTTGAGGTGTACAGTAAGGTCGTTCATTTGAGCTTCTTCTTGGTGTTTAATACGTGATTATATGGCTATAAGTTTCCCTCTCAGGATTGCTTTAGCTGTGTCCCAAATATTTTGACAGGTTGTGCCTTCATTTTCATTAGTTTCCAGTAACATTTGAATTTCCTGCTTGAGTGAGTCTCTGACTCAGTGATTCTTAAGGAGTTTAGTTTCCAAATTCTGTGTCTTTTAATAATTTTCTGTTTGTTGTTAAATGTTAGTTTTACTCCACTGTGGTCTGAGAAGATACTTGGGATGATTTCAATGCTCTTGAATTTATTGATGCTGTCTTTGTGGCCTAACATGTGGTCTATCCTTGAGTATGTGTTATGTGGATTTGAAAAGAAGGTGTATTCCAGTTTTTTGGGGTGGAGGAGTCTGAAAATGTCCAAGAGGTCTAGTCTGTCGATCTCTTCATTTAATTCTCTTGTATCTTTATTGGTTCTCTGCTTTGTTGATCTGTCTAAGTGTGAGAGTGGGGTATTGAAGTCTCCCACTATTATTGTATTACTATTGATGTATTTTTGAAATTCTTTCCGTAGGTGCTTAATGTATTTAGATGGTCCCTCGTTGGGTGCATAGATGTTAATAATTGTTAAGTCTTCTTGGCTGATTGATCCTCTAATCATTATGTAATGTCCTTGCCTATCTTTTATTACTTTATTTAATTTAAAATCTATCGAGTCTGAGATGAGAATGGCTGTTCCTACCCTTTTTTGTGATCTGTTAGCCTGTATGATAGTTTTCCATCCTTTCACTTTAAGTCTGTGTTTATCTTGTTGTGACAGATGGGATTCTTGCCAGCAGCATATGATTGGGTTATGTTTTCTGATCCATCCCCCCACCCTGTGCCTTTTGATGGGTGAGTTTAAGCCATTGACATTTATTGATTTTATGGATTTAATGTATTGTAGTGCCATTGTTCTAAAAAAATTTGTTTGCTCTGATATATTGCAAGTATTATAGTGATGTTCTTGTTTATAAGAGGTCTTTTAGTACCTCTTTCAGGGCCAGCTTAGTGATGGTTGCCTCCTTTAACTGTTGTTTATCTAAGAAGGTTTTGATCTCTCAATGTAGTTTGAATGAAAGTCTAGCAGGATATATTATCCTTGGTTGAAACCCTTTTTCATTCAGGGCTCGATAAATATCTTGCCACTCCCTTCTGGCTTTTAGAGTTTGAGTGGAGAAGTCTGAATATAATCTTATGGGTTTTCCCTTGTATGTGACTTTTTGTTTCTCTCTTGCAGCCATTAGGAGCCTTTCTTTATCCTTACTTCTTCTCATTGTGACTATGATGTGTCTTGGTGTCTTCAGGTCTGGGTTGATTCTGTTTGGTTCTCTGGGCCTATTGAATCTTTATATCCTTTCTGTTATTTCAGGTCTGGGAAGTTTTCTTCTATTATTTCCTCTAGAATGTTTGCTTCCCCTTCCTCTCTTTCTTCCTCTGGCAGGCCAATTATACGAATGTTACTTCTTTTGAGATCATCCCATATGTCTCTGTTGTTGTTTTCAGTGTCTCTCAATCTCTTTTTAAGCTCTTTCACCTCTTTCTTTGTTTTCTCTAACTCATCCTCTGTCTGACTAATTCTGTTTTCTGCTTCTGTTAGTCTGCTTTCCCTTGCCTCAGCTTCTTTCTTCATTACAGCTATTTCAGCTTTCAGTTCTCTAATTGCCTCAAGATAATCAGTATTTTCCTTGGGGGTCTCAACTGTTGTTTCCCTAATCCTGCCATTCCTTTCCTCCAATGTTGTTTTCATTTCTGTGATTAATAAGTTTATTATTGCTTGCATACTTTTCTTATCTATGGTTACTTCTGGCTGATTTGTAGTTTCTTCTGGGCTCTTGTCTTCATTCATTGGAGTAGCAGTTTTATTTGTTTTTGATCTACCCATTTTTTTTTTTTGATTTATGTGTTTCTTTTTTTTTATGCTCTATTTTTCCTCAGTTGTTGTGTCTTGAGTACAAGTAACACTGTACTAAATACCTTTATGACAATTGCACTCTCCAACCTCAGGAATTACATTAGCAACTGAAGTAAGTATTGAAGTAGTTTAAGCTTTACCAGTTATCCAAACAATTTCTCCAGTCCGTGAAAAAATAGTAACCAAATCCCAGTGAAGAAAGAGAAAAGAAAGAAAGGATAGCAAATCTACTATCCACTGTATATTCTAGGGGTAACAAGAGGGGAAAGGGAACTAGAGCAGAGATACACACATAGAGAGTCCACTCTGAGTCCGATTTCTTCCCCAAAATAATTCACAAATTCAGAAAGGCAAAGAAGAAGGAAGAAGTGTTTGACAAGATTTAAAAAAAAAAGAGAGAGAGAGAGACAAGATAGAGAAAAGGGAGAAGATAAGAAAAAGAGCTGTACTTTAAGAGCAGTGAAAGGAAATTCCCAAATGTGTATCAGTGAATTCAAAAAAGCACCCTGTTTGGTGGTGTGGCGGTTCCTGCTAGGAGCTGGTCCCCAGGGACTTCTTATGGGGGGTGGGCCGGGAAGGAGGTATGCTTGAAAATTAAAAGGAAGAAAAAAAAATTTTTTTCCCCTTTTTTCCCTACTCTAATTCTTAACGCAAATTAAGTTATAGTCACCTCCTTGGTGTTACCGCTAGGACCCCTTATTGGCTGGCCTGCTAAAGGCAGAAAATCCTACCGTTTCCAGGAGATGTGGTCGGAGCTCAGCCACTAGCAGCTTCTCAGTCCTTCATCTTCCGGGAAACCCCCCCTCCAGACTTTTTTAAAGGATTTCTCAAAAATGAAAACTAGCTCCAAGTCCTTTTGATCCAATGAGAGCTATACTCAAGAAGTCTTCGGATCCACCTTCAAGGTCACGGTGGTCCCCGGAGACTCCCAAGAGAAAGCCCCTGAGCTACAGTGCTCCTTCCCGATCCTCTGCCGGCCTCCCAGCAGCACTCTGCAACCGGCGGAGGAGCCGTCTTCCCGGGCGGAGGACAGTGCCTGGCGCACCCGCCTTGCCTGCCGCCACCTGGGAAGTCTGGAGCAGCCGCCTGCTAGTCCATGCCACCTTTACTCTAATTCTTAACCCAAATTAAGTTATAGTCACCTCCTTGGTGTCACCGCTAGGACCCCTTATTGACTGGCTTGCTAAAGGCAGAAAATCCTACCGTTTCCAGAAGATGTGATCAGAGCTCAAGCCACTAGCAGCTTCTCAGTCCGCCATCTTCCGGGAACCTCAGTTAGAATTCTGATTCTCTTTCTGTAGTTGTGTGTCCCTGGGGTAGCTTACTAAACCTCTCTGTGCTTCAGTTCTCTTAGCTATGTAATAGTTCTTTTAAAGTATTTCAGGGTTAGTGGGTTATAGTACAATTATTGACACTTAGGTGCAATTTATCATCTCATTATAAGTGTGTGCAAAAACTTCTTCTTCCAAAATTATCTGTGACCTCCATAAGACAGGACTAGAACGACTTCAGGAACCCACCAAATTACTGGTGAGTGCAAATACATGTGGCTCATGGACAGAGAGGAGCCTAGGGAGAGATTAAGTGGCTGGTAACAGTCCAGCAGTTTACCAGTTGAGACACCACCTCCAGTCTGTTTACCAACAAAAAGATGGCTGAAAGGAGGAGAGGACTCCCCTAAGACTCACCAAATGCAACTGTGAGTCTCCGTTGCTACTGGCCTCAGAGGCTGGAACAGCAGGGTGGAGGCCCTATGCTGACATCTGGGAACAGAGAACTGACCAGGAAACTCAGGAGAAGATCTACATCTTGGTGGCCTAGTGATAGGGCTGTGTGGTTGGAACCTTTCCATGTTGTTCTCCTGATGAGAACATAGTGAATAGTTGCCTCAGAACCTACAAACTATAAATGGGACTTGTTTAGAAACTCACAGGGCCCCGCAGTGTTGTCCGGCTTCCCAGAGAAGCTGAACTGGAGCTTTGGATCCTTGGGGTGTGAGAGTCTCTTTGCATAACCACTGTATTATCTCTCCCCCACCCTGCTTTATCTTTAGGTCAGGAGTGAGGGATTAAGCTAAGAAGCCTACTTATAGTTTAAAAGCCCCATAACCTACAGGGAAGAAGAAAAACAAAAGGGGCTTTTAATAGCCTCTCTGCTCCAACTCAGGGATTGAAATAATATGGAAACAACTATTAATTTCCACAACTGTGAGCCATCTAAGTACCTTACTTAGACACAAGTCAATCCAGGCAAGAGTCATCAGTAATTTGAAAAGTACTGAGAGAGGGACCTCATAACATATTATATAAAATGGTTAAACCAACAAGAAGAAGTATTGGAGAAATGAACCAGGAAAGGAGTCCAGCTAAAAGCCCCTCAAAGGTAGAAGCATAAAATAATGAGAGCAACATCCAAACACCAGTTAAGAAAATAATCACTGTTGGGTAGTATGTCACCTCCCCCTGGCTTCTGCTTAACCATATGCCTATATAGGGATTTACTGATTCAAAGCTTATATCAGTAAATCCCTATATAGGCATATGGTTAAGCAGAAGCCAGGGGGAGGTGGCATACTACCCAACAAATCACAGGAGTGAGTAAAGAGTTTGAAAGAATTATCATCAGAAATACAGAAACAACAAATGAGTCTCTGGAAAAAAACACTAATTATCTGAAGGTTTTTAGAGAGCTGAAAGCTGAAATAGCTCAGCTAAGAACACAACTAGCTGAACAAGCTAAAACAGTATCAGAACAGGGTCACAAAATAGATGAACTCCAGAAAACAGTAGAGGGGAGAGAGAATAGAATCAATGAGGCTGAAGATAGAATTAGCAAGATTGAGGACGAATTAGAGACAAATAAAAAAGAAGTCAGAGCTCTCAAAAAGAGATTAAGAAATACTGAAAACAACAACAGAAACCTATGGGATGGCTTCAGAAGAAATAATACAAGCATTATTGGCTTACCAGAGGAAGAAAAAGAGGGAGGGGAAGAAAGCATTCTTCAGGCCATAATAGCTAAGAACTTCTCTAGTCTAGACAACATCAAAGACATAAAGACAACCTAATGGCCCACAAAAAAGGGCAGGAACAGCTATTCTCATAGCTGACATGATAGACTTTAAAATAAATAAAATAAAAAAAGATAGGGATGGACATTACTTAATGTTCAGAGGATCAGTCAATAAAGAGGACTTAACAATTATTAACATTTATGCATCCAATGAGAAGCCATCTAAATACTACCATCAAAAATCTACTGAAAGAGCTACAGCAATATATTAACAGCAACACAGTCATAGTAGGTGACTTCAGCACCCCACTCTCTCAAGTTGACAGATCATCCAGGCAAAAAATCAATAAAGAAATGAGGGAGCTAAATGAGGAGATAATTAAACTAGAACTATTGGACATTTTCAGATTCATCCCAAGAAACTGGAATACACATTTTACTCAAGTCCACATGGGTCATTCTCAAGGGTAGACCATATGTTAGGCCACAAAGACAGCATCAGCAAATTCAAGAACATTGAAATCATCCCAAGCATCTTCTCAAAAACTCCCTCTCCCAATTTAGGGTTGTTTCCCCTGCCCAACATGAGTTATCCCATTTTTAAGATATCAAGACTAAATAAGACAATCCACATAAAGCAAGCAATTCAAGATAGTACTTAGTAGATTTCAAACTAATGACAGTTTTTCATTAAGGTATTTTCTTATAAATCCAACTCTGCACTGTGAACATCTATGGACTTGGAAGAAATGGTTTTGCAAAATTCATCTGAATCTACTCGTCTAGAGAGAGAAAAATATTTCTTGCTTCTGTTATCCACTAGTTACTAATATAATTTTGTTGGTACTTTGTCATATAACTATATAACAGAAGAGCATTCCAGAAAGTCCTAATGATCATTTACACAATGACAAAATGTGTGGATTTCCCAAGGAGCTTGTCAAACAGGTTGACTAGCTTATTGTTCTTCCACCCACTCTACTCCCTGCCTCATCCAGTTCTTTGTTGACTAAAAACTCCCTGGTGTGGATTCAAATCTCACCTACACACAGCTCACATGGCCAAGTAGAAGGACTAGAACATATACATATTTGTGTAGGCTGGACAGAGGGGAAGGGTATGTACATTTTTATTATGCATTTTTGTTTTGTTTATTTGGTAAAAGCACTCTGAAACCAGACAACTCTATCTGCTGTGCTTCCCAAGACAAACTAATTCTAAAGCCTCATGATATATACATAAGACTTAGCCAAGAGACCAGTGTATAACCTCATATTCTCTTCAACCATTTTGGGGCTTGTAGCATGCATTTTCTAATAGATAACAAAAACGATGTGGAAGACATGGTTTTCACAGAAGACTCAAGTTATATGGTGCCATAGTCTGTATTTTCTATATGTATCTATAGCTCTGGGGCTCACATTTGTGAAACAATTGATTGCATTGACTTTTACAGGAGTGTAACAACAACAATAATAATAATGTTTTCCCACTAGCTGTGACAAAAGCACACATACCCCTATAATCAAGAATTACCTAGTTGCATCAAAGAAACTTTCCAAATTGTGTTCCTAGAAGTGCATGTCATTAATAGATTGACCCATGTAATGATAATAGAGTTAATGATAAATAATTTTAAGGGTGGGAATAGATAGCATAATGATTATGCAAAGAGACCCATGCCTAAGGCTCCAAAGTCCTAGGTTCAATCTCTCCACACCACGATAAACCAGAGCTGATCAATGCTTTGGTAAAATAAATATAAGTATAACAACAATAACAATAATAATAATTTTAGAAAATTTGGGGTTGAAACAAATCTCTTCAACATGGGAATGCACAACAAACAGGTGTTGTACTCAATTTTCATCTTGTTCAGTTCTAACCAAATTGTTTTACATGAAGAGCTGTGATCATTAGTAGATTACTTATCAGTTATTCCTAGTGAGTAAACAGGATTATTTTTAGGTTCCTTTCCACCTAGGAGTCAAAATGCTAATTTAGCTAAGCTTCCAGTAATGCATACTATTAAGACATTTAATATCAAAGGCATCTATAAAGTAACACATTCTAACTATGTTTTTCGATTTATTTATTTTTATTGTCTAAGATTTTTTTTTTTGCCTCCAGGGTTATCACTGAGACTTGGTGCCTGCACTATGAACCCACTGCTCCTGGAGGCTATTTTTTCCCTTTTGTTGCCCTTGTTGTTTATTGTTGTTGCTATTATTATTGTTACTGCTGGATAGGACAGAAAGAGCAGGGGAAGACAGAGAGGGAGGAGAGAGAAAGACAGACACCTGCAGACCTGCTTCACTGCCTGTGAAGCGACTCCCTCTGCAGGTGGGTGGCTAGGGGTTTGAACCGGGATCCTTACTCCAGTCCTTGTGCTACACGCCATGCGCACTTAACCTGCTGCGCCACTGCCCAGCCCCCTGTTTTTCTTTTATTCAATCACTTCTACATTCACTTACTAAAGTTTCTTAGAGTATGTTGTAAGTACTTGATGTTTGTTTATTTTTCAGCTTTAGTCTCTTTCTCTAGTACATGCTTATTGTTAATCTCAAAAATTATTAAAGTTAAACAGAATGCTTGAAAAGAAAAATTATGAGCACACTAGGAACAATGGCTACTTTTCTAGAAAATTAAAAAAACAAGGTGATCACTAAAGTTTACTTCTGAGAGCAAATATGTTAAATATCTATAAATTACATGGCAAATCTTCTAGTGTTCAAACCTAAGAAAAGCAATGTCATAACAACAGCAAAAGTTTTTTCATGTGTGTTTGTGTGTGTGTAAGCTTTATATATGAAAATGTGACTTTTTGTGTTGCATATTTACAAATTAAAATGGCATTTAAGTAGTCAGCTTCACTACATGAATAACAAAGCCATGCAACTGGAATTCTAAAAAAATGTGGGAAAAAAATTCTTAATCTTAGTAACCTAGTCAAGTTTACTGTTTTGTAGCCCACGGTTTTTCTAGACATTAATCTTGTGTGGACATACTTTATACATAATGACAAAGAGTAAAATAGTCATATTTTGTGTTTTTGTAAGCTCTGAAGCTTTATCTACATTGCTACATAACCCTTGTAATTGCCATTTTAATGTCTTATGATGCCCAGAGTGGTTGCATGCTTCTCTCAAACATACCAAATGATATTGCATCCACCGATCCCGCCTAATCAAAGCAACGAGTACCACCTCAGAATGCTTCATTCAGACTGTGTCCAGAGACATCAGGCATGGAATGTCAACCCTTCAGACTCATTACTCAGGTGAGACCTTTCCTTTCATAGGATTCTCTAATTCCATTCCAAGTGGTTCACTTCCTAACAAAGTCCCAAAACCTAGATATAGACCAAGTACCATTAGATAGAGCACATGTTCACATGTATCCATAAATTTGGGCAAAATATATACCTGAAAGCAAAAGTACACAATAGTCTGCAGTGAGTCAGTGTAAAGTTCCTAATGAAATAGTATCTAATTAGACATAGATACCCTCGTCACCCATTTCCCATTAGACTTCCCTCACACACTCCCAAGCTATCCTTATCAAAGCAAGGACTGCAAAATCTGAATAAGGGCAAGAGACTGGCATATTTTAATGATGACATTTTAGTCACTATCAGGCCACACCATTACCTGGGCCCTAGTCAGGGAGTCCTGAGATTCCCAAACAGACATGATGGGCCTAGACCTAAAATAAATCTCTCTCTCTCCATTGTCACTGGTCATCTCTATCAGGAACAACAAAATAGACCCCTTTGTGGGCCCCCATAGGACCTTGCCCTCAAGTTGGTTCAACAACAGTTGAGAATGTTCCATCCTCCCTTAGGAGGATGGACAACATACTCTATGCTATACCTGAGGAAGATGGGTCGATATTGGGGCAGCTTGGAAAGTTCCTACTCATGACCACGGAATGTGAGCTCAGATCTACAGGGATGCAAAGGTCACATAAGCTCCTAACCTGAATATGGGCTCCAGACCAGATCAAATCAATGGGGTTTACAGTCAACAATATTTATACACCTTTCCCATATTTGGGAGCTACTCTCTTCCCTGATCCAGCTTTCTGGTCCTTTTTCCAGCCATGACATCACCTCCCCAGACAATAACTTGGATCCACCTGCATATCAGATATCAGGCTAAGGGAAAAAACAAAAAGCAAAAAGAAAAACTAGTATAGCCACAGACCCTTTGGAATTTAATTAAAATATGCCTACTTGCTATCTACAAAGTGGAGGACCCTCCAACTCTTCATCTGCACTATTCCAGCCTTTAGGCCCATGATTTGTCAACAATTTGTTTGGCTTTGTATGTTAACTGTCTTTTCAGTCACCAGGTTCCAGTTGCTAGCATGATGCTGACCAGACTTCCCTGGACAGACAACCCCACCAATGTGTCTTGGAGCTCTGATTCCCTAGAACCCAGTCCCACTAGGGAAAGAGAGAGGCAGGCTGGGAGTATGAATCGACCTGTCAATGCTGATGTTCTGTGGGAAATCAGTTATAGAAGCCAGACCTTCCACCTTCTGCACCCCACAATGACCTTGGGTCCATATTCCCAGAGGGTTAAAGAATAGGAAAGCTATCAGGGGAGGGGATGGGATATGGAGTTCAGGTGGTGGGAATTGTGTTGTACCCCTCTGATCCTATGGTTTTATCAATGCTTCCTTTTTATAAATTAAAAATTATAATTAATAGGGGCTGAGGTGTAATAAATGGGAGAACACATGACTCATATGTATGAGACATTAGATTCTATTTCTGTCCCCACCCCTCACCCACACACAAAAACACACACAGCAATTACCATTCACAGAAGCACTATTCACAGTGCTTTAGCAAAGGTATAAAGAGCCCACATGTCCACCAAGTGTCGAAAGAAGAAATTGTGGTTGATTCATGCAAGGGAATATTCCTCAGTCGTAACAGGAATGAAGTTTTGACACATGCTGTAATATGGCTGAACCTCGAGAACACACTAAATGGAAGAAGTCAGGCATAAAATGTGACATAGTGCGGGTTAAGCGCAGGTGGCGCAAAGCACAAGGACCGGCATAAGGATCCTGGTTCAAACGAACCCCGGCTCCCCACCTGCAGGGGAGTCGCTTCACAGGCGGTGTAGCACGTCTGCAGGTGTCTGTCTTTCTCTCCTTCTCTCTGTCTTCCCCTCCTCTCTCCATTTCTCTCTGTCCTATCCAACAACGACAACAACAATAATAACTACAACAATAAAACAACAAGGGCAACAAAAGGGAATAAATAAATAAAATAAATATTAAAAAAAAGTGACATAGTGTATAATTCCGTGTATGTGGACTACCTAGACTAGACAAGTCCTTAGAAACACAATGTGGAATAAGGCTTCACAGAAAGGGAAGATGAACAATGAGTGTGAGGCTTCTTTTGGGGGTGATGAAATGTTTTAGAACTGGAGAGTGGTGAAGGTTTCAAATTATCATAAATGAACTAAATGCTACCAAAGTCAGTTCTTCCTTTTAAAGTGACTACACATGACATGAATTTCTCATAAAAATATCTCATTTTTTATTTTAAATTTTTTATTTATAAAAAGGAAACATTGACAAAACCATAGGATTAGAGAAATATAACTCCACACAGTTCCCACCACCAGAACTCTGAATGCCATCCTTTCCCTTGATAGCTTTCCTATTCTTTAACCCTCTGGGAGTATGGACCCAAGGTCATTGTGGGATGCAGAAGGTGGAAGGTCTGGCTTCTGTAATTGCTTCCCCGCTGGACATGGGCATTGACAGGTCAATGTACACTCCCAGCCTGCCTCTCTCTTTCCCTAGTGGGGAGGGGTTCTGAGGAATCATAGCTCCAGGACAGATTGGTGGGGTCGTCTGTCCAGGGAAGTCTGGTTGGCATCATGTTAGCATCTGGAACCTGGTGGCTGAAAAGAGAGTCAACATATCAAATTAAAAAAAAAATTCTGTTGTATCACATCAAACCAAAAGATTCTGGGGATGACAGGTAGGGAGGGGACTGTGTGGGGGTGGGGTTTGCTTTGGGGTCTTGGCTCATGATGGTGGGAAAAGACATAAGTTAGCAGTGAAAGTTTTTATTTATTTATTTATTTATTTATTTATTTATTTATAGAAAGGATTAATTAACAAAACCATAAGGTAGGAGGGGTACAACTCCACACAATTCCCACCACCCAATCTCCATAACCAACCCCCTCCCCTGATAGCTTTCCCATTCTCTAGCCCTCTGGGAGCATGGACCCAGGGTCATTGAGGGTTGCAGAAGGTAGAAGGTCTGGCTTCTGTAATTGCTTCCCCGCTGAACATGGGCGTTGACTGGTCGGTCCATACTCCCAGTATGCCTCTCTCTTTCCCTAGTAGGGTGTGTCTCTGGGGAAGCTGAGCTCCAGGACACATTGGTGGGGTCTTCAATCCAGGGAAGCCTGGCCAGCATCCTGGTGGCATCTGGAACCTGGTGATTGAAAAGAGAGTTAACATACGAAGCCAAACAAATTGTTGAGCAATCATGGATCCCAAGCTTGGAATAGTGGAGAGGAAGTGTTAGGGAGGTACTCACTGCAAACTCTAGTGTACTTCTGCTTTCAGGTATATATTTTGCAGTAGTTTATGGATACATGTGAACATAAGCTCTCTCTCACAGAAATTGGTGTACATCTAGGTTATGGGACTTTGTTAGAAAGTGAACCAACCATCTGAGATGAAATTAGAGTATACTATGAAAGGAAAAGTCTCACCTGAGTAATGAAGCTGAAGGGTTGTCATTCCACACCTGAAGTCTCTGGACACAGTCTGAGGTGAAGCATATTGAGGTGGCAATCGTTGCGTTGGTTAGGTTGTGATCGGCGGATGCAATATTATTTGGTATGGATTGGGAGAGGCATATGGGAAAGTGGGCCCTATCCAAGGGTTCCAGGACTGGGGGAAGTAGGGGCTCTATAGTGGAGATGTGAGGTTCCTGCTGTCTTAGGGTTCAGAAAGACAATCGATAGTTAATGTTATCATCACATTATTTGGTAATTGGGTTAACTTTGAAAAGTCCTTTTGTTATGGTTTGCTGTACAGTATCCAGTATCTTGTATATAGCTGTGCTATTGGATGCTTCTAATCTAATTGGTCTAGGCTTTTGAGAGAGCCCGCATATCAAATACACAGCCTATATATTAAAAAGATTCAGTTTGTGTTTTGAAAAACTTTGAGACATACAATTGATTTCCCCCCTCTCATATTAATCAACTACTGATTTATATGTCTACATTTTGCTAGGAGTGTACATAAACACCATTCCCACCACCAAAAGACTGTGACCCATCCCTCCCACCCACTCCCACCCCCCACTGGCCCAGGAAGCTGCATGTCTACCCCTCACCACAGGGTTTTTACTTTGGTGCCATACTTACAATTTGATCAGGTCCTAGCAGTGAAAGTTTTACGCTGACACCTGTCATGGTGAGATGAGAAATTGTATGCATGTGTCAACAACTATCCCGGACTGTTAACCCTCCAATGAAAAGAAAATCTTTACATTCTGGAGACACATACACCTGGGTTCTGACTTTGACTTTTCCATCCACTTGTTGTGTGGCCACGGGTTAAGCCACTTCACCTCTCTGAGCTTCATGTTCATTATCTGTGAAAAAAGAAATAAAAAAGCATCTACTCACATGATAGACAGCAACAAGAAATTAAGAGGTATATACTCAATACAATACTCCTCTGCAATTGAAAAAAATATTGCATCATTCAGAACAAAAGAACTGGAGATCATATTTTTTAAGTGAAGTTGATGGAGAGGAGTAAGAAATAATGGATGTGCATATATGGAAAAGAAAAAATGGAAACAAACTTGTAGAATAAACAGTCACTTCCTGGGCTGATGACCTCACCAATGTATCCCGGATCCTCGCCTCTCCAGAGCCCTACCTTACCAGGGATAGACAGAAACAGGCTGGTGTTATGGATCAACCTTCCAATGCCCATGTCCAGCGGAGAAGTAATTGCAGAAGCCAGTCTTTCACCTTCTGCACCCCATATAACTTTTTGTTTCATACTTCCAGAGGGAGAGAAATGTTAGAGGTAGATGACCAGAGGGCTCTGAACTCCAATTCCATCAGGACCTGGAGACAAAAGAGGAAAACAGGAAGGACTCTTGGAAATAGTAATAGGTGTAGGTATGACTTAGAAAGGAAGAGAAGGTAGCACCACAGATAAAAACAGCAATGACAAACAGGGCAAATATGTATAAATATAGATGGATATTTATAGAAATAATAGTCAACAGACATCAGTGACTTTGGGAAAACTACTCTTGTTCCCAGTGCAGGGAATGGGACACAGAACTCTGGTGGTTGGAATTATGCCGATCTAGCATCACCTGTCATCACATAGTTATCTAAATCAATATTAAGTCACTAATAAAATAAAAAAAACAACAAAGTAAACAGTCACCAAACATTCTCTTAGACTTTGTGAGACCTGTGATGATTAGCAGAGCGAAGCCGGGGGCATAGGACTATGGTGGTGGATGTGGTGTATCATACATACAGATATGATAATACACTCCTAAAATCTTACAATTTTGTAAAGCATTGCTAAGTCAATAACTAATAATAAAATTATTATTAAAAAGACTTGGCAAGATACACAAAATTGGTTAAATATGATTATCTACTGGTACAGTTATTGGGGACTTTTGTTTACTTTTACTCACTTCTATAGATTTTTCTAATTCTTTCAAAATAAACACTTATTTCTTCTCTGATAAAAAGGAATTGTTATTGCTGGTATTCTGTGAGAAACTTTTAACAGTCCACTATCTTATATACAAAATATGCCATCCTCTCAAGAGTTTATGCTTATAATGTAAACCATGTAAACAGGGAAACCTTCTGGAATTCATCTGTACATATTTTCAACAGGTAGAAGATGAAATTTTACTTATAATCCACTGCCATGCTTAACTGCTTTAATAACCTCATGTTGATTCTTGTAATATATATAGTGTTTTAGTTTTTCCCCATACTAAAATCTGAAACTGGTAACCAGTTTCCTGAGCCTAACTTCATTGAGTGCTCAGCTAAATAATTTATGCTTATGACATTCTCTTTTATGTCACATTAAATTAAGTAACTAGATATTTGAAATGTTTTGAAAGGTACTCGCAGAAGGTAATTCCACTGGTACATTTTAGTTTGTTCTCAGTTAAAAAAAAAGTTAGTCAACACATCTTTTAATATTAATTCTTTTTATGTGTTGGAAAAATAATACATCAGTGTACTATTAGTAAGGATTTGTTAGATAAATACATTAAAAATTAACTGTACTTTGACCTGCATGCAGAGAGATGCGTGTGTTATTGGTCACATGTTTTACAAGGGTATTCACAACTTTGAGATTAGTAGTTTGCAAAATTTCTTGCCACACAGGAGAAATGACATTTTCATGTTTGACACCTTTGGTCTGTGGCAGAGATAAGTTTCAGATTCCCTCTTTTAAAAGTCTTTTCTACATATCTCTCCTTCTCAACAAAAGATATTAATGTGATTAGCGAGATTGGCTATAATCTAAAGACCAAAACCCATTTGATAAATAATTCATTTATAAACTTTATGATATTAATAGTGGATTAAAGTTGATCAAACTGTTGTTTTACACACTGTGTTTGAGGAAAAAGAAATCCAAAGGCAAGAATACTAGATATTACAACAAAAGATAGAAATGGTTGAGAAAGTTTTTATTTATGTTTAAGAAATATAGTTCTAAAGGAAATTCTAGAAATTTTTCTTTTATTATCACTTTTTTTTTTTTTTGGAGACACAAAGGCATAGAGTAGAGAGAAAGTAAGAAAGAGACCTCAGCACTGAAGCTTCCTTCAGTGCAGTGGGTCAAGCCTAGGGTCACACACATGGCAAAGTGGCACACTACTTAAGTGAGCTGTTTTGTTGGCCAAGAAATGCTAGAATTATTATTATTATTTTTGTAAATTATAGGAAAACAGAGGTTGTAAATTTCATAGTCTGCCTTTATAAGGCAGTTAATTCATCTACTGTATGAATTTACCCTAAAGTTAACATTCCACTAGATTAATGAGAGAAAATAAGGGATTAATTCCTTTTAGGGCTTATACTTTTAAAGTTCGGGTTAAACTATCTTATAAAGGAAAATATATTGCATTGGTGGTTAATAACAAATCAGACTGTATATTCCTGCAATAGCATAATGACAAGTTTCCTTCTGGAACATGCTTCATGTAAAAACATGTTTTATGTAAAAATTCATTAAAAATTTTTTTTATAAAAAGGAAACATTGACAAAACCATAGGGTAAGAGGGGAACAACTGCACACAATTCCTACCACCAGAACTCCATATCCCATCCCCTTCTTGATAGCTTTCCTATTCTTTAACCCTCTGGAGTATGGACCCAAGGTCATTGTGGGGTGCAGAAGGTGGAAGGTCTGGCTTCTATAATTGCTTCCCCGCTGAACATGGGCATTGACAGGTCGATCCATACTCCCAGCCTGCCTCTCTCTTTCCCTGTTGGGGAGGGGTTCTGGAAAACGGAGCTCCAGGACACATTGGTGGGGTAGTCTGTCCAGGGAAGTCTGGTTGGCATCATATTAGCATCTGGAACCTGGTGGCTGAAAAGAGAGTAAACATATCAAGCCAAACAAGTTATTGACTAATCATGAACCTAAAGGGTGGAATAGTTCAGATGAAGAGTCATGGAAGAGTGGTTTGTAGATAGCTGGAAGGAATATTTTAGTTATATTCCAAAGGTCCTGTGACTATACTAGTTTTTCTTTTTGTTTTTTGTTTTTTTCCCTGAGCCTGAAATCTGATATGCAGGTGGATCTAAGTTATTGTCTAGGGAGATGATGCCATGGATGGGGAAAGGACCAGAAAGCTGTATCAGGGAAGAAAGTAGCTCCCAAATATGGGAAAGGTGTATTTTGTTGACTGTAAACCCCATCGATTTGATGTGATCTGGGGCCCAAAATTAGCTTAGGAGCATATGTGACCTCTGCATCCCTATAGATCCAGGCTCACATTCTGTGGTTGTGGGTAGGAACACTCCAAGTTGCCCCAATATCAGGACCCATCTTCCTCAGGTGTAGCATAGAGTATGTTGTCCATCCTCCCTTCAGAACATTCTCTACCGTTGTTGATCCACATTGAGGACAAGGTCCTATGGGGGCCCACAAAGGGGTCTATTTTTTTGTTCCTGATAGAGATAACCAGTAACAATAGAGAGAGAGAGAGATTTATTTGAGGTCTAGACCCATTATGTCTGTTTGGGAGTCTCAGGACTCCCCGACTAGGGCCCCATATGATGTGGTGGCCTTATAGTGACTAAAGAGTCATTGTTAAAATATGCCAGTCTCTTGCCCTTATTCAGATTTTGCAGTCCGTGCTTTGATAAGCATAGCTTGGGATTGAGTGAGGGAAGTCTAATAGGAAATAGGTGAGAAGGTTGTCTAAGTCCAAGTAGACACTATTTCATTATTAACTTCATACTGACTCACTGTAGACTATTGTGTACTTTTGCTTTCAGGTATATATTTTGCCCAAATTTATGGATACATGTGAATATATGCCCTATCTCATGGTACTTGGTCTATATCTAGGTTTTGGGACTTTGTTAGGAAGTGAACCACCTGGAATGGAATTAGAGAATCCTGTGAAAGAAAAGGTCTCTCCTGAGTAATGAGGCTGAAGGGTTGACATTCCATGCCTGATGTCTCTGGACACAGTCTGAAGCATTCTGAGGTGGTACTCATTGAGTTGATTAGGTTGGGATCAGCAGATGCAATATCATTTGGTATGAATTGAGAGAAGCATGCAGGAAAGTGAGCCCCACTCTAGAGGTTCCAGGACTGGGGAAATATAGGCTCTATAGAGGAAGTGGGAGGTTCCTGCTGTCTTAGGGTTTAAGAAGACAATAGATAGTTATTGTTGTAATCACATTATTTGGCAATTGGTTTAACTTTGAAAAAAATACCTTTGTTAGGAATTGCTTTGTCATACACAACATCACCATAATTTATGTCCTTTGACCTTCCTTATTTGTATATAGCTGTGCCAGCGGTTGCTTCTGTTCTCCCTGGTCTAGGCTTTTTAGAGAGTCAACATATGGAAGACTCAGCCTATGGTCTGTGCATTAAAAAGTTTGAGGCTTTCAATCCATTTTTCTCCTCTCATATTAATTAAATAGTGATTTAGATGACTACAAATTAATAGGAGTGTACATAAACACCATTCCCACCACCAAAAGACTGTGTCCCATCTCACACTCCCACCTCACCAAACCCTGCCCCTCACCCCATAAAGCTGAACATTCACCCTCACCCTCAACCCAGGGTTTTTATTTTGGTGCCCTACTCCAATATGTAAAAATTCTACATATGATTCTAACTTGTCTCACAGCTCACATAACTGTACCTACAGTCTATCCTGTAGAGTCTTAATTTGCATTAATTAGCTATTCATTATTATCTCCATATGCATCATAAAATAGCTCAAGTTCAACAATTTTTTTTCCATTTTAAGTTATTCTGCGTATTTAAGTTTTTTTTTATTTTGATAGGACAGAGAAAAATCAAGAGGGAGAAAGAGAAGTAGCAAGAGAAAAAGAAAGAGACCTGAGTCTCCCTCATCTGCAGTTGAGTGTCAGGGGCTTGAGTCCGTGTCCTTGTGCATAGTAATATTTGCGCTCAACTGGGTTCATCACCATCTAGCCCCCTCAACAATTTTGCTGCCTGATGTTTTGTCTTTCTAGTAATTATTAGTTAACACATGTTAAAGATTGCATATGATTAATATCTGGTGAAGATACTCTGCCAGAATCTCTAGGACTTAGAAATCTTTGTTGCTACTTGCTCTCCTTATTCTATTCTTTTCCTTCACTCCCTCTTCTTCTTTTTAAAAAATTTTTTAACATTTTTATTTATAAAATGGAAACTCTGAACATAAACCATAGGATAAGAGGGGTACAACTCCACACAATTCCCACCACCAGAACTCCATCCCCTCCCATGATAGCTTTCCTATTCTTTATCCTTCTGGGAGCATGGATGGACCAAGGGACGTTATGGGGTGCAGAAAGGGAAGGTCTGGCTTCCATAATTGCTTCCCCACTGAACATGGGCATTGGCAGGTTGATCTATACTCCCAGCCTGTCTTGTCTGTTTGGGAATCTGAGGAATCCCCAACTAGGGCCCCAGCTGATGGGTGGCCTGATAGAGACTAAAGAGTCATGGTTAAAGTAAGCCAGTCTCTTGCCCTTATTCAGCTTTTGCAGTCCTTGCTTTGATAAGGTTAGCTTGGGAGTAAGTGAGGGAAGTCTAATAGGAAGAAGGTGAGGAGGGTATCTAAGTCTAAGTAGACACTATTTCATTATGAACTTTATGGTGTCTTTTTAGGTCTTTCTACTTGCTTGCTGCATATACTGATGCACTGCATATAGAGACTATTGTGCACTTTTGCCCTAATTTATGGATATATGTGAACATATACCAACTCATGGGACCTGGTTTATATCTAGGTTTTGGGACTTTGTTAGGAAGTGAAACGCCTGAAATGGAATTCGAGAATCCTATGAAAGGAAAGTTCTCACCCGAGTAATGAGGCTGAAGGGTTGACATTCCATGCCTACTGGCTCTGAACACAGTCTGAAGTGAAGCACACCGATGTCGTACTCGTTGCATTGATTAGGTTGGGATCAGCTGATGCAATATCATTTGATATTGAGAGAGACATGTAGGAAAGTAAGCCCCACCCTAGAAGTTCCAGGACTGGGGGAAATATAGGCTCTATAGAGGAAGTGGAGGTTCCTGCTGTCTTAGGGTTTAAGAAAGTGATAGTTAATGCTATTACCACATTATTTGGCAATTGGGTTAACTTTGAAAATCCCTTTGTTACGAATTGTTTTATCATACACAACTTCACCACAATTTATGTTCTTTGAAATTATTTATGTCTTATAGACTAACGCCACTGGTTGCTTCTATTCTCCCTGGTCTAAACTTTTAAGAGAGTCAACATTTCAAAGACTCAATCTATGGTCTGTGCATTAAAATTTTTGAGACATTCAGTCAAATTTCCTCTCTCATATTAATTAAATAGTGAATTATATGACTACAAGTTAATAGGAGTGTAATAAACACCATTTCCACCACCAAAAGACTGTCCCATCCCATCCTCCCCCCACCTCCCCCAGGGAAGCCAAACATCCACCCTCACCCTCCACCTAGAGATTTTTACTTTGGTGCCCTACTCCAAACTCAGTCGAATCCTGCTTTTAGTTTTCTTTTTTGTTATTCTTTCTCAACTTCTGTTTATGAGTGGGATCATCCCATAATCGTCTTTGTCTTTCTGACTTAGCTCACTTAACATAATTCCTTCTAGCTCTGTCCAAGATGGGTCAGAGAAGGTGGGTTCATTGTTCTTAATACGTGCATAGTATTCCATTGTGTATATATACCATGGGTTTCTCGGCCATTCATCTGTTGTTGGGTGCCTGGGTTGCGTCCAGGTTTTAGCTATTACAAATTGTGGTGTTATAAACATAGGTGTGCACATATCTTTTTGGTTGGGTGTTATGGAGTCTTTGGGCTAAATCCCTTGGAGAGGAATTACTGGGTCATATGGAAGGTTCATGTCTAGCCTTGTGAGAGTTCTCCAGACTGCTCTCCACAGAGGTTGGACAAATTTACATTCCCACCAGCAGTGCAGAAGGGTTCCTCTGTCCCCACAGCCTCTCAAGCATTTGTTGCTGCTGTCCTTTTTGATGTATGCCATTCTCACAGGGGTGAGGTGGTATCTTAATATTGTCTTTATTTGCATTTCTCTGACAATCACTGACCTGGAGGAATTTTTTATGTGTTTGTTAGCCTTTTGGCTCTCTTCTGTAGTGAATGTTCTTTTCATATCCTCTGCCCATTTTTGGATAGAATCATTTGTTTTTTTGTTTCTAAGTTTGCTGAGCTCTTTGTATATTTTGGTGATTAGTCTCTTGTCTGATATATGGCATGTGAAGATCTTCTCCCATTCTGTGAGGGGTCTCTTTGTGTGATGGTTTCTTTGGCTATGCAGAAGCTCTCCAATTTGATGTAGTTCCACTGATTTGTTTTGTTATAGTCTTCCTTGCAATTGGGTTTGTGTCATCAACGATTGTCAGGTTCTCCCCAACAGGTAGTCGCGAGGAGGGAGATCTGGACCAGCCGGACCCCCCTTCTGGGGCTGAGCGGGAGGGAGAGTGTCAGCGACTTGGGAAAAGAAAAGACACCAAGTCGGGAGTACTGTCAAGGCAGTGACTCGCTTTATTGAGGAAAAGGCCATTCTTTATAGGCAGGGGGTAGAGGCAGGGATGGAAAGGTAGGGTGAGATGACGTTAGAGGTGGTGTGAGGTGGTGTCACCGTCGGTGGGGCCTATGCTCTTTAGGCATCATCAGCTGGAGGGCAGAGGTGAATTCAGGCATGGCCTACAGGAAATGCTGTGTCACTCTGAGGAAGTTAGTGACCGTCAGCGAAACTCGAGCCAGGCTTACGGAGTGTCTGCTGGGCCTAGATGGGGCCAAGCAGGCCCCAACAAATGATGTCCTTGAGGTTTAGGTAGGAAAGCCAAGGCACACTTTATCTCCTCCCCAAACGCAGCCCTCGTAGCGTATTTCTAGGGCCATCCCTCCTGTTCTAAGCTATATTTCACTCCTGATCACTTAAGTCTGGTTTCCATCATTTAATTTTTTTTTAACATGGACCAATGCATCAATTTCTGTCTGGAACTCATGGCTTGAAGTCTAATTTCTTCTCTACATCCTAGTCAATGTAATAGCATTGAAACACAACATGGTCATGTACTCCCTTTCTGCAAAACTTCTACATACAGTGTGAATCTGGACACACACACACACACACACACGTTCACATACATTCACACAAGCACTTAAATTAACTTTCAGCTTGTTCTAAGATAAAAATTACAATCCTCATTATAGTAAGTAGACCCTGTGTGCCTTATGACCTGTCTTGAACCCATTTTGAGCCATTTCCCCCCAGCTGTGTGTGTCCTGCCCCATGACTATCCTCTAGAACACAGTATTCTTCTGTAGCTATTGTTGCCACAGACTTTACCCTCATGCATGGGATCAATCTTTGATTAATTTCTTCTCATCCATCAGAGTCCAATTTAGATGTCATGCCCTACATGAAGTCTTCTTGATTCTCAGGCTCTGTATTTTCTCTTTTCTATATTCTCTATTCTGTATTCTCCTATTCTAGTTCACTGTGAGTAATTAATAAGAAAATACTCTGGTTTATAGATGCATTCCAAGTTAGACTGTAAGTTCTGTAAAGGCAAGAGCCTTTATTTTTTACTCACCGTGATATTCCTATAACATCACATTGCTTAATATCACCCAACCAAACTCAAAAGCAAGTCTGATTTTAGAATTATGTTTTTCACTCCATTTATTTATTTATTTAGGCATAACATTTAGAGTATTTGCCAAAAGACTAACAAGATTTTTTACTCTGCTAATCACTGTGAATTCATAAACTTGATAATAAATTAGAATGATTCATTTATTGTTAAAAGCTTTACAACAATTAATGCAATGTAATTAATATAGGGATAAATACTAATAATTGTTCCATTATAACTTAAATAAATAGTTAGATTTATATGAATACAAGTTTCTGAATGAGTTATGCTTAGTTATATGTTTACCCTTACCCCATTTATAAATGTTTCTGCTCTTATTTATTTCACCACTCCCATCACTACTCCCGACACCCATAGATAATCACTATAGTTCTCCCACAGTCTTGAAAATTGGTTGACTTTTTTTTTTTTTACATTTGTGCATTCAATTGTTTATGTTCCGCATATGGGTGAAACCATTCTGAAGCTGTCCTTCACCTCCTTACTTGCTTCACTGAGCATAATCTTATCCAATTCCACCCACTTCACCTCAAAGGATACATATTATCCTTTCTTATTGCTGCATAATACTCTCTTAAGTCTATGTTCCATAAATTTTTAACCAGTCATCTGTCCAAGGGCATTTTGGTTGTTTCCAAGTTTTTTGTTACTGTGAATAAAGCTCCTATAAACATGGGGATGTATATATCGCTTCGAATCAGTGTTGTTACATCATCTGGGTATATGCCTAGCAGTGGGATTTCTGGGTCATATGACATTTTCGTTTGTATTTGTTTAAGGATTCTCCACACTGTTCTCCATAGTGGTTGTATTCACTCCATTTATTTAATGGAGAAAGCTCCCATTTAGTCTGCCGTAGACAATGAATGGTCTCAAAGGAAATTTTAACTTGGCAGTGACTTTGCTTACTTTTGTTGCAGATAAACACCTTAAAACTATTCTAGCTTCTGGTAGGGATAAGAATACTGTATTGGGATCTATATGCTCTACTTAGAGATGACACATTTCTTTCTACTGTTCAGGTAGGAAAGCATGGGACTAGTGCATCCCAGTGAATAACGGTAAACAATAGTGCTTTTGTCTTTTCCTCTGTGACTGCTAATGTGCTGTGACAGTGAGCTCTGCTCTTTGATGAATCCCCAGCAGCTGCATCAGTCAACAGAAGTCAGATGGCAACATTTGCACGTGCAGATTCCCACCCTGCCTTTTTTTAAAGAACAAATATTTAAAACAGCTTTGAACAAGTTCCCCCCATGTTCATCTTATAATTTCATCTTTAAATATACTATTGTATATTTAAAGATGAAATTTAAAGACTAAATTTAATCAACTTAAAGACTAAATTGATGACATGCTATTTCTATAAGAATAGTACATTTCTTTCTTTCTTTAAGAAATAATGATATTACATCAGAATGCTAAATGATTAATTGACCTTTGTACACATTTTAAACATGCTCAGAATATCTTAATGTTGTGAAATTGTACTGTCAGATACACTTTGATTCACTCTGATACAAGGTGTTAAAACTTGGGTAACTACTGAATTGTCTGGAAATTGATGATGAGGATGTATGTTTTCTTGAAGAAAGAAAGAAGAAAGAAAGAAAGAAAGAAAGAAAGAAAGAAAGAAAGAAAGAAAAAAAGAAATAAAGAAAGGAAGGAAGAAAGAACAAAAGCCACCAGGGAGGTCAAGTCTCCACTGTGACCTCCAATATAACTCACTCTGTGGGTTTGTTGAAATTGAAGACTAAAGTCCTAATGTGTTAAATGAATTTGGCTGTGAATTGTTTCAAGAAAAAGACAAAACGAAGTACATGATATTGTAGCACTTAAAAAAGTGTTTTATTCCCCTTAAAAAATAAAATCATACATTGCTTAGTCTTTCATAAAAAATTAAGCACCTTGCCTTTTTAATTCTTTATAAATGAAATGATTTCCAGAGTCTCTTAAGATAGATTTCCCAAGGTATACAAGTTGTTTATAAGTCTTTGTCATCATCCTAATTTTTTCCAAATATTTCAAATGACTTTTAATTTGCTAAAAATGAAAAGAAATTCAGCAAGTAACTACATTTTTTTTTCTTTTTACAGTCCTGCTTTTACTCTCACACTTACCACACTTCTAGCAACAGATGTTGTACTTTCATCAAGCAACTCTCTGATGCTGAGTGTCCTATAATTCACTCATTTCTGACATAATCTACCTGGAGTTGTCAACTGATCTCACAGTGGTTGTGACCATTTCAGGTGCCAATTACAAGTGTCACTTGTGTTTCTGACTGATTAGCTACAAATTAAGTTCCCATGACCCTTTCTTGCACTAAATAATTTGCTGGAATTGCTCAGAGAGCTCAGGGCAACACATTTATTATAATGTAAATTTATTGAAAAAGATACAATAAATGGCACAGAAAAACAAGGTAAAGAAACAGACAAAATATATGCAAAAGGGTGTGGTACTTCTATGCCTCCTTATCACTTCTGTATGGTCAACTCAGAGGCTGTGTGTGTGTGTGTGTGTGTGTGTGTGTGTGTGTGTGTGATTTTTATGGAAATTTCATCACATAGGACCTATAAAGCTCATAGTCTTTGTTCTCTGGGTTAAAATGGTTTAAAGAGATCTTACTTTGGTCAATTCTAATTTTTCTTTCCTCTTCTTTTCTCCTGTTTCTTTCCTTCCTTCCCTCCCTTTCTTTCTTTCTTCTTTCTTTCTTTCTTTCTTTCTTTCTTTCTTTCTTTCTTTCTTTCTTTCTTTCCTCCAGGACTATCACTGAGGTTCAGTGCCAGCACTACAAATCCACTGCTCCTGTTTCTCCCCCCCTATTTCCCCCATTTTATTGCATAGGACAGAAATAAATTAAGGGAGGGGAGATAGAGATGGAGAGAGAAAGACAGATACCTGCAGACCTGCTTCACCACTTGTGAAGATTTCCCCCTGTAGGTGGGGAGCCAGGGGGCTCAACCTCAGATCCTTGCACAGGTCCTTGTGCTTACTACTATATGTGCTTGACCAGGTGTATCATTGCCTGACCCCTTGGCCAATTCTAAATAAACTAGCTCTCTTTTTCTAAGCATAGATGCTGTATGCTTTTATGTCTGGCTTCCAACAGTGTCAAGTGCATGATTGCTCAATAGTTAACTTAGTCTCCAGCTCCTAACCACTTCTGGAGGATGGGAGCTAGAATAACAGCCCCAAGCTCTTAATCATACTTACATTTCTAGTGACCAGCCCCCATGCAGGGTTCTCGTCAAAGTTGCCTCCCTCAAACAAAAGTTACTTCCTTCCATCACTCATAAATTTTAAGGATTTCAGGATCCCTGTTTCAGGAACATGAGGGTAGAGGCCAGAGACAAATTTTCTATAATTTCACACCTCCTTATTTCCTTTGTCTTCAGAAACTGGTAGTTTTATTGAGAATATTTATCTACTTATTTATTATTTTTACTTTTTGGAGCTTTAGTTACTTAGTTATTCGTGGTTTACAAGTTTTTAAGATTACAGGCTATAGTTCCACACCCCAACCACCACCAGAGAACATAACTTTTAGTCATGAAAACACCCAGGACGGAATCATCACTTAGAGTCTGACTAACCTAGATTATTGAGAGATATTAAAGTCTGAATATTAATTAATTCCCCAGTTGATTTTAACATTACACTTTTAGTGCAACTCTTGTTGTCCTGTGGAAGACTAGGAAAAAATGGGATAAACAATACCATAGTTGAGTTCCTACAATTTTAATACTCTCCCCCCCCTTTTTTTATAGCCAGATATAATGAGAGTCATTAGACCTTTATTGGTTAACACTCATACTAACTGCCTACAACTCAGTCCCAGCTGCAGCTGATATCAATAAATTTGATTACCCAAGATGATGTAGATTTCCCTTTCCTCTTACCCAAAACTTTCCTTCTTCATGTCTCTGGTCCTGTAAAGCACATAGTCTTTGTTCTCCAAGGTAGAATCTACTATAGAGATCTTACTTTTCTGTTTTTATTTTGACCAATTCTAAATAAATTGTCTCTAAGCATAGATGCTATAATATTTGACTTCCAACTGTGATAGGAGCATGAGCCAAAGTTGGGTCCTCAAGTGACAGTCCTATAATCTTGTTAATAAGTCCTGTTTCTATGAGATACCTTATCTCTTTTAAAATAGCTGCTACTTTTTCTTTTAAAGAAATAATCTTTCTTTTCTCCTCTATTGTCTTCTCTTTTCCCCACAACCAAGTGTTTCTATTCTATTCTTTATTCTATTGAAATAGTTCTGAATTCAACCCAGTGACAGGAGTGACCTTCTGAGGAGTATGAGAGGGACCCATTCTTAGAGAGCTTCTCATTCTCATTCTCTTTCCAACTGCTGCCTCATTTCCTTCAATTAGATTTTTGATGGTGGGTGTCTGAAGAAATTTAGGAGTAGATAGGGCATGTGGGGCCAATCACTGACATTCCTTCATGAATAAAGACAAATAATTGTTAGGTAACATCACTAACAGCAAAGCCCATCAATGTTGCCTGCTTGCATGTAGGTAGGTAGAGTTTTAAGAGTAAACCAAAGGACACAAACAATAGCAGCAACAACAAACGGTTTTTTGAAGACGAGAATGGATTTTCCTCGACACTATTCAACTTAATTTTTCCTCTGTGGAAAAAAGGGAAGCCTATAAAACCCTTTATTCATGCAAGCAACACAGAACATCACAGGTCCATACCAAGCACACTTGTAAACATTAATTATGTGGCTAAGAATTAAGATTAAAGATAGCAGAATTTCAAATAGAAAGTTTGCATATTTGCAACCTAAGAAAATGTTCTGAGAAGAATGCTTTAGTTCTGATACTAGAGAAATTTCAGATACTAGGGTAGATTGAAATCTTGAAGTGAATCAGGAAGACAGAGGCAATTGCTAAAGGGAGAGGAAGAATCTCAACATAGTAGAACTATTTTCCTTGTGTTCCCTTCAAGGGATTCTTCTGCTCCTTGACTGGGGTGGGAAGACTTTTATGAGAATCATTACCATGTTGCCTGTCAGCATCTTTGTACACATATATTCCAGATGTGGTGTCATTTTTTTTCCAGTTTAAATTTCTTTGACTTTATAGATTTGCACACTAGGAGACTCCCCCAGGCATTGTGAAGCTTCATAGTCCCCAACTGGGTGCTTAGAACAGAAGAGTCAAGAAAAGGCAAAACTGCAGAGCTATGTCTGAGGAAGAGCTCTTCTGATGTTGGCTCTTGATTCACTCATCTGTACTTTGTGAAACTTAACATAGTTTGAAGAGGATTGAGTTCGTTGTTCAAGGATTGGTTTTGGGTGTTTCTGCCATGGGGAGGATCACTTATTTTTGAGATCGGGGGAGGGGGGGTCTGCTTTTTTTTTTTTTTAAATTGGAGTAAGTGGGTTTGAACAGAGATGTTGCCTAACAGAAGTTCTCACAGCTCTATTTCAATCCAGATTTTATTTTATTTTTTTTTGTCTTGAGGGTAATTGCTAGGGCTTAGCCGGCACAAATCCACTGCACCTGGTGGTCACTTTTTCTTTTTTTTGTCATTTATAGAACAGAAAGGAATTGAGAGGGGAGAGGAGATAGAGAGGAAGAGAGACAGACACCAGCAGATCTGCTTCCTTGCTGTGAAGTGACCTTCCCTGCAGATGGGGAGCGGGGGTGGAGGTTAGGCTCTCATCAGGATTCTTGACCGGGTCCTTGCGCTTTTTACTAAGTGTGCTTAGCCCTCTTTACTACTGCATAGCCCCCATGAATTAAAACAAAATTTATTATTATCTCTATTTATTAGATAGAAACAGCCAGAAATCAAGAGGGAAGGGAATGATAGAGAGGGAGAGAGACAGAGACACACCTGCATCCCTGCTTCACCACTCACAAAGCTTTCTCCCTGCAAGAGGGGACCTGGGGCTTGAACCTGGGTCCTTGTGCACGGTAACATGTGCGCTTAACCAGGTGTGCCACCACTCAGCCCCCATTTTTTTTTTTTTACTTCCTTTCTTCTTCTTAAAAAAATGTTTAACAGTTTGTGTTGTTTGTATATTTCCAGGTCTTTGCCTTACACTTTAGATGGAATGCCGGAATTCTGCCTGGCTCATTTAACCGTTTGTTTACACCTGAGTTGGACCTAGTGGGTGGGGCTGGAATCCATTGCCTCAACTAGGCATGTTCTCCATCAGACCTTGGGCTGCTATAAATCACTTTACTAGGTTCTATTTCCTGAAGATTTCTTTTAGGGGGTGAGGGGAAGTGTAAGCTACAGAATGTGAAACAGATTTATTGAGAGGCCTTTGAGAATAACCCGCCAGGGATGACCCAGCCTCTGCTCTTGCAGAAAAGGACTCCCTGCAAAAAGAGACTCATAATTAGTTTCATTTGTAGGTGAAAGAAACTCTTTGAAGGCGGCTGACTTTAATTATGATACTGGTCACTGCTGCCTTTTCCAGATCCTGCTTTTTAAGATCATATACTGTCCTTTCAGACAGGACTCTGCATCTCCTTAGAAGCCAGAGAGCACTCCACAGGGTGCATCATGAGAACCTGAAATGGGGAGAGTAGCAGAAAAAGTAGCATATGTGACCATTCCTGAGACTTACTTCTAAAAGTTGAGTTACAGGTTTAATCGTGTGTTTAATTGCTTTGTGCTCTTTGTCCTGAGAAATGTCCCATAATATAATTGGTGGGAGTGGTATCTGTGCCTCAGCTAGCTCTGCCCTTGATGATTGGCACATAACTTACAATTTCTGTGAAAGTTTTGTGGAAAGAAAAAAGTTTTGTAGTCTTTTTAAAAAAAATTATCTTTATTTATTGGCTAGAGACAGTCAGAAATTGAGGGGTTGGGGAAATAGAGAAGGAAAGAGACAGAGAGACACCGACAGTACTGCTTCACCGCTCACAAAGCTTTCCCCCTGCAGGTGTAGACTGGAGGCTTAAACCTGGGTACTTGAGCATTTTAACATATGCGCTCAACCAGGTGCGCCACTACTCAGCCCCAGTTTTGTAGTCTTGAAAACATCTTCGGATCATTTATTTTTTTATTTTTTTTTATTTAAGAAAGGATAAATTAACAAAACCATAGGGTAGGAGGGGTACAACTCCACACAATTTCTACCACCCAATCTCCATATCCCACCCACTCCCCTGCTAGTTTTCCCACTCTTTATCCCTCTGGGAGCATGGACCCAGGGTGATTGTGGGTTGCAGAACGTGGAAGGTCTGGCTTCTGTTATTGCTTCCCCACTGAACATGGGCGTTGACTGGTCGGTCCATACTCCCAGTCTGCCTCTCTCTTTCCCTAGTAGGGTGGGTCTCTGGGGAAGCTGAGCTCCAGGACATATTGGTGGGGTCTTCAATCCAGGGAAGCCTGGCCGGCATCCTGATGGCATCTGGAACCTGGTGACTGAAAACAGAGCTAATATACAAAGCCAAACAAGCTGTTGAGCAATCATGGACCCAAAGCTTGGAATAGTGGAGAGGAAGTGTTAGGGGGATACTCACTGCAAACTCTAGTGTACTTCTGCTTTCAGGTATATATTTCGCAATAGTTTATGGATACGTGTGAACATATGTTCTCTCTCACAGAAACTGGTGTATATCTAGGTTTGGGACTTTGTTAGAAAGTGAACCACCTGAGATGAAATTAGAGTATACTATGAAAGGAAAGGTCTCACCCGAGTAATGAAGCTGAAGGGTTGTCATTCCACACCTGAAGTCTCTGGACACAGTCTGAGCTGAAGAATGTTGAGGTGGCAATCGTTGTGTTGATTAGGTTGTGATCGGCAGATACAATCTTATTTGATATGGATTGGGAGAGGCATATGGGAAAGTGGGCCCTATCCAAGGGTTCCAGGACTGGGGGAAGTAGGGGCTCTATAGTGGAGATGTGAGGTTCCTGCTGTCTTAGGGTTCAAAAAGACAATCGATAGTTAATGTTATCACCACATTATTTGGTAATTGGGTTAACTTTGAAAAGTCCTTTTGTTAGGGTTTGCTGCACAGTACCCAGTATCTTGCATATAGCTGTGCTATTGGTTGCTTCTGACCTACTTAGTCTAGGCTTTTGAGAGAGTCCGCATATCAAATACACAGCCTATATATTAAAAAGATTCAGTTTGTGTTTCGAGAAACTTTGAGACATACAACTGATTTTCCCCCTCTCATATTAATTAACTACTGATTTATATGTCTACATTTTGCTAGGAGTGTACATAAACACCATTCCCACCACCAAAAGACTGTGACCCATCCCTCCCACCCACTCCCACCCCCCACTGGCCCAGGAAGCTGCATGTCTACCCCTCACCACAGGGTTTTTACTTTGGTGCCCTACTTACAATTTGATCAGGTCCTGCTTTTAGTTTCCCTTTCAGATCTTCTCACTCAACTTCTGTTGGTGAGTGGGATCATCCCATACTCATCTTTATCTTTCTGACTTAGCTCACTTAACATAATTCCTTCTAGCTCTGTCCAAGATGGGTCAGAGAGGGTGGGTTCATTGTTCTTGATAGCTGCATAGTATTCCATTGTGTATATATACCACAGCTTTCTCAGCCACTCATCTGTTGTTGGGCACCTGGGTTGCTTCCAGGTTTTAGCTATTATGAATTGTGCTGCTATGAACATAGGAGTACACACCTCTTTTTGGTTGGGTGTTATGGAGTCCTTGGGGTATAACCCCAGGAGAGGAATTACTGGATCATATGGAAGGTCTAGGTCTAGGCTTCTGAGAGTTTTCCAGACTGCTCTCCACAGAGGCTTGACCAATTTACATTCCCACCAGCAATGTAAAAGGGTTCCTCTGTCCCCACAACCTCTCCAGCATTTGTTGCTGCTGTTCTTTTTGATGTATGCCATTCTTACAGGAGTGAGGTGGTATCTTAGTGTTGTCTTAATTTGCATTTCTCTGACAATCAGTGACCTAGAGCAGTTTTTCATATGTTTGTTAGCCTTTTGGATCTCCACTGGGGTGAATGTTTTGTTAATATCCTCTGCCCATTTTTGGATGGGGTAATTTGCTTTTTTGGTGCTAACTTCGGATCATTTTGAATACTAGAAATTTCCACATCATGTTTATATTTCTTGAATAATATTGACAATACTTCTAGTCATGAACATATCTAAAAGTTTCATATTCTTGATCAATTAGTTGTGTGCTCAAGTTCCTATCAGAGCAGAACATCACTCTTCCAGGCTGACTTTTTCGTATAGAAAGAGAGAGAGACAAAAAGAAAGAGGAAGCGATACCTTTGATAAAATGGGAGGTTAGGTTTGAAACCTGCTTGTGCTTATGGCAAAGAAGATATGCTATGCAGGTGTACTATTTTGTTGGCTCAGCATAGCTAATTTCAAATAAACCCAAGGCATGGGACCTGTTGGTGAGAGGAAAATCACATTGCTCAGTATATATCAGTTAACACATTTTGATCAAGATAAAAACAAGTTAATAGAATCATTTGAACAGTAAAAATAAGCAAGCTTATGGAAATTGTAGCTGGATATTTGAATCTCCAGAGGAGGTATCAGTGTCACTTAATGAACTATGAAGCTCACACAACTTTAAAGATCATGTCACAACACCTATTTCTTATAATAAGAATATTGCTATCCACAGTTACTGAATACTAATCAAAACTTTCCACGTCTTCTTCCATGAAGTCAAATCAACCACCAATAAATAAATAAATAAATAAAATTAAATAAAAGGAAGTTGTACTAGGATTTTATTTGAATTCTCAACACAGTGAAATGTGCATAAACTCTAATAAAGTAAAATTAAAATCCATTAACACTTGTCTCTGGTAATTAACATAAACTTGCTGTTTTAAATGATTCTGTTTCAGACATATGGGGAGAAGGAAGGGCTGGATATTGGAGCTGTGGAAAAGCATGAAGATTGTAAACTAAGAATGATGCTCTGCAGAAAGTCTCTAGTTTTAGGGAGGAAATAAAAGTTATTTAGGCCTTTAGAAATCACTGAACAATGTTTTCCCCTTTAGAATGTATAGATTCAGTCAACGTTTTCAACATGTTTATTTTGGAAAATACATATGACACATTCATTTGTGTACATTAATGACAATTTACTACCCAGCTCTAATTACTACCCTCTGGAGAGAACAGAAATGTTGACAAATATTGATTATTTAAGACAAACTACAGAAAAGCCTATACTTTTTGATTAAAAAAGGCAAGAGAATTTACATTTTATTTTTTATGGGTTCCTAAACATTTGAAGAGATTGAAGACAAAATGCTTTAGTTATTCAAATTAAATGAGAACTATTGTTTTAAATTTAGGGGCTGAGGAAACAGCTCCTAAATTTAAAATAATGGTTTTGCAAAAAAGACTTTCATGCCTGAGGCTTCAAGGTCCCAGGTTCAGTCCCCAGCACCACCATAAGCCAGAGCTGAGCAGTGGTCTCTCTCCCCTCATTCTGCATATCACAATAAAATAAATAGAATATCTTTAAAAAGTCACACTTTATAAAATTTTTTTAAAAATTTGGTGGTGTGCTACATTTCACTGCTGCTTGTGTATTCCAGACAAACTATGTTTTTCTAAAATGGAAAATAAGGTTCTCTCAGAATAAAATAAATTTGCCTTTCAACCAAACATCTTGTCTAGGGTTACTGATTGTAATTACACCCAAATTGGGAGCAGAAATAGAAAGGTAGGAAGAAAATAGAAGACATTGTAGTATATGGTGGTAATGATGACGATGGTGATGAGCTGGAATTTACTGAGTCCTTGCTGGATATCGCGTGCTGTGTTAGTGCGGATCATCTTACTCTTTCCTCACCATTACTATATTACTGTAGGAAAATACAACGGGCTCAATTTATTGGACATCAATTATGTCTGTACACTGTGCTATACTTTACCCAAATTATTTGGAGTTCTCATTATAATGTTGAAAGAGAAGTATTATCTTACTCCTTCGTATGGGAGCAAATTTAAGTTTAAGTTAACAAAATTCAGATTTCTACTACTTATTTTATAAGTGCAGAAGCTAGAGCTCATCTACAAATCTGACTTTTTATTTGACTGCTTTGCAGTCATATACCTTCCTTTGTTAATGGTAATGTTGAGAACAATTATGATAGAAATACCCCCATTGCTGTTACTTCCACTACAGATAGGAGTGTGTATCTATAGAGTGCTTTCCAATATGACAGTGGTCTTATCATATGATAATAGTGTTCAGAGACTGAAGAGATTTCTCTGAGATGATTTGCTTCTATTCACTTTTGTTTGTGCTTTTAATGTGAACTATATCTAACATAAAAATTACCATTTGAACCATTCTTAGTGTATATAGTTCAGTGATATTAAGCACATTCATGTTGTTAACTAGCCACTACCACCCTCCTTTTCTAGAACTCTTCATCTTCTTGCAAATGAGACACTGTCACACTAAATAGTAACTCCCCAACACTCCCATCCCTGTACCTGACACCTGTCAATCTACTTCCTCTCTCTATGAATTTTATTCTTCTATGGAACAAATGAATGGAGTCATAAGATATTTGTCTTTTTTGTTGCTAACTTACCTAACTTATTCCATGTCTCAAGGTTCATTCTTGTAGCATATGTTAGAATTCAGAATTTCTCACCACCCCAGCATGCTTCACTTCAGACTGTGTCCAGAGATTTCAGGTGTGGAATGACAACCCTTCAGCTTCATCACTCGGGTGAGACCTTTCCTTTCATAGTATTCTCTAATTCCATTCCAGGTGGTTCACTCCCCAGTAAAGTCTCCAAACCTAGATATAGACCAGGTCCCCTGAGATAGAGCATATGTTCACACGTGTCCATAAACCAGGGAAAAAATATATACCTGAAAGCAGAAGTACACAAGAGTCTGCAGAGAGTACCCGTCCCCCAACATTTCACTGCACTATTCCAGCCTTTAGGTCCATGATTGTTCAACAATTTGTTTGGCTTTGTATGTTAACTCTCTTTTCAGCCACCAGGTTCCGGATGCCAGCATGATGCCGACCAGACTTCCCTGGACTGACGACCCCACTAATGTGCCCTGGAGCTCTGCTTCCCCAAAGACCCACCCTACTAGGGAAAGAGAGAGGCAGACTGGGAGTATGGATTGACTAGTCAATGCCCACGTTCAGCGGGGAAGCAATTACGGAAGCCAGACCTTCCACCTTCTGCAATCCACAAGGACCCTGGGTCCATACTCCCAGAGGGATAGAGAATGGGAAAGCTATCAGGGGAGAGGATAGGATATGGAGATCGGGTGGGGATAATTGTGTGGAGTTGTACCCCTCCTATCCTTTGGTTTTCTTAATGTCTCCTTTCTTAAGTAAATAAAAAAATTTAGAATTTTTCTCTATATAAGAGAAAGCATTGGTCGCCTCCTCTTTGTTGTTTTTTAATATTTATTTAGGGGAAATTTAGACACTTATGTACTGTCAGTGGAGATGGAGTATGATGCAGTCACTGTAGGAAGCAGTGTGGTTGTAATACCACTTCTGGATATATCCCCAATGAATTAAAAACAAGATCTCAAAAAGTATTTATTCCTAGTAGCATTTTTTATGCAGCACAACAGCATTTTTAATAGCAGCATTATTCACAATACTATGGCTAGAAAGTAGATGAATCCCAAGTATACATTCATAAATGAATAAGTAAATAATATCATACACATATACATACAATAGGCTATTCTCCCAGTTTTTTTTTTTTTGATCAAGAGAACATTTATTGGAGTCACATTCAAATTATAAAATACTTCAGACATTTGGAATAAAGAACTTGAACTTTGCGTTTCTGTGTTTATCTCTGTATGTATGTAAGTAGGTATTGGTATTAAAGGAACATTAGAGAATTTTTTTTGTTTAATTTTTATTTATAAAAAGGAAACACTGTCAATGCAACGAGTGCCACTCCAGCATGCTTCACTTCAGACTGTGACCAGAGACTTCAGGTGTGGAATGACAACTCTTCAGCTTCATTACTCGGGTGAGACCTTTCCTTTCATAGTATTCTCTAATTCCATTCCAGGTGTTCCACTCCCCAATAAAGTCTCCAAACCTAGATATTGGAAGTCCAGGTCCCCTGAGATAGAGCATAGGTTCACCCTTGCCCATAAACTAGGGGAAAAATATATACCTGAAAGCAGAAGTACACAAGGAATACCCCCCAACACTTCATCTGCACTATTCCAGTCTTTAGGTCCTGTTGTTAAAATTCAGTGGCTCCAGCTGGCCGGGCTAGGTTCGCTGGTGGGTAACAGAGACGACCAGAGACATACGGCTGGGCAGGGAAGCTGTATTTCTTTATTCAGGAACAACGATTCATAAACTAAGACAAACTAATCACCAAACAGAACTCTGTTGCCTCTTTCCCCCGCAATGGCACCAAGCACTCTCTCTTACTCTCGAACTCTGGAACACTGGAACCCTCTCGGGGTTCCTTGGGGCAGGGCCAAGTGGGCCCGCGAAACTGGCAGGACTGATCCAATTTTCTTGGCAGGGGGAGAGCTAGAACAACCCAATGTAAAGCATACAACAAGGTCCATGATTGTTCAACAGTTTGTTTGGCTTTGTATGTTAACTCTCTTTTCAGCCACCAGGTTCCGGATGCCACCAAGATGCTGACCAGACTTCCCTGGACAGACGACCCCATCAATGTTTACTGGAGCTCCACTTCCTCAGAGCCCCACCCTACTAGGGAAAGAGAGGCAGACTGGGAGTATGGATCGACAATTACAAGCAATTACAGAAGCCAGAACTTCCACCCTCTGTAACCCACAATGACTCTGGATCCATACTCCCAGAGAGATAGAGAATGGGAAGGCTACCAGGGGAGGGGATGGGATATGGAGATCGGGTTATGGGAATTGTGCAGAATTGTACCCCTCTTATTCTATGTTTTTGTTAATGTCTCCTTTCTTAAATAAAAAATTTAAAAAAAGTAAAATAAAAAAGGAAAACACTGACAAAAACCATAGAATGAGGAGTACAACTCCACACTGTTCCCACCACTAGAACTCCATATCCCATCCCCTCCCCTGATAGCTTTCCTTTTCTTTATCCCTCTGAAGTATGGACCCAGAGTCATTATGGGGTGCAGAAATGGAAGGTCTAGCTTCTGTAATTGCTTCCCCACTGATCATGGGTGTTGGAAGTTCAATCCATACTCCCAGCCTGTCTCTCTCTTTCCCTAGTGGGGGAAGCAGGGCATCATGGTAGAACAAATTATTTAATAATCAGGAACCTAAAGCTAAGAATATAGCAGATGAGATTTGAGGTCTTCATTTTAGAAAAGGCTAGTAGATCTATTTTAAGTATATTTAAGGGACCCACGACTTTACTAATTTTTGCCTTAGCCTGACAGCTAACACGCAGGTGGGCTAAAGGTATTATCTGGGAAGATGGTGTCAGAGTTGGAAATAAGACTAGAAAGAGACTGTTATCTTCTGCATCTATCTAACACCAAATGTTTAAGAAATCACTCTTGACATAAGCCCATGTGGATTCTTATTATTGTTTCAATGGTATTTGATGGTATCACATTTTAATTGTATGAATGTGTCCCCTGGAGTGGGTTAATGAAGGATATAATTTTATCAATTTAGAAAAATGAATATGCAGAGTGACTAGGTCTATGAAATCTATTTCACATTCCCTTGATTGTCTTGTATGTTCAATGAACTGTTTGAGCATTCTTTAACTTCGTCCTTCCAGAAACTGACCAGTGGTGTTTGCAACACTGTGTTGGTTGCTTTTCTTTTCCTCACCTGGAACTAACACTCTTAAGTTGCTAGTACTTGCTAAGTTAACTCAAATCATGTGTACTAGGAATGATAATGGCTTATATAAATCCAAGGAATGGGTACTGTCACCCTGAGATGATGTTTTATCCCCTGTGCCACTTAGTAAGTCACTGGTTCCCTGAAAGGCAGAAGTAAGAAGGTAAGGTACTGGCTAGGTTCATCTCAGCTACATACCAGCCACTCTGGGAAGCCCAGCATGCCTGTGATCCCTCTGCCTTGCTCTTCTCCCCTTTACATCACATAGCTGGCAGAAGGGCATGGAGTTACCTCAAAAGTGAAAAGGGGCATGGTCTGGAGGCAAAGGAAGTAAGAGACACCTTTCCAAAATTAAGGATCCTACACTGCATATCTTGGCATACTTCCACCTGTCCTATGACCTGCATCTGGCAGAGACCACAGGTGCTTTGAATATATACAGGTGCTTTGAATATGCCAGCAAGAGTTTTAGTATCCTACTGAAGTGATAGGTCTTAAATAAAGTTGACTTGATTGTTCGTGTTCAGTGTTTAGACCCTGTGCTTTGCACACCAAAGTCAAAATTCTATTTAGTATAGTCTCCTAATTTCCTGTAGCAGCTGAGCCTTCCAGAGTGCATGGTATATTGGCTGACCTACCATACATAAGTGAATATATCACCATAAATAAGCGATTATACAGGTGTATGCTAATGTTACATTTATACTATACAAAATGTTACCTGGAGGGGTGTGCAAGTTCTGATATTTTTCAGAGTTCATAGCAATTTCAGATAGAAGGAAGAGTGCCTGTACTTAGTTTTCCTAGAAAGCCTCTAAAAGTTAAAAGGGTTTAAGGTTTGCTGGTGGAATATGTGTTTGTACTCACATTGTGAGTATGTGTAAATGTGTACATGCATGTGTAAAACATTGCTGCCTTTCCTCTGAGTTCCCTGAGAACTTGTAGAAACAGGTCTTTCTACACAATGTGAGCATGCTGTTAAGTCGAACACAAAGGCGGTGACTTAGACCGTAATGACAAATCAATCCAAAGCTTCAAATGAAGGCTTTTTAGGGACTTTAGGCTGTCAGAAAAATATCCGGCTTTGCATTAAAGTCTGACTGAAAGAAATCACTGTAAAAGCCACATACCTTTATCTGCTAAAAGTAGCACAGAAAGGAACCTCTGTCACACACCCAATACTTGCCTTTTTCTTTTCAGCTGGGCTATTAATGAATGTTTGTTGAACCAGATCTGTGCAGTGCATGGCTACTCTCTGTGATAAGCTAAGCACTTAAAAAGAAAACGAATTAGTGGCACTCACAGAAGTGTTCGACAGTTAGTAAATTTCAGGACCCCCTTCCTGGGCACACTGAGCCACAGTACTTTATTTTAAGAAGCCGCTCCATGAATTTACTCGACATAAAAGTATCTTCTGTGATGAGAGAAATCTTTTTCTTTGATTTTCTCCTAGCATGTTAAATTCCTCATAAATTCTTTCCCCCCTAATTACTTGATTACATTTCAGAAAAATCAGTTATTTTGCATTGACTGTTTTTTTTTCTTTCTTCTTTCTTACCCCTAGTAAACTGCTGAGTGCAGAATTGGTTCTAAGTTGTTTGAAGCTTTTACTTTCTTTACCAGGCTTAACTAACAGGTGATGCTTATTCATGTGTCATAATTTCAGATTTTCCCATCTTATTCTAAAAATGCTGATGATTTTAAAATTTGATAGGACCAAAATAAGTTGAGAGGGAAGGGGAAAGAAATAGAGAGCGGCAGAGAAAGAGAGGCTCCTGGAGCACTTGTTCACTACTTGTGAAGCTTCTCTCCTGCAGGTGGAGACTGGGGGATTGGACCTGGGTTCATATGCAAGGTAATATGTATGTTGAACCTGGTGCACCACTGCCTAGCTCCTAGATCTCCCCCCTTTTTTTGTTTTTAGAATCATCTGGGACACAAAATAAGTGGCAGGGGGCAGGGAGAGGAAGTGAAAGAACTTTGTTGAAACTTCTGAAGATGAGCAGAATAGATCTGTGTGAGATTCTTTGAGACAGAGAGTGACATGGAAAGTAGGGGGTATGGGGAGCTATAGTGAGAAGGTTATTCTTTGTTTCTTCTTCTTCTTCTTCTTCTTCTTCTTCTTCTTCTTCTTCTTCTTCTTCTTCTTCTTCTTCTTCTTCTTCTTCTTCTTCTTCTTCTCCTTCTCCTCCTCCTCCTCCTCCTCCTCCTCCTCCTCCTCCTCCTCCTCCTTCTTCTTCTTTTTATCATAACACTGTTCAGTTCTGGCTTATAGTGGTGTGGGGGATTGAACCTGGGATGTTGGATCCTCAGGCATGAGAGTATGTTTGCACAACCATTATGCTTTCTACCTTCCACCCAATCTGGATGCTTTAAACACCACCCAGGAGTGGTGTACAGGTACTGGTGCCTAGATCCCCTGATGAATTCCTCCAAATCTGTGGGGCTGGCCCTGGATGCTGACATATTTTTATGAGGCTGTCCTGTAGAGTCTGACACTCAGTGAGGGCTGGGTCCTTCACCTTTGTGGAGCATGACTCACTGGAGTTAAAAAACAGAGAGGTTTCCTCTTGCACAATTGGCCTGAAAGTGTTTTCTCATGGCAGATGAAAGGCAGACAGATATTTTTGTCCCACCTGCCCTGACTAAGCTTGATGAGGAAAGGATATGTGCTGCTGACAGGCAAAGGATAGTGGCTGAAGACAGAAGTCACTCTCCTGGGCAGAGGGCAGTGGCCAAAGTTTGTGGATGGGGGCAGCCTTCCTCTCTTTCATGTCTTTCAGAAACTACAGAAAGACCCAACCATGCAATTATATGTGGTGAGTACTTTTACTGAATACACTTGCTTTCAGTGAAGGCATTTACATTTATTTATTTATTTATTTATTTATTTATTTATTTATTTACCTTGAGGGTTATTGTTGCTGGGGCTCAGTGCCTGCATGATGTATCCTCTACTCGTGGTGGCCATTTTCCCTTCTCTTTGATGGGATAAAGAGAAACTGAGAGAGCAGGGAGAGATCGAGAGGAAGGCAGAGAGACTCAACGTTCTTTCATTGTAAGTGGCACCAGGGGCTTAAATCCATGTCCTTGCACATAGCAATGTGCTCTCAGCTAGGTGCACCACTGCTTGCACCTGAATGCATTTATTTATTTATTAATTTATTTATTTTCCCTGTTGTTTTTCATTGTTATTATTATTATTGTTGTTGTTGTTACTGATGTCATTGTTGTTGGATAGGTCAGAGACAAATGCAGAGAGGAGGAGAAGACAGAGAGGGGGAGAGAAAGATAGACACTACCGACAGACCTGCTGCACCACTTGTGAAGCGACTCTCCTACAGGTGGGGAGCTGGGGGCTCGAACTGGGATCCTTAGGCAGGTCCTTGTGCTTTGCACCACGTGAGCTTAACCCTCTGCTCTACCTCCTGACTCCCCTGAATGTATTTGCATATATGCATCTGGACACAGGTCTCTCTGAATGTGTTCACTCCACCGTTTCTTATTTTGGATAAATGTTTTGTGCTATGTTCTTAAGGTATTAAGTCCAATACACATGGAAAGAAGGGTTCAGAAAAGATTTTCCTCTCTGAGGTGCTTACTTTTGTGAAATTTTATGTTCTCAGCCCAAGTAACTTTTAACAACTACAATGTTTCTGACCCATATTATTTTTAGATTATTTATGATTGCAAAGAATTTGGTACTTTACAGTTTGCTACTGTGTTTATGATTTCTAAAATAAAGAAAATAGAGGAAAGTTTAAGTATATAATGTAGAATTAGGGTACATATAGTTTCCAGACTTTTTAGTGCGCTCTTATATGTATGCATATGTACTATGCATAAGTGATGTGGATACACGTTCATGAAGTAAACAAATTAAGACCAACATTCTAAGGGAGAGAGAGACAGAGAGACACTGAGGCCACAGCATTTAAATTTCCCCCAGTGTCACAGGGGTCAGGCACATGGCAATGCAGGCACCTCCCAGTTGAGCTATCTTTTTGATTTAGTGAAATTCTTAAAATGAGAAAAATATATATTTCTTTGATTAATTTTAAAAATTTTATTGTAGTCAGAGATCTCTGAACAAATAAATCCACACTTTCATTCAAGAGAAATTTATGTGTATGGCATAAACGAGAGATAATTCCCAAAAAGAGGCTAAAAGATTGCCACTTGATTGAGACTGTCAAAGCCATCTCTATGAACAAATATTAAATCCATTAATGTTTCTCTCTATACAGATAGTGTACTAGAGATTGTAAAAGGCTTTCAGTGATACATTTATTGTTAATTCTCACAACTACTATATGGATATTACCACATTTTACAGATTATAAATTAAAGTTGAAAAGTAAATTGTCCTGTTCAGATGAGCCCCCTGATCCTACAATGAATTTGCAATAAACGGAAGAGAGAAAACACACCAATAATAGGAGTTTTAAACACTGGGCTAGACAATGGCTTTTCTTATAGGAAATCTCTCACTGGACATTTTAGACATTTGCAGAAAAGGGGCTTGTGCCACTAGGAGAAAATGCATAGGGACTGGGGGTGGGGCTGCATATGGGATCAGCTCATGTAAATTTCGTAATTGACGCTTCCACTCTGAAGGCCCCTATATATGCTATGTTAGGTATAGTCAATGGGGCAAGGTTCCCTAAATTCAAAATAAAACCTTAGCCATTAGTAAGCTTAAATCTTGTTTCTCATTTGTACACACATGATACAATTCTGAACATTAACACAACACACATGTGCAGCACATATGCAAATGACCACAGGTGTATTCACATGACCATAGACATGCACACTACTCATATATAAATCCATACAATGCAGACAGACATGTGCATTTGCACATGCACCTTTAAAGACAAAAGTCAAGACTCATCCAAAACAGTGAACAACAAACAAACAAACAAACAAAACAGCCCTCCCTGTTGTTGGGAAGGAATGTCCCCAGTTGTTGCTTGGGGTCTGTGGTCTTGGTATTAGAATGTCAGGGTCTGGTGGGTGGAGACCCTGTCAGTCTGGATTAACTCTCCAGTGTCTGAGTGAGTCACTGTGAGTCAGGGGTGCCTATTAAAACTATTTGAGTGACTGATAAAGCTGGTAATTTTGCCAGCAGAAATGCTAATTTTAAAATGTCTCTGAATTCCCGAACTTCACACATGGGAAGTCCAGTGACCTGGGGTGGCTCTTGGGAATTAGTAATCTGATACAGAATCTTTATCCTTTATGTCACCTGTTACAATTTGGCCTCCCTTTGCTGGGAAAGAAAATCATTCCCAGCTGACAACTCTCTGAGCCTGGTGTCTGCCCCGAGCTTCTCCTGAGCACAGAGTCCACACTGTGAATTTGCCTGGATGCTTTATCTGTTCCCCTCAAACAATGGGAGATCTGGATTATCCATCACAATGGACATTTACTTTGGAAACTGCAAATTGAATTGGAAGTCAACAAATATTTTTTATGTCTGAGGTAAAATCTAAAACGGTTAGTTCTGCCTTTATTAGTTCTATGGAAAGATGTTCTTTATTTTGATTAGATGATCCTGTAGCACAAGACCTATTTGAGGAGACAGTTGGCTCACCAGTGCCTTGTGTGAGGATACCACATGTTTATTTTCCAGATCATATGATAAACCTTAAAGTAGAGTTTAGAAACCACACTGGTCTTTTTGGCTACATTCAAATTATATCAGCTAAGAGGCATTTTTGTTACCAAATAAAAACAAGCCAGAAACTGCAATTCATGTTGTTATACTCCCACTGAAACCCACACACATCAACACGAGCAATTCCTTGACCTACATGAGGATGTGATGGTGTCATAGGAGAATGCACAGATTTGAACTCAAGAACTGGTCTACAGACCTGCTCTGCTGTATCCTAGATATGGAGGGTAGTCATTCCAGCTTCACCTTTATCTTACAAAAAGAAACAGTGATATGGGCTTTGGAAGATAGCCACTACAGAAAATTTCAAAATATAGTTCAGAGATATACCTTTTTCCAGGATTTCAAATGTTAACTTGCCTCCCTTAGAATACCCTTAGAATACAGACTACTCTACTGACTTAGTAAAAACAGAGGGAAAAACAAAAAGAAAAAGAAAAACAGAATTGCAGCTCCATGGTGGGAAAAAAATGCCAGTTCACCCTTAGTCCAGTTATCAAGATTAGTATCACCTGAGATAAGTCATTTTCTTCGTACACATCAGACCCAGAGACTTTGTAGTGAACCGAAACTTCACCTCTGCCCTGCCAAACATAACTCCAGTCTACTTCAGAGTGAAACCAAATACAACTGAGGGACCTTGTATAAACCACATGATTTACACTCTTCCAAAGATGCAAGTTACCAGGCAAGATGAGAGACCACCAGACCATAAATCCAAGAAGTGGTGAGGAAGAGCAGTGTGGATTCTGGAATTTATTTTCAGAGAGAGAGAGAGAGAGAGAGAAACACCACAGCATCAGGGCCTTCTCTGAGGCCATAGCATGTCCATGGTGTTGTGTTCTGAACCTGGGAGTTATGCATGGAAAAGCATGTGTCCTTGGTGAGATATTTTTTTGTTCTCTCTTGGTGACTTTCTGTAGATTTAAATATATTAATAAATAAGGAGGGATAGTCAGTGTGACAATTGAGATATTACTAGGGGGTGATTTGTGAAAATATGAGTGGTATTTTTATTATAAGTGATTACCAGGATCTGTGATATACTGATAGGAAGTCCCAGACTGATAAGTAGTATATAGTTTCTGTTTCAACCCCTCTTTAGTCTACCATTTTAACTGGGTTGGGCTTAAGTTATTATTTCCCAAATGGTAAAGACTCTGAGGAAGAATTCAACTTCTATCCATTTCCTCTGTTTAGGCAGCTCAGACTATGATATGTGCGTTAATAATAAAATAATGGAGTACATAAATATGCAATTTCCATTTACACAAACTTGGATGAAATTGGGCAGTACACTAGAAATCCAAAATCTAGAAGATGCCTATAAAGATTAAGGTAATTTCCCATTTTCTTCAAAATTGGCAGCAGTAGCTAAAGCAAGATCAATATTAATTAAGAAACCAAGGGAGAAGAATAATAAATTATTGAAACTGGTTGCTTAACAGACTTTGCCGTGTAATTCAGAAGTTAGAATTGTAGAATTAGAGTAGAAAGGCATTTTAGAGCTCATCTACCCCAATCCTCTTTTTTTTTTTTTTTTTTTTTTTTTGCCTCCAGGGCTATTGCTGGGGCTTGGTGCCTGCACTATGAATCCACTGCTCCTGGAGGCAATTTTTCCCATTTTGTTGAACTTGTTGTTATTATTGCTGTTGTTGGATATGACAGAGAGAAATTAGGAGAGGAGGGGAAGACAGAGGGGAAGAGAAAGATAGACACCTGCAGACCTGCCTCACCACCCGTGAAGCAACCCCCCCCACACACACACACACTGGTGGGGAGCCAGGTGCTTGAACCGGGATCCTTATGCCACTCCTTGCACTTTGCTCCATGTGCACCTAACCCGCTGCTCTACCACCCTACCCCTTCAATTTTCATTTTAAGAAATGTATTTATATTGACAAGACCATAGGATAAGAGGGGTACAATTCTACACAATTCCCACCACCAGAGAGCTCTGTATCCCATTACATCCCCTGAGATCTTTCCTATTCTTTAACCCTCTGGGAGTATGGACCCAGGGTCATTATGAGGTGCATAAGGTGGAAGGTCTGGCTTCTGTAATTGCTTCTCTGCTTAAGGCAGGAGCAGGAATATTTAACCTAGAGAATTTGTAATCGTGCTTAAGATCTTCCTATAGGTTGTCAAGAACTTTACTAGAAGTTTCAACTCTATTCTGAGACAGAGATTTTCTATGGGGGTCTATGAGCTTCAGGGACCTCTAAGGCCCTGAAATCATATGCTAAATCTTACATGAGTGTGTATATTTAAAATTTTCTGAAGGCTTATAGCAACTTTCTCCCCCCCACCACATTTTTACAGGAACCCAAAAAGATGAGAATCACTATTTTAGAATTAAAAATTTACATTAGGGGGCCAGGTGGTTGAGTGCACATGTTGCAATGCACAAGAAACTGGGTTTAAGCCCAGTTTTCCCCCTGCAGGGGGAAAGCTTTGCGAGTGGTGAAGCAGGACTGCAGGTGTATCTGTCTCTCTTCCCCTCTCTATCACCTCCTTCCCTCTCCGCTTCTGGTTGTCTCTACTCAATAAATAAATAAAGATAATAAAAAATTAAAAAATATATATTAAATGTCTAATAGTGAATTTACTACTTACAACTTCATTGGAGATTGCTACAATAACATCAATGGTTCCACGACTTGGATAAGATTTTAAATAGAAAACTAGTAGCTGGGGACTCATTGGTTCCTAGAAGTTACAATACTGTTTGAAAATATCAAGAGACCTGATTTTGCATTAACATCTGGTTATATTTTCTGTGAATAAAGTAGGATTATATCTACAAGGTTAAAGATAAATGATATATTGCATACCTACTAGAGCTGGTTCATAACTAATTTAATCTTCATCATCTTATGTCAGGACTAATTTTATTCCATTTTATAAGCAAAGAGGCCAAGGTACAAAGTGACATAATGACTTTTCTAAAAATCACAAAGCTAGTGAATATTACAGGTAAAATCTTTATATATATATATATATATATATTTAAATATTTATTTCCTTTTATTGCCCTTGCTTTTTTATTGCTGTAGTTATTATTATTGTTATTGATGTCGCTGTTGTTGGATAGGACAGAGAGAAATGGAAAGAAGAGGAGAAGACAGAGATGGGGAGAGAAAGATAGACACCTGCAAACCTGCTTCACTGCCTGTGAAGTGACTCCCCTGAAGGTGAGGAGCTGGGGGCTCGAACCAGGGTCCTTACACCAGTCCTTGTGCTTTGTGCCACTTACGCTTAACCCGCTGCGCTACTCTCCGACTCCCACAGTTTAAATTTTAAGACTTATTTGTATAAAGCCACACTTTTTCTTTTATGATTGTTTATGTACTTGAATAGTATATTGTATGAACAAGCTTATCACAAAATTCATAGAACTTTGCCTTTTTTTTAGAAAACTTTATGAGAGAGTGAGAGACAATGGAGTAAGAGCAAACAAAACACTTCTCACCCCCTCCCACTGCCTACACACATACACACACTCATGGAGTTTTTGGGAAATCTTGTTCTGTCTTTGTTTCTCTCACACAATGCTGGGAGTGGCACTCAGGGGCTTATTCCTTCTTCTTCTAGCGTTTGCCCTTCTTCCGTAGCCAGTTAACAGCGTCAGGCTGAGCCTGATGTAAAGTTTCGAGACCTCCTCTGAATCTGGAGAGGTGGCAGTCGTTGACTATGTGGGTCATAGTCTGTCTGTATTCGCAGGGGCAGTTCGGGTCGTCTCTGGCTCCCCAGCGGTGGAGGTGCACCGGCCATGGCCTGTTCGATAGCGATTGAGGAGGGCCCAATCATAACGTGCTAGGTCAAAGCCGGGTTGACGCTTGCAGGGGTCTGTGATGAGGTGTTTGTTCTTTACCTCAGCTGACTGCTAACTCTGTTTCCAAGAGTCTAGAACAGAGAAGTTCAGTGTAGGCGTAGGGGACCAGATTGGATGATGAGACATCAAGCGTTGGACAGGGTGGGCGAAGATATCCGCGTATATTGGCAGGTCCGGTTGAGCGTAGATGTGGGAAATGAACTTAGATGATGCTGCATCCCAACGAATATCTGGCGGGGCGATGTTGCTAAGAACTGGCAGCCATGGAACCGGGGTGGAACGGATGGTTCCAGAAATTATCCTCATGGAGGAATATAATTTGGAATCTACCAAGTGGACATGGGGGCTACGGAACCATACTGGGGCACAGTATTCTGCAGTGGAATAGCATAATGCCAGAGAGGATGATCGTAGTGTGGAAGCGCTCGCGCCCCATGAGGAGCTGGCCAGTCTTGCAATGATGTGATTCCTTGCGCCCACCTTTGCTGCAGTTTTTATGAGATGTTCGTGAAATGACAGAGTGTGATCGAGAATAACGCCAAGATAGACTGGCTGGGCTTCATGCCGGATTCTCATATCGCCAAGCTGCACATTAAGCTCACGCGAGGCCGAGGCATGGTGTAGATGGAAAACAGATGATACCGTTTTTGCAGTGCTAGGAATTAGTCGCCATTTTTTACAGTAATCAGATATTATTCCTATAAGGCAGTCAGCCTACTACTGTACTGTTGCCCCCTCCCCAGTCCCTTCTTAGAATTTCTCGATTTTTTAAAAAATAGTTTAGAATATTTATCTATTTATTTTTATGAAGTAAAAGAAGAAAAAGCAAGAGGAGGAGGAGGGTGAGGAGGAGAACAGAGCACTTCTCTCAGCTCTGAAATCTGGTGATTCTAAGGATTAAACCCAGGGACTCTGGTGCCTCAGGTCCTGTGTTCTAATGCTGAGCTATTTCTCTGACCTCCTAGGACGTCTTAATTGTCACACTGGATGCAACAGAATGGGAGGTTAGCACTATGGTTTCTGTAGGTGAGACTATATAAATGTTGTGATTCTGTTTTCACCTCCTTCCAGCAGTTTTATCACTCCAAGTCTCAGTTCTCTTGTCTATACAATGGGGCTATCGTAAGTGTTTACTTCCCAGGGTAAATCTGGTGACAAAATGAAGTAATTTGGTAAAAACACTTCACATTGAATCAAATAAATCAAAGGTGAACAAAATATTGCCACATAAAGTTAAACCTTAACTCAGATCAAATAAGGTCATTAGGATTTCTGTTTATATTAATACCAGCTTCATGTAATTTTAGAATAGCAATATAAAAAGTGACTATGGCTATATAGAACTCTTTGGATAATCCAAAGTTAACTGAATTATACATTTGAAATGGGTGATTTTTAAGGTATATGCACCGTATCTCAAACTCATAGATTTAAAAAAATATTGTTATGGCTGACACAAAAAAGCCTACTAAATGCAATCAAGTATTTAATGAGATACTTAATTTTATTATTATTATCTTTATGTGAGTGTGAATCCAAAGACTGTCAAGCATACACAATATCACTGGCAAGGCTTCTGACTGGTCTCCTCAGCCTTTTCTTTAATATATATTAATTAGTTAATTTATTTTATGTATACATATATGTACATAAACATACATATATATATATATATATTTTTTTTTTTTTTTACCAGAACACTGCTCAGCTCTGGTTTATGGTAGTGCAGGTGACTGAACCTGGGAGCCTCAGGCATGAGAATCTCTTTGCAAAACTATTATTCTATCTACCCCTGCTCTATTTTTCATCTTCTGATATTGAGGGGAGAAAGATGGAGTAAAGAAAGAGAGACAGACCTAGAGAAGAAAGACACCATTCTGCCATCCATGGAGTTCTTCCAGTGCTGTCTAAGATATTTCTATGTGATGTCAGGACTATAAGCCAGGGCCCCTTGCACAGTAAGCCTCTGTGCTGTAGTCAAATGTTACTGCCTATTTGATCCTTGAGATCTGATTAGGCGTCATTGAACTTGTTTACAGAATTCTGATATATTCTGTAACTATCACTCACTGGCCTGCCATAAGTTGAGAAGTTTGTTTTCAAGGAGTATCTGAGATAATATCTGCTTCAATATGTATCAATGGGCAGAAGATGTCAGCAGGTTATATTTACATAACTGGTGTGTGCTGTGAATTTCAGGTGAAAATGACAAGCTGTGGGACTTCTGTTGCTGTGCAGACCCTCCATATTCTCACGAGGCACCTAAAAACTCATTTGCAAATTGCATGGAAAGCTCCTTTTATGAAGCATGCTCCTTAGGAAGTAGCACATTTTCCTTTGGCTTTCTTATTATCAACACTTTGCAAAGGATCAGAGATGCACTCATCCAGTGTCTCCACACGTCAGTGGTTTGCATTTTTGGATGTGCCAATTAATGGCGACTTGTGAAAAAAAAAGTGTGTCCTCGGGAAGTGCTGAAAAGACATAAAAATCAACGGTTTCTGTCTTTGTGTAGATCTAAATAGTATTTTTGAACAGATGAAATGCTTTACAACTTTAGAGTCTTGAGAGCTGTGTTGATGCTGGCGATTCCTACCTCCAACTTGAGAATCAAAGAATGAAAAGGCACCATTGACTGCCTATTCAGATTTCTTCTAGTGCCTTTAACTTGTCTCTGCTTCTTTGAAGTGAGAGGATGTGTCAAGTTGAAAGACTGAAGGCTTAAGGGAAGTGAGCTTCCAGGTTAGGTACCTTCCATTGATCAAATGTAAAATGTTTGATCTGCACTCGTTGTCAAGTTCTCCTCATTTGAGAACAATGAATATGATGTGCATACTAGAGAATGAAAGTTAGTATTTTTATGTCAGACTATTTTTATGTCTCATTTATTTCAGGTCTCACCATCCCTTACACTTTAATATTATGAGATAATGCTACTAAGAAAGCCATCAGCTATTAATTCTGCCTTATTAGCAGTAGTATTAGCTGAAGATATATATATATATATTTCACCCCTAACATCTATATTAATAAGTTCTTGAATATGTGAGCTTGCACTATAGAAGAAATGCAGAATTTGATTATTTTTCAGCATATCATTTTAAATTAACGTATTTACTACTGCCTTATTTCTCTAGGGGAAAATTCAAAGTTCTAAGTTCTCAACTTTCTCTGAACTCACCTATTCAGAAGGTGAAGCCTGCAAAAAAGTCTTGGGAGCAATGAGCCGGTGCTTTTGGAGTCATGTGAGAGGTTGATGTGGGCCGCCCTTCTAAAAAGGAAATTGCTGCCTCTTTTCCAATTAGTCAGAAGTTTAATGGAGGAAATGGGAGTTCAGAAGTTGTTTGAATGATGGAAATAAGAGAACTTGACTAAGTGGAGTCTGCAGGACACACCAAGTGGGAAGTGCAACTGGAAAAAGCCTGCAGGGATAAGGGGTGAGAGTGGGCCTAATACAATGTTTGGAATAACAGAAAACACAGACATAGACACACGATTGTGGACTTACTAATATGTGAAAGTGTGTATGTGTCTATGATCACTCACATGAGATGATTCTCTACCCCAAATGCAGTCTTAGTGTAAATACCCCAATGACCACTTGACAGTCCCTGTATTTCTTAACTCCTTTAACTAGATTATTCTCAGTCTTTCAGGGTGTGTGATAATTGACGGTGACATAGAAGCTCTTGAAGAAAACAAGTGACAGTTCTTTCCCCTTTCTTGTTTTTTTCATTCAATAATTCAACATCTTAAAACCTAGCAAAATGCTTGAAAAGTGTTACTGGTTTAGTGCTGTTCTTCTAACTCTGGGCTGCACTGATGGCAAAGGTCATGGGAGGCTCCACTCACTTGGAGGTGCCTGCTAGAGAGAAGATTCCTCCCCCCCCACACACACACACAGGCACATCTCCCTATATGGTGGGAGGAAGGGTAAAGGCCCAAGGGCTACAAAGAAAGAAAGAATGCAGAGGAGCTGGATAGAGAAGAGTAGGGAATTTAAAAAGAAGTTAGAGTGGGGCATATATATATATATATATATATATATACAAAATAAGAGACAGCAGCAAATCCAGAAACAGCACAAATGGAACTCTGGTGACATTTGATGTAAGTCTGGTGAAGCAAAGCATCATGGTGGAATGGCAATGAAGATGAAAGTGCTGTCTTGGATGTTGCTGTTTTTGATTACTAGTAAGCTAGAGGGCTAATCGCTATGTCTCAGATATTGTTAAAGTAATAGTTAATGGGTATTATTGTCTTGCAGCATTTGAATCTAGCTTAAAAGAGAAGAGTGCTTGGAGCAAAATATGAAAGCTCATCACAGCCACACGAGATGAAAACAGAAATTTCTATGACTATTGAGAGTGTAGATGACAGAGGTGATATTTATTCCCATAGACAGCTGAATTTCTGTGTATATCAGAGAGAGTGAACAAATGGAGACTTCTGAGAAGCAAATGTAGTGGCAGAAAATGCCTGGGTAGAAACCACACTGGTCTGAAGAAACTTTCATTTTCATTTTTGAGATTAAATACATGCAGCCTTCTCTGGGCCTGGTTTGTAACCATCTATCCATTGTGAATACCTCTCCATTCTTAATCTCCACTCGCTGTCATCTGTATTTCTCAAGGGTATAGTTAAACCACTCTGGAAGCATTACGTGTGGGCATTTCCCATATTAGACATTTTCTGTACCTCTTATAAAATTTCACTTTGCGTGGAAACTAGCTTAAAACTGTCAGCCACTGGTAGTTCAGGCAGTTTCAAAGTGACTTGGAAAAACATACAGTTAGCCCTTTTTATGATAGCTTCAAATATTAATAATAATGGTCATTATTAAGTGTCAGGAAAGAAGGTAGAACTTGCATTAGACCCTATCCTGCGATGCATCTGAAGAGCTTCTGGAACCTGAATGTAGCTATCTTTGGCCTAGGACCTTGTCATCAGCTATATCTTCCTACTCCTGTTACAGTAAAAGTTTCATACTTGGAGGAGAAAATATTTCTGTGGAATTTCACAAAGAGTTTATGATAGATATTCAAAGAGTTAGAGATCATGGTGGGGATATTCACTGAAGAAGGTGACACCAGAGGTGGGGTGGTGGCAAACCTGGCTAAATTCAGATATCACTATGTGCAAGGACCTGGGTCTGAGACTTTGCTGCCCATCTGCAGGGGGTATGTTTCACAAGTGGTGAAGTATACGGTCTGCAGGTATCTGTTTTTCTCTCTTCCTCTCCCACTACCCTCCCAATTTCTCTCTGTCCTGTCAAATTAAAATAGAGTGAAAAAATTAAAATAATGGCCTCTGGGAGCCTTGGATTTGTTGGGCAGATGCTGAACCCCAGTGATAACCCTGGAAGCAATGGTGGGGGGAGGGGGAGAGAGAGACATGGAAGTGGGTTTTTTTCCCTTTATTGATAAAAATGATGACCCATTCAGATAACACAACATTTAAAGATTCTATCAACTTATTTCTTTCTCTCTCTCTCTTTTTTTTCATCTACTTTCCAAGAATCAGGTATCTCTTACAAAAGTCTTTAATTCCTAAATTGTTTCTGTGATCAACTGAACCCGTTTGATTTCAGTTAGATGGTTAGATGCTTGTGTCTCATACTAAACAGTTCCTACCGACTCCTGAGTAACTAATACAAAAGATCTGTTAATGGCTATTTGCTCATTAAGAGCTAAATATGTTAGCCAGATCAAGTCTCTAATTACTGGAGTGTGTTGGATTTTTTCATCTTATCCTATTGTTTCTAAAGATGTTTACTTTCTCTCCTTAATTAGTCAATCAAGCAATGACACTCATACAGTAAATATGTCTAACAACAGGAACTGTATGTGTACTTTACTTCCCTTTTGAAAATGATATAATAATATAAAAGAATTTTTTTTTCAAATAAGAGAAAAATCAGAGTCTCACTATTTTGAATGATGTGACTTCTTACCCTGTCTTTGCTCCTAGCCAGACATTTTTTGATGAGGTTGCAATCTAACATATACTAGTTTGAGTAGTGCATGGTGATTCAGTGAGGTTATTGCTTACCAAATGCACAGACACATTAAGTGCACATAATAGTTGGCATGCATTGTATGGCAGGCCGGAACTATAGTATTATATTATTAGTAGCTTAACAATGTTTTACAAAATTATAAGATTTCTGGAGTATAATTTTACATATGTATGTGGTGCATGGAAGTCACCATACCGTACACTCCAACACAGTTCTATACTGCCTGCCCCCTACCACCTGCCCCCCACCCCATAACCACCAGGGAACCGGAAGTGATTATGCTAAGTGAAATAAAAGGTGAAGAACAACTACTGGATAGGATGATGTTGCTCACTTAAAAAAAATTTTTTTTATTTTTAGTTCATCCTCACAAAACTACAATAAATAGAATTGTTGTTCTCATTTTCTGTTGGAGCAATTGAGGTCTGTGAGGTTAAATAACTTCTCTAAATCACTCCACTAGTGGGATGTGGGTTACACAGCTGGAGGAGATCCCCTCATGCATATTCTCCTCACTAACAAACATACCTGGTTCCCAAGAGGGACCTCATGGCTACATGCCATGATCATTCAATTTTCTAACAGTTGAAGTTAAAAAAAAAATATGTGCTGTTGTCCATCATTAATGAAGCTAAGATTTGTTTTCCCCCTCATCTATTTAAGAATTGTGCTTTAAAAAATTTTTCTTAGTGTAAGTGGTAGGTTTTCAGGTCTTGAATAACAAGCATGAGCTCTGGAAAGATTGGTCTGGCTTGTGCAAAATGACTCTGTGGGTCAGGACATTTCATAAGACATTTGTCCTCATTCTGGTTTGAGTCCTGGAGTGGAAATAAAAGGACCCCGCCGCAGAATGTAGTCCTTTTCTAACAAGTTCCTAGTGTTGTGAATAGCTGTACACGTACCTTGGAGAGAAAGAGTAGGGGATGGGGTGGGGGGAAAGCAAATGTACCCCTTCATTACCATTGCTGCATGAACTCTGGCTTGAGCCTCCTGCATGAGCTGACCACAATTTTAAGCTTGGAATGACCTGAAAGCCCCAGGAATGTTCTCCCAGTCATCACCAGGCCTCTTCATTGTTCCTGTGTGTACACAGTGCCTGGCTGTGATCATGGTGTCATGCTTGAGCTGCTATCTGAAATTCTCTCTCTCTATCTGGCCTGACACACCGGGCTCCTGGGCTGGCAGCTCCCTGCATTCACAAGCTTCTGCATCTGAGCCAGTTGGGAGAGAAGGCAAAGCTGCTCACGTAGTGGACTGTGCTGGTCATTGCATACCACACTGTTCACACGTTCGTGCTGGTGCAAGCAGCTTGCTTTCTTTTCCCTGCAGATACAAAAAGCAGTCAAACCACAGAGCTGTGCTGCATCATGTAGGTTAAACAGAGAGCCTATCCCATCATCCTGAGGTGGGAGATGTAGTGTGTAACAGAGAGAGCCTTACAATGTTCCCGTTCCACAGACTTCCTCAGTTGTCCCTGGCTTGGCCTTTGCACCCTTCACCCCTGCCCTGTCATTATCTGCAGATGTTATCTGTCCAGCATATGTTGCAACCTAGCAGACTCAGAGTTGTGTTCCCATCCTCCCCCACTGTGCTTACTCCTGGCCTTCCAGAGGGGCAGCAGAGATGGATGGAAATACAGAATGGAACAGAGGGCTGGATCTATTTGAACATGAGGGAGAAACTGTAATTTATTGCCATCACTATTTGATAATGGTTGTTTCAACACAGTTTAAAAAGTAAATATTTACCTTGTGGGCCTTATGGATTTTGGCTCTATGCAAGAAGTTGAAACTATCTACCTGCATACACACACACACACACACACACACACACACACACACACACACACACACACACACATATTCCTATCTCAAGTAAAGTCAGTTTTTATCAAATGAAACATCTTTATAGAAGCTGAGACCCAAGGGAGTCGGGCTGTAGCGCAGTGGGTTAAGCGCAGGTGGCGCAAAGCACAAGGACCAGCATAAGGATCCCGGTTCGAACCCCGGCTCTCCACCTGCAGGGGAGTCGCTTCACAGGCGGTGAAGCAGGTCTGCAGGTGTCTATCTTTCTCTCCTCCTCTCTGTCTTCCCCTCCTCTCTCCATTTCTCTCTGTCCTATCCAACAATGACAACAACAATAATAACTACAACAATAAAACAACACGGGCAACAAAAGGGAATAAAATAAATAAAATAAATATTTAAAAAAAAAGAAAAAAAAAAAGAAGCTGAGACCCGAAACCTGAAGCATAGACTTTTAACCCCTTAGTAGTGACCACAATCAAGTCAATATTCCAGTAAAAGTTTTTGATAATCATATTTTTTTTTCTTGTGGATGACTAAAGTTTTTACTGGTGATGAAAATCTGTAATATAATTTCCCATGTAGGCTAAATCAAAGCTTTTTCCCATCACCCTGAGGTGGGAGATGGAGTGTGTAACAGCCTTACAACATTCTATTTTGCAGGCTTTCTCAGTAGTTCCTGGCTTGGCCTTTCCACCTTTCCCCCCAGCCCTGTCATTATCTCATGAGAGGGCAAATCTAAACAAACTGATCATCTAGCATAAGTCAGTGGTAAAAGCAAAATCACTAACAAAATAAAACATAAAAGCAGTTATTTTACCCCAAACCTAACAGCACAGTTGAGATGCAAAATTTGTACAAGAGAAATGTAGCACTGAAAAAGTGAAGCCAGGTTGGATGACTATGAAAGACAACAAATAACAAAAACCAGTTTTCTAATCTGTGAAAAATAGGGCTGTGTCTTTGAGAAGAAAATAGTGAGAAATACTAAAAATACTAACTATTTTTTATTGCCACCAGGGTTATCGCCTGTACAATGAATCCACAGCTCTTGGGCCCTCTTTTTATTCTTTCTTCTCTACTATGTAAGACAGAGAAAAGCTGAAAGGGGGAGAGAGAGATAGAGAGGAAGAGAAAAAGGGAGACACTTGTAGACTTGCTTCACTGTTGTTGAAACGTCTTCTTCTCTGAAGGTAAGGAGTGGAGGCTCCAATCTGGGTCCTTCTTCCTCGTAACTTGTATGCGCACCACAATTCTGACCCCTACAAATACTAATTTAACTTGTCTTCCTTCTTTTATTTATTTTTTTACATTTAATTAAGTTTGTTTTCTATCTCACTGAATGTAAACAAAATAGACCAAGAAAACATTTTAAAAATAAAAATTGCATGTCAGGGGATACTTTTGGCAACCAATGTAGTGGCCTTACCCTCCCTCATGGCATTTTCTTCGCTGAAATTATTTCTTACTGTGGAAAGGGAAAACATGCCCAGCTTTCAGGAATGAAGATAACCCTCCTATTGCACAGTAGTGATGTGGTTTCTGCAATCCTTTCTCCACCTCTGACCTTATTTTCATTTTCACAGTGACTTGTTCCTTGGGAGCTGGGACCCTGATGATTTTATATTCTGGAGCAATCTGCGGGGCCCTTATGGAGACTGCAGCTTGTTTCAAGAAAAATCTAAATGAAATCAACTTAAACACTATTTTTAAAGTTTTAAAAGTCCGTTTCTTCTAGGCAGCCATGGCAGTTTTCCTAATGGCTTATAAAGTATAGAGATTTGTTAAATAATATCCCCTCTGATCAAAGAGAATTGCCCACAGAAACCTTTGGAAATATTTCTACCATATGACACTTAGATAAGATCACAAGTATTAAGTAATGTGGCAACTTTTAGCAGGTTAACAATCATATCTTAAGTTTCATAAGATCTCTCTGTAACCTTCCTGACCCAGAATCAAAGTCTTTGGTGTTTGCTTTCACGTACTTTTAAAACAACAAACCCACTAGCAAACTTCTCAGACCTTCTCACACAGTTCCATATTTGCAAGTGGTGATCAGTTTTGTGAAAACACACATTAGCCATTAAATTGATATTTCCCTTTGGGGAGCTTTGTATAAACATTTACATTTTCTCAAATAAAAGACCATAACTCTTTTATCATAACATTTTGGAGGGTTATTTATTGTGAAGCGAAACAAAACAAACAAGACCTGAAACTCAGAATATTGGGATTTGGATATATATCCAAAATGTCCTACCAAGACATTCAAAACTGCTTTGTGGAAATAGGGCTCCATAGGTTATTTTATTATTGATAAATGTTTTTATTTATTTTTATTAGTGATTTAATAATGATTAACAAGATTGTAAGATAACAGGGATATAATTTCACACAGTTCCCACCACTAGAGTTTCATGTCCCATCTCCTCCACTGGAAAACTTCACTATTCTTTATCCCTCTAGGAGTGTGGACCAATTTTTTTAATATGGCGCTGGAAGTGGAAAGTCTGGCTTCTGTAATTGCTTCTCTATCAATCCAAACCCTCAGTCTGTTTCTGTCTTTCCCTAGTGGGATAGGGCTCTGGGGAGGTGGGGTTCTAGGTCCACATTGATGAAGTCGTCTGCCCAGAGAAGTCAGGATAGCATCACAGTAGCATATGCAACTTGGTAGCTAGAAGATGGTAAGATATAAGGCAGACATTTTTTTTAATAAACAAGAACCCAAGTAGTAATAGAACAGATGAAATTAGGGATCTTTGGGTTGAAAGAAGCTAGGAATTCTATTTTAGGTATATTTCCAAGGGTTTATTTATTTTTATACCAGAGCACCAGCCATGCAAACTTACCTCTGGATTTTGGTGGGACTGGGGTTTGAACCTGAACTTTTTGGTGCCTCAGGCTTGAAGGCCTTTCTATATAACCACTGCACTATGTAACCAGTCTTATTAAATATTTTATATTTATAATTCTTCTTTATTTATTATTATTATGTAGTTTTCTTTTGTCTTTTTATATTTATCACTGAATTGTGATAGATCATTAACTTATTCTCTTGAAGACTTAGTTCCCTCAGGTATAAAATGTAGTAGCCACTGACTACTTGGTTGCTCAGATCTTTAGTAGTTTTGAAAGCTTAGAAATAGTGTGGTATATCTTAGAGCATCTGAGAAGATCTTCACATGCTATCCATTAGACAAGAGACTAATAACCAAAATATACAAAGAGCTTAGCAAACTTAGCAACAAAAAAGCAAATGACCCTATCCAAAAATGGGCAGAGGATATGAACAGAACATTCACTATGGAAGAGATCCAGAAGGCTAACAAACACAAGAAAAATTGCTCCAGGTCACTCTGATTGTCAGAGAAATGCAAATGAAGACAACATTGAGATACCACCTCCCCCCAGTGAGAATGGCATCCATCAAAAAGGACAGCAGCAACAAGTGTTGGAAAGCATCTGATTATAGCACCCAACTGAGAGGATAAGTCAAAGGGAAGCAGCCTAAGTGTCACCACCTATAGGTAGAAAATATATTACAAAGAAGAGACTGGTAACACCATGAATAAAACTCACCTAAGTCTACACAAATTCCAAATCTTACTTATAACCAAATATTAAATACTCCTCTTTTCTTTTCCTTCCAGTATTGCTACAGGTTTTTATCCATATTTATGATGCATCATTAGATTTACTTTCTTATGCATATTTTTAAAACATAGCCTTGTCATCTATAGTTTGAAATTATACCATGTACAAAAAGTTTCAGGGCTTCACTTAAAGTCTTATAGAAGCAATATGGCTCAGTTCTTAATGTTTAACAAATTCCAGGTTAGGCAGTGATGAAAAAAGAATGAGTACAAGTCCGCCACATGGAAGGTGGCTTGATACATTTTTCTTCTTTTCTTTCTTTCTTGCTTTCTTTTTTTTTTAAATCAAAGTGAAGCAGTAGCTTCACTTTTTTTTGTTTTTAATTATGTATTTTTAGTTATTATTGTCGTCGTTGTTGGATAGGACAGAGAGAAATGGAGAGAGGAAGAGAAGACAGACAGGGGGAGAGAAAGACAGACACCTGCAGACCAGCATCACCGCTTGTGAAGCAACTCCCCTGCAGATGGGGAGCTAGGGGCTTGAACCGGGATCCTTACACTGGTGCTTGTGCATTGCGCCACCTGTGCTTAACCTGCTGCGCTACAGCTCGACTCCCGGCTTGATACATTTTCTAACTGAAGTTGTGGTTTTGTAGATATTATCATCATCATTACTATTTTATCTGTTATTTTACTGTTCCTAGACTGTTTCTACTTCAAATAAAGACACACACACACACACACACACACACACACACACATACACACACACACACACAGAGAGAGAGAGAGAGAGAGAAACCAAAGCAATGGAGTTTTCTCTTGGTTCCTAGGTTCCCTGTCATGTGCTGACAAGGTTCAAACTCAGTCTGTGTACATGTTGAGGCACATGCCTTACCCAGTGAGCTCACTCTCCAACCATTCAATCTTTTATACTAATAAAAATGCACCATATACACATAGCATTAAGATATTAAGGTAGCTAGCATTAAGGTACAGTAGAAAATTAAAGTTCAGTGCCAAATATTCTCCCTGTTACAACTAAAGGGAAATCTTCTCTCAAAGAAAAATGAACAATTAGAAAAAAGACAAAGAAAAAAAAACTTGATAAATTAAGAAACCATCTACCAGTAAAATTGACACTCCATATGTAGAGGAAACAATTTCCATGCATGTTATAAAAAATGTATTAAATCAACTAACATTGATATAACTTCAAGCAATTAGGAGAATGCTAATAATGATATGAGTGCTCAGCTATAAATAATTATGCTGCCCCAAGGCTATGCTTTAATTCTTGGCTTGCTGTATCTATAAACAATAATCAAACTGCAAAACAAGTTGTGTTGTTTTTTGTTCACAGTTTGTGAAATTATTTTTATACCCTACAGTGATGCTGATGGCTATTTTGACCTTCAAGAACTCTGGCCTGTGAGGCTAAGAGCTAATGTGTACTTGCATCGATCTGTGTTGGAGACACACAGCAGGTTAGAGGGCCTGTTCTCCATGAGTACAAAAGCTGCTATCGTCAATCAGTATGTGTTGTGAAAAGGGGCTTGCCGCTGTGACTCAATAAATGGGGACATTAGGAGGAAATGTTATAATTGCTGCTACCCACATCTTGTTAATGAGTAATGTACAGTTAGACTCCATGCAATTGCAGCTAAACTGTTTATACAATTTATTCTTATGTTGCAACTAACATTTAACATAATGAAGTATCATAATTGCAACCATTAAAGTCAAGATTAAGATTTGTTTAATTAGAATTAAGAAAATGTAAAATAGGAAACTACTTTCAAATGCTGGGTCTACAGGATGGATTCAATGGTATGGGGAGGGGAGACTCATAGGGCACAGGACTGTAAACACAGGACTGTTTGTTGGAGGTCTCTTCTTTGGATTTTGTTTTTCAATGCTCTAGTCAAAAGTTTAAAGAAAACAAAACATAAAGGGTATTCACTTGGCCATGAGTAGAGTGTTATTATTCAGATCGTTAGAATTGTAGCTTTTTAAATTCCAGAATTTACATTACCTCAAGGCAAAACAAATAATATCTTAAAACACACAACTCACATAACCATCAACGCAAGTTATCCAATGAATTAGGAAGGAAATAAGCCTCTGACTTTGTATAGAAAATGTCATAACTTTGTAAAGCCAAATGGACATAAACCTCTATTTTAATTATCTGCATGTCCAAGCACAGGCACTTATATAATATGATATTTTTATATAAGCGAAGGGACAAAACATGGCTAATGGAATGTTGTGAGGAAATGTGGCTGTCCAAATCCATTAAGTGAAACCATTTCATTGAGGTCATGTCCTGTTTCCCTTCCTTTAAATGCTGAACAGTTAGATTCAAGGTGCTCCCCACAACAGAGTTATGCTGGGTTTTCTCTGTCTCAGAACTATTTGTTCATATTCTAATAGCACCCATTTCTTTCTCTCTCTCTCTCTCTCCTGCTCTCTTTTAACTTTTTAAAAATTATCATTATTTATTGGATAGAGATAGTCAGAAATCGAAAGGGTAGGAAGAGGGAGAGGGAGAGGGGGAGAGGGAGAGGGAGAGAGAGAGAGAGAGAGAGAGAGAGAGAGACTTGCAGTACTGCTTCATCACTTGCAAAGCTTTCCCCTTGCAGGCGAGGACTAGAGTCTTGAACTTGGGTCCTTGCACACTGTAACATGTGTGCTCAACCAGCTGCACCACCACCTGGCCCCTCTTTCTCTTCCTTCCTTCCTTCCTTCCTCCCTTCCTTCCTTCCTTCCTTCCTTCCTTTTTTTTTTCTTTTATTTTTTGTCACCATGGCTTTACTGCTCTGATAGGAGGTAGAGACAGAGAGACAAGGAGAGGAGGGAAAGATACCATCGTACTGAAGATTCCTCACATACAGTGGAGACGGGGACTTGAACCAGGTCGGATGATGCTATAAGAGGCCCAGGAAAGGGGCTCTGGGTCTGTGAAAGGAGCTCTGGCCTATTTAGGCATCTTGTATCACATTCTCTGAAATCTCATGCCTTTGTTAAGCACTGAGGTTGTCTCCTCAAAATGTGAGGATTCTTTAAATGCTTACATAGTTGAAGATACTCTGAAATGTGAACATACCCTGTGAATGCAATTTGTGATTCAGTTCAATGAGAATGAGAGATACCAGTTTCACTAACTGAATCCTTATCTCCTTGAATGGAGTAAAAATGGGTAATTTTGCATTATTCTCAAAAGAAACACCTTAATATTCTTTTTTCTTACATCTTATATCTATAATACTGAGGAGGTGCTCAATGTCAGTCAAGTTATCAGTTCCATCAATAATAATATCAAGTCTTTGGTATAAACATTAAATCAAATTTAAGCAAGCACTGCTAATTATCTCAAAGAAAACAAAGATCATTCATACCTCCCAATTTGTTTTTAAGTAAAACTGTAAAATACTATAAAAGGAAAAAGCAAGAGATGACTTGAGTTTTGTGGTAATGTACAGTTCAAGATAATGGTGTTTGAGAATGCTAATCTGATTGGCTTGAAGTTACAGTGTGTATGCAGTGATTGATATCAGATTTCATGACTTACCATGGCATTTATTTGTATAGCCTTTTTCTTTTTCCTTCCACTAAACTTAAAATGACAAGTTACTTTCTGTATATATTTACAGTGTTATATATTATTTGAACTTATCAACTTGTAGAAACACTTATGTATTTCATATTGCAAATAGAAATAAATGAATTCATTTAATCATTTAGCAGTTATTTATTGTCAGTCCTAACATGTATCACAATCATGATATACACTGGGTGTAAACAATACCTGAAGAAAACCAGGTGACTGCAGGTGCTAGAAATGATGGTGACTTATACCTGGGGCATATTCCACAAGAAAGCTCCAAGAAGATTGAGCCAATTGGTGAAACTATGGATTATTGTTTGATAATATGAAAAGATGCTGTGCTTTTTATCTCAATTTAAAATGTTTAGTTGGGCATGTCATACCTTGTAGAAGGTTCATGTTACCATCAGTGAGGACCCAAGTCCTTATTTGTAGGATGGTAGCTTTAGAAATGGTAGAGAATATAACAGCAGCAGCAGCAACAACAAATGACCCCATCCATAAGTGGCGAGAAGATATGAACTGAATGTTCACCAAAGAAGAGATTCAAAAAGCCAACAGACATATGAAAAAAGTGATCCAAGTTATTGATTGTCATAAGATGCAAATAAAGACAACAATGAGATATCACTTCACTCCTGTCACATATCAGAAAGGATAGTAACAACAGATGCTGGAGAGGTTGTGGGGACCAAGGAACCCTCCTGCTCTGCTGGTGGGAATGTAAATTTATCCAACCCCTGTGGAGGACAATCTGGAGAACATTCACAAGACTAGAAATGGACCTACCTTTATAACCCAAACTTACCATCCTATAAGATCTGTTTCCACCTATGTTCTAGCAGCACAAACATGTTTTTCTTTAAATTTATTTTTTCTTTTACTGGGAGGTGAATGTTTTACATTCGACAGTAAATACAGTAGTTTGTACATGCATAACATTTCTCAATTTTCCACATAATAATACAACCCCCACTAGGTCCTCTGTCATCCTTTTCCAGGACCTGTGCTCCCCACCCCCTACCTACCCCAGAGTCTTTTACTTTGGTGCAAAGTTTTGATACATATCAGCTATTAAGAATGATGGATTTGCCTTTTTCACCTCATTTCAAATGGAGCTTGAAGGACTCATGATAAGTGAGATAAGCCAGAATGAGAAGGATGAATATTGGATGATCTCACTCATGGACAGAAGTTGAGAAATAAGAACAGAAAGGGGGAACACAAAGTAGAACTTGGACTGGGTTTGGTGTATTGCACCAAAGTAAAAGACTCAGGTGGAGTGAGGGGAGTTTTCAGGTCCTGGTACATGATAGTAAAGGAGGACCTTGACTGGGGGTGAGAGTTTCTTATAGAAAAATTGAGAAATTTTACACATGTACCAGAAACTGTACTTACTGCAAACCATTGATTCTCCAATTAGAAAGAAAGAAAGAAAGAAAGAAAGAAAGAAGAAAGAAAGAAAAAAGAAAGAAAGAAAGAAAGAAAGAAAGAAAGAAAGAAAGACATTGTGGGAAAG